>NC_052162.1:14494730-14807844 GCF_902713615.1 Scyliorhinus canicula
AACTTGGTAAGAGTCAATGTGGACATGCCGCATTTCCCTCGTTTCCCAAGGAAGTATTGTAGCTGTTGTGCTTTCTTGTTTGTAGCATCAACGTGGGTGGGCCAGGACAGATTGTTGGTGATGTTTACATCCAGGAATTTGGAGCTGCAAACGCTCTTCACCTCGGCCCCATTGATGAAGACAGGGGTGTGTACAATACTTCGCTTCCTGAAGTCAATGACCAGCTCCTTAGTTTTGCTGATGTTGAGGTAGAGATTGTTATCGTTACAACATGCCATGAGGTTCTTTATCTCCCTCCTGTACTTTGACTCATCGTTGTTTGAGATCAGACCCACTACAGTCATGACATCAGGAAGCTTGTAGGTGGAGTTAGAAGCGGGCTGTAAATTGTTAAGCATGTGATATATCAAAATGAACTTATCATTAAACATCACCAAATTAACAATTAATTGGTTTTATCTTTCTCAAAGGGCAACATTGTTGTAACGTTGATGGAAAAGATAAGGGCCGGGATTCTCCGAAATCCCGGCCAAGTGTTGACGCGAGCGACGCCGGCATCAATGGGCCTCCAGGCCCAGGCATTCACCCCTTTCCTCGAGGGCTAGAATGGCGCAGGTGTGCTGTGCGCTGCTCCGTCGCCGAAAGCCGGCCCATCACGGGTCCCCATGCGTGCCACGGCCGGTGTGGGTCCATGCATGCACGCGCCACGGCCGGTGCGGATCCGTGCATGTGTGCCACAGCGGTCTCAGCGCCGGCCCACGTGGAACCCTACAGTGGCCCGGCACGGCAGAACATAGGCCCTCCCCAGAATGAGTCCGCCCGCCGATCGGTCGTCCCCGATCGCGAGACTGTCCACCCTGAGGTTAAGTAGATTCAAGGGGCATTGGGTCAGTCAGTCAGTAAACTCAGTAGAAAATTGTATTTCTAAAAGTCAGCAATGTAATCTTCCATGATTTTACACAGCTTCCCTGAGCATAGTGTGCAGTGGGCCCAATGTTGCAGTAAAAACATACAAAAAAACCTCATCGCTGTACATCCTCCTTGTTCCCTTGTTTGTGCAGATCCAGCTTTTCATTAAAGTTAGCACAAGGGACGACGTGGCCCATCGTGACTATGTCCCTATGACAATTGGACACTATTAGACTGAAATCTGAACCTAAACCTTGCTTCCGGCCAAAATCTCCTGAGTAATAAATCATTTAAGTGATTCAAAAGGCAACCAGTTCAACTCGGGATTTTGTGAAATGCCGAACTATTAAAAATCCAGTACCGTATCCCACAGATTTACCTGTCTGGTCTTAAGTGCACCAATCATTGTTGCCCGTCACAAGTTTTCTTACTTCCTGCATCACAAATACTGGAAAATTGATTGCAATTGGATAAACGCTTGAAACCTGTGGAGAATGAGGGAGAGGGATAGCTCTTTGCATAGCCTTTTCAATAAGCTGACACAGGTATTACAGTCCAAGTGGTCTCATTCTCTGCTATATGATACCAATTTAATCGAAAATGATTTATCTGAATTGAGCTAATTAAAATCTATGGTCCAGATGATTGCTTTTTATGCATTATACCAGACTGACTTTCCTCAGAAACTAAGGAAATTTGGCATGTCCACATTAATTCTTAACAACTTTTACAGGTGTCCCATAGAAAGCATCCTATCTGGCTGCATCACAGCTTGGTATGGCAACTGCTCACCCAAGACCGTAAGAAGCAGAGAGTCATGAACACAGCCCAGCCCATCACACGAACCCGCCTTCTATCGATTGACTCTGTATACATCTTCCATTGCCTTGGGAAAGCAGGCAGCCCGTTCAAAAACAGCTTCTTCCCCGCTCTTATCACTCCTGTGTGACCCTCTTGTAGGCTGAACTGATCTCCTCACGCATCTTCTCTACTGAGTAACACTACACCCTGTAAGCTTCACCCGATGCCTGTGTCTATGTATTTACATTGTGTATCTATCGTATGTCCGATGTTTTTTTCAGGTATGGAACTGTCTTGACTGCACAAAGAACAGTACTTTTCACTGTACCTCGCAACGTTTGACAATAGTAAACCCAAATCCAAATCCAATCCAGATTTGCAGTTAATTGAGGTTTGGGTTTTCCAGTTAGGTTTTGAAACATCTCTTAATAATAACTTATTGTCACAAGTGGGCTTCAAGTCTCCACATTCCGGCACCTGTTCAGGGAGGCCGGTATGGGAATTGAACCCCCGCTGCTGCCTTGTTCTGCATTACAAGCCAGCTGTTTAGCCCACTGTGCTAAACCAGCCCCTTAATGTCGCAAAATATATCAAGGTGCTTCACAGGAGAGCTTCAAACAAAGTTGGACACCAAACCACATAAGGAGTTATTCGGGAATGTCAAAGAGGTAGGACTTCAGGAGTATCTTAAGGGAGGTTTTAAATGTCAGTGATTCTTTGTAAAGGGGAATGAGCCCACTACAGTGCAAAACAACACGGATCTCTCTCAAGGCGCACAGCAAGTGAATTTTTATTTGATGCTTGTGTGAAACTGGTTCTGATTTTGTTTGCTAACACTCCTGTGAAGAGTCTTGGGACCAATGTTTCCTTTTTTTCCCTTCGTTGTGACGATACGTGCCGCAGCATTGTGCAATCCCTGTATGTTTGACATGTGGCTGTGTACCTGAGCAATTTACAGCAATTTGTTTGGAACTATGCTTTACTGTAGTAAAGGCACGATTTAAATGCAGTCTCTTTTTTGCTTTTTGTGTAGCTCTTAAAATCAGTTGAGAGGTACCTGGTGGATTTCTCTGCTATTTGAGATGTGACATGAAATAACTGAAAGTCACCAAATCCCAGAGGACCATAGGCTGTTCTCCCCCTTCTTGGAGAGAGAGAGAGAGAGAGAGCTGGCTGGTGGTGATTTAAGCTGAGGGTCACCACTCCTCAGGCAAGGGGCAAGGCTGGGAAGACGGGGTCTATATTAATAACCTCTGCCGGTACAGGAATTGATTACGCTGTCATGTAGATTCTGAGTGTAAAATTCAAGGGCGTGTTAACTGACTCAGTTCTGAAGTAAGGTCACTTAATAAAACAGTATTGTCTCCACAAACCCCATTTCTGAGGTCCTTTTTCCTCAATTGGCCAAATTTTGAAGAACATAAAATTAAACTAAATGATCTATGGAATTCCTTGCCAGTGAAGCAGTTGAGGCTCCTTCATTAAATGTTTTTAAAATAAAGATAGATAGTTTTTTGAAGAATAAAGGGATTAAGGGTTATGGTGTTTGGGCCGGAAAGTGGAGCTGAGTCCACAAAAGATCAGCCATGATCTCATTGAATGGCGGAGCAGGCTCGAGGGGCCAGATGGCCTACTCCTGCTCCTAGTTCTTATGATCACTCTTGTGATTCTCGCAATTTTTTAAACTCCACCATATCCAACACATTTAATTTGGTCTGCAATGGTGGCACGGTGTTTAGCACTGCTGCCTCACAGTGCCAGGGCCGTGGGTTCAATTCTGGCCTTGGGTGCCTGCCTGTGTGGAGTTTGTACTTTCTCCCCGTGTCTGCAGGGGTTTCCTCTCGGTGCTCCAGTTTCCTCCCACAGTCCAATGATGTGCAGGTTAGGTGGATTGGCCATGCTAAATTGCCCCTCAGTGTTCAAAGGTCAGGTGGAATAACCAGAATAGGGCAGAGGAGTGGGCCTAGGTAGGGTGCTCTTTCAGAGGGTCACTGTAGACTTGATGGGCTGAATGGCCTCCTTCTGCACTGTAAGGATTCTATGTAAAAGGTCACATGGTAGCTTTTATTTATTTTTAATTGAAATACAGTTGGATAGTAGGTTTTAAAGAAATCATTGCTGTCCACAATTTAGAATTGAATTTTTTTTTAATTAAAATTGTCATTGAATTCAAATTTCACCAGCTGCCATGGTGGGATGGGCGCAGTGGTTAGCACTGTTGCTTCACAGCGCCAGGATCCCAGATTCAATTGCCTGCTTGGGTCACTGTCTGTGCGGAGTCTGCACGTTCTCCCCGTGTCTGCGTGGATTTCCTCCGGGTGCTCCGGTTTCCTCCCACAAGCCCCAAAAGACATGAATGATGGGTGAATTGGACATTCTGAATTCTCCCTCTGTGTGCGAACAGGCGCCAAAATGTGGTGACTAGGGTTTTTTCACAGTAACGTCATTACAATGTAAGCCTACTTATGACAATAAAGATGATTATCATTCAAACCTGGGTCATGACTCTGGGTCCCAGCACCAATACCACTACTCCACCGCCTCCTTCATTGTCTCTTTAAGGCAATCTGATTTTTGAGGATGTTCCTAAGAAGGAACTTAGGAACAGGAGAAGACCATTCAACCCCCTGATCTAGATTGTGGCTGATCTGAACTTTAACTCCATTCACTCACCTTGTTTCCGCAACCTCTAATACTCTGATAGAAAAATGCTTGAGCTCTAATTTTAAGATTTGTTCTGGACTCTCCCACCTGAAGAAATAACTTTTCTCATCTATCCTATTCGCATCTTTTATCATCTTTAAAGCTTCAATGAGATAATGCTATGGTCATCTTTAGTTAAGAGAGTGCAAGCCTCATCTATGCAATCTTCTCTCCTAATTTAACCGCTTTTAGCCCTGGAATCAAATGGTAAATATAGTTTGTATTTTTAGATCGATCTTTAAGGCAGCACCTGGGCTGGTCGCTTCTGTTAAAATTACCCTAACTTTTCTCAGTTACTGGACACAGAATCATGTCATGATTTGAAAGGCAAGTACAGGATTTGTGAGTGATCACTGGGGCCCAAAATGACAGTGCAACTAAGTCTTTGTGGCCTGTTACCTATATTGGCAGCACCCACTTTGCCCAGTGTGTGGTGTTCTTTGTGATTCTTGTTCTCGGGATGGATGTTGTCGTGTTCACAAAGACCATAGAAAGACCAGTTCATTAACAAAGCTAACATTTATTTACACTACTTATTAAAGCTCAACCACTTACTACTATAGTAAACAATAGTCTAGTAATCTACACTCAACTAACACTAGTCTCTACACTCTATCTAGAACTGTACTTTCCTCTATCACTGCTCTCTCAAGCTCTCATCTAGTTCTCTCTCAGAAGTCTGTGAGTCAGTGCTTTATATAGTTCTGCATCTAGCTCCATCTAGTGGTTAATTATGATATGACATTAACCCTTTGTATTCTGAACAATCCCATAATGTCACACAGTCGTGCAGGTCACTGCCCACAGCCTTACTTGCTCTTATTGGCTGTCCTGCCTGCTGTCCCTATTTGGACGGGGTTCCCAGAGGCAGCCTGTCAATTGGCTACCATCAGGTCGATCACTCAGGCAACCAGGAGTCAGACACCATTGGGCTCAGGACTAACATATGGTCCCAGCCTCGATGTCCTGACGCCTGCTGCAATATTCAACCTGTCATGATGTTTTCTGACTGAATAATGTTCGAATACCTCACCAGGACCGTGCCATCCCCTTAAATCACAAGCACCTGCTGGAGAGTGGAAGGTTCCTGTAGCGACTCAATGAATGTGGCTCGAGAGCAACTTGGAATGAATGCAAACAGCTGCAGTTATTTGCAGCAAGCTTCCGTTCCTTGGCTGAGGACTTCCTCCATGGAGTTTGGAGAGGTAGCCAGAGTCTTAGCTTGTGAAGCAACTCAGGATTTGTGCCAGATCTTACACTCCCTAATCTTTCCCCCTCCACCCATAGTAATTGTGAGCACTTTAGCTGGCAAAGATATAAGAAGTCCCTTTTCCAACCCAGCATCAAAGCAATAAATATTTACTTTTAAAGGCAATCTAGCAAATTTTTCCTCACTTGGTTTGGTAAATGTTTAATTTCTAATTACTCCCAGGCTACTCTTTTCAACTTATTCTCTCATTTCAGTTGATTCAGTCCAGGACCTTTCCCCTTTCTTTAATTTACCAACAGTTTGGATTTTTTAGCAACAATTCCAAAAGAATTAATTAGTGCCCCAATCTTGGAATGGCTGTCAGGAAATTGTAGAAAAGCTTTTGAACTGTCTTGTAGGTCTCAGAGTCAGGCCAGCACTCGGCTAGTGCCAGTGAGACGTCGAGTGCTATTCATGCTTTATGTCTGCACAGGAATCTGACCAAGGCCAGCTGCTGTGACAATCGCAACGCTGGAAAGAAAACTTTCTACGTTGGTAAATATTGGCCCTCAATTTCCGATTATCGGAGGAAAGCCACGGGGACGCCGATTCTGAGATAGAAAACTGCAGACACGTCTGCCCTCAGACAGTGCGACGCCGTGGCGTGCAGAGGGGGGGGCAACGGTGCGTTGGCCCCGGGCATCCATTGGATGGGGGCAGTGGCGTGCAGAGAATGGATCGCGCCTGCGCACCGCAGTCGGCCGGAGCGCGCCTGCGCACCGCAGTCGGCCGGAGCGCGCCTCCGCACCGCGGTCGGCCGGAGCGCGCCTGCGCACCGCGGTCGCCGCTGGTGAAGAGGCGGCTTTCCACTCAGCGGCTGGAGCGGGAACAGAAAGGGCGCGAATTCTCCCGAATCGACGGCAATGCCACCATGGGTGAATTTCTTTATTCTTTATCTTTTGATCCATTTTAAAACTCTTCTCTGCACCCTCTCTATAGCTGTCAACTTACTAAACTGTCGTGCCCAGAATTTGACATTTGGGCCAGGGGCACCCATTTGGGACAGAACCAGTATTTTATAAAGATTCATCATGGCCTCTTAACTTTTGCCCTCTTACCCTTTATACTTAAAGCCCAGGGTCCGATAAATGGGAGATTCTCAGAGACTTGACTGCAAGCTGCTGGAGCTCGGATCTTGATCAGAGCTTTTATATCTGGATTTGGGGACCCTTTATGCACTGGCATAGTGCAAAAACAGGCCCCACATGACCAGGGTTTTGTGAAGAAGAAGGGATCTGGAAATGTGTCGACTGTGAAAATTATATTTGTGGAAATTGGGTGAAGTAATGCCGGTGTTTGATGAGACTTGGTGCTAAAGCTTTAGAGAAATGAAGATGGAATTTGATTTGAAGAAGTTCAACGTTTTGAAGGATATTGTGGCTGAAATGAATGCGATACGTGCTGAATGAGCTGACCGAAATGTGTGAGATATGTCTTTGTATCTGCTATGTGTAATTTATCGGTCATATTATTGCAATTTTCCTGTTAATTCATGTTTAATTTACGTTGATTTTGGTGTGATTGCTAATATAAAAGTGAAGTCTTGTATATTGGTCTTAGTTGGGTTGTTTGTAGTTTGTTTCCACAAGGGTCATAACAGTATTTCCATGACGTTGCTGCTCTTATCCTTCTCCATGGGGGTTGCAGAGGAGGGAGGCACAACTTTCGAGACATAACATCTCACCCATTGCTGAAAAGCAAAATGACTGAAGAAGAGAACAATATCCCTAGAATCCCAGCGCTAAGGGGAAATTGACTTTGGGGCATACAATCAAGATTTGCCCCGGGCATCACCAGGCCTCTGCACGCCACTGGTGCGACGAACTTTCCTGCTCCAGCAGCAGCCCCGGGCCTCCAGCGAGCGGAACAATCTGCGCAGGCTCCAGCGTGCCGTAGTTTCGCCGTAGCCATGCCCCCTCATGACACTGCAGGATGCGCCCATTGAGGGCAGGCATTTAAATTGCAGGTTTATATTGAAGACAACAGGCAACATGTTTAACAAGTGTTTTAAAGGTATGTATAAAATAATCTTTTAACAGATGTTCTTTACAAGTAATTTTTTTCATGATTGAAGGTCATTTATTTATCAGTAAACATAGGTTTCGTTATTTGCTTTAAATCTGTGAAACTATTTAAATCTGCACTAGATTATCGTATAATTTTACGCTATGGTATGCTTAAAAATTTTTCTATGTATTAATTTAGATTATGGTCAAAAGATTTTAAAAGCACCCCAGGGCTTTTTGCTGTCACTGTCCTTGTAACATCTGATTTTTTATTTTATTTGTGTTTATAGAATCTCAGCAGTGAAGAAGAAAGCCATTCAGCCCATCGAGGCTGCACCGATGCTCCGAAAGAGCACCCCACCCAGGCCCAAGGCCCCGCCCTATACCCATAACCCCACCTAACCTTTAGAAACTAAGGGGCTATTCCACCTAACCTGCACATCTTTGGACTGTGAGAGGAAACCGAAGTACCTAGAGAAAACAACTGTGGCATGGTAGTTAGCACTGCTGTCTCATAGCGCTCAGGACCCGAGTTCAATTCTGGCCTTTGGTGACTGTCTTAGTGGAGTTTGTACGTTCTTCCCATGTCGGCATGGGTTTCCTCCGGGCCCTCCGGTTTCCTCACACAGCCCGAAGATGTGAGGGTTTGGTGGATTGACCATACTAAGTGCCCCTTAGTGTCCAGGGATGTACAGGTTAGGTTCTGGGGATAGGGCAGAGGAGTGGGCCTAGGTAGGGTGTTCTTTCAGAGGGTCAGTGCAGTTGGGCCAAATTGCCCCTTTCTGTACTGTGAGAATTATAGAGTCATAGTCATAGATTTTACAGCATGGAAACAGGCCCTTCGGCCCTGCTTTTCCAAGCCACCCAGTTTCTATCACTAAGCTAGTCCCACTTGCCCGCAATTGGCCCATATCCCTCTATACCCACTCTGCCCATGTAACTGTCTAACTGCTGTTTAAAAGACAAAATTATACCCACCTCTACCATTGCCTTTGGCAGCCCATTCCAGATGCTCACCACCCTCTGGGTGAAGAAATTTCTCCTCTGATCCCTTTTGTATCCCTCCCGTCTCAGCTTAAATCTATGCCCTCTAGTTCTAGACTCCACTAGATTTGGGAAAAGATGTTGGCTATCTGCCTTATCTATGCTCCTCATTATTTTATAGACCTCTGTAAGATCACCTCCTCCACTCTAGGGAAAAAAGTCCCAGCCTATCCAGCCTCTCCTTATAACTCAGACCATCAAGTCCTGGTAGCATCCTCGTAAATCTCTTCTGCACTCTTTCTAGTTTAACAATATCCTTCCTATAATAACGTGACCGGAACTGAACACAGTCTTACCAATGTCAACAAGACATCCCAACTCCTGTAATCAATATTCTGACCAATAAAACCTAGCATACTGAATGCCTTATTTCCAGGAATCCCATGCAAACCTAGAGAGAGAATGTGCAAACACTACAGTCACCCAAGGTCCAAATTGAAAATAGGGCCCTGGTGTTGTGAGGCAGCAGTGCTAACTAGTGTGCCATCATGTTACCCATGTTTATATTTCTGTCTTGTTTACTTTAATTATCTTATTCATTTATAATTATCTCAATTAAATGTTGTGTTTTGATATTTCAGTAAGTCATTTGTAGAAACTTGTAAAGTTTAATGAAAAACATTTGTTGACAAAAATAAATTTTATAAATACCAAACTTAGAAACCGGTTAACATTGAACTTAATCCACTGAACAATGACATAAAACTACTTCAACTTTTACAAATTTGTTGTAATAATTGTAATATATTTTCTCACTTAAATACAACAGTCAATAAAATATGTTTTTTCATATAAAGATAATGGTTCTGTCTATTTATAAAGGGGAGGGAAGAGGAGGAAGGGAGAGAGGGACAGGGTGAGATTAGGAGGGAGAGGGGGTTCAGACATATTAAGTGTTAATTTTACAAGTTCAAAGTCTGAAAGCAGCAGCTGCTGAAGCACAGTGTCCTGGCACACATCTCCTCTGACATCATTTTAGGATGTCCATTGCCTCTACATTCTTAAGGGTGGGTGATTGATTCGCTTCCTCGCCAGGTGGAGATGATGCCTGACTTTTCTCTCAAGATCCATGCACGTACCACAAAGCCTCAATATAAGTTCAAGGATTTTAAGAAGCCAAGCTAGAATTGTGATGCCCCAGCAGAGGTGAAGCATAACTACAGATTTTGAATCTGCACTGGATTCTGCAATACTTGTCAGAGAGATAGTTCACATTATCTTACAGGAGGCTCACATTGGCAACTAAGGCATTATTTTTTTGTTAAAGCATTTTAAGTCATCACTGAGGCTTGTAAGGATCAACATTACATCAGGGGGACTCTTAAACTCTGAAACAAAAAAGCTTAAAATGCACTGCAAAATTAAAATGTACTTTAGTTCTTAATCAGCTGGAAGATTGGCGTACTGTCATTAGTGTCCTTGAAGGAGTCAAAAGCACCAGTATCAAGGTCATGATCATCAGAAACCAACTCCGTTTGGCCGCTCATGTGCTTAGGATCTCAGAGACCCGACTGCCACAGCAAATCTTCTTCACCGAGCTCAAGGAAGGATCTAGAACAAGAGGAGGACAACAAAAGCCCTTCAAAGACACCTTGAAGGCTTACTTCAAGAAATGGAACATAGACGTCAATGCCTGGGAGACCTTTTCTCAGACGAGACCTACTTGAAGGAACCTCCTGGTTGAAGGGACACAATTCTTCGAGAACACCAGACGGTAAGAGGCGACCCGGAAAAGGATCCTGAGAACAGAACACCCATGACCTGGAGTCTGAGGACTGATGCCACCCTCTGAAAACAATGCCAAGTGAGTGATTGCAGATGTGGCTCTAGGATTAGGCACATCAGCCACAGAACCCGTGACCAGTAACACAGCGAGTGATTGCGCAAGGTTACAAACACTCCAAACCCATTCTATCCATTATTGTTCCTTTAATGGAATAACATCCTCATGACAAACCAAAGTTTAAAAAAAATCTTTCACTTTTTGTGACTCCAAACTAACTTTATACAGTAAAGTATACTTTTTAATGGAATAAATTGCCTCCTGACAAATCAAAGTTGTTAAAAAAATAATAATGATCCTGGACCAAGAAAAAAACAGCGCAAATATATAAGTGCGCAAACTCGCCTAACCTCGGGGCAAGTTGAGCAAGTCAGCGCTGTCCCAGGTCCAGCGCAGCGCATGAAGTCAAGCCGGTTAGAAAAAGCAGACATGGGGCGAAATTCTCCCAAAACGGGAGAAATCGTAAAACTGCCGTAAAACCCGGGCGGGTTTTACGGCAGCGCGCCCCTTCCCGACGGGGGACCGATTCTGGTCCCCCGTCGGGGCTAGCAGCCCGACGTCGGAGGCTCCGACAAGTCGGGCTTAACGAAAATCGTTAAGCCCGCTTGCCGGAGTTAGCGCCGGCTGACGCGTCATATGACGTCAGCCGCGCATGCGCAGGTGGGAAGACTCCACCCGCGCATGCGCGGGTGACGTCATCGCGTTTTTGCGCGAAACCCGCGCATGCGCGGGCCGGGTTGCCCCTCAGCCGCCCCGCGTATTGATACTGCGGGGCGGCGGAAGGACAAATAGTGCGCGGGCATCGGGCCCGCGATCGGTGCCCACCGATCGCGGGCCCATGGCACCCTTGGCACGGCCGTGGTACTGCCGTGCCAATCGGTGCCATGGTTATTTTTTGCGAGTTTGTCACGACGTTTTTACGAACGGCAGGACCAGGTGTGTTTGCCATTCGTAAAAAGGTCGTAACGGGCTGGGACTTTGGCCCATCTAACAGCTGAGAATCGCTGCCGGCCGTAAAAAAAACGGCGGCAGCGATTCTTGTCGGGATTTCGGCGGGGGGGTGGGAGAATAGCGGGAGGGCGTCAAAAAAGTCGGGAAGGCCCTCCCGCTATTCTCCCACCCAAAACGGGAGAAATCGTAAAACTGCCGTAAAACCCGGGCGGGTTTTACGGCAGCGCGCCCCTTCCCGACGGGGGACCGATTCTGGTCCCCCGTCGGGGCTAGCAGCCCGACGTCGGAGGCTCCGACAAGTCGGGCTTAACGAAAATCGTTAAGCCCGCTTGCCGGAGTTAGCGCCGGCTGACGCGTCATATGACGTCAGCCGCGCATGCGCAGGTGGGAAGACTCCACCCGCGCATGCGCGGGTGACGTCATCGCGTTTTTGCGCGAAACCCGCGCATGCGCGGGCCGGGTTGCCCTTCAGCCGCCCCGCGTATTGATACTGCGGGGCGGCGGAAGGACAAATAGTGCGCGGGCATCGGGCCCGCTGCCCGCGATCGGTGCCCACCGAACGGCAGGACCAGGTGTGTTGGCCTTCGTAAAAAGGTCGTAACGGGCTGGGACTTCGGCCCATCTAACAGCTGAGAATCGCTGCCGGCCGTAAAAAAACGGCGGCAGCGATTCTTGTCGGGATTTCGGCGGGGGGGTGGGAGAATAGCGGGAGGGCGTCAAAAAAGTCGGGAAGGCCCTCCCGCTATTCTCCCACCCGTCGTGGGGGGGGGGAGAATTTCGCCCATGGAGTTTAAACGGCGTCTGCTTCCAATGCACTTTCAGGTCGTTACACTACACATCCACGGCGGACTATCGACTTAAGTCTGGGACCGGACAGCAAGTTACGGGCCAATGTATTTGAGACACTGTTCAAAAGCTGTGGCAAAAACGGTGTGATCAGGATTTAAGATATGGAATAATGTAGTCACATTGGATGTAGGCAGCATCCGTTGAAGATTCTTTTGTTAAAAATGTCATTCTCAGAATGTGTGCGCCATTTGCAAGGTCAGTATTTACTGCCCCCCCCCCCCCCCCCACACTTAGGTCCTCAGAATTGGTGCAGCTGGGCTTTCCTGACCCGATGATTTAATGTGAATTTTTAATTTAACGAAAAAGACTGCAATCGCATTCAATTAAGCCTTCTTCAGAACCTTTGTAGTAATTGCTGCAGCTATTTGAAAGCTAACAAGGATGTCAGTACATAGGAAGTTCTTAAACTTGTGCATCCTCACAGATAAAATTGTACAACAGCTTTGAGATTAGAAACCTGCCTGTGGGAAACAATTTTCAATGGGTAAATCCTTCCCCTTTGGAATGACTGATGGGTGTGGTGGGGATGCTGACAAAGCAGCACTTATCTCACATCCCTGATGTATCGCTTAGCCCCTCGTTGCCGACTCCAAGGATTGTATGGTTTAGTTTAGGAATGGCCCTCTGGAGTGCTCCATGACAACAATACTATAATTAGAAATATTGGCCGGGCCTATCTGCGGAGGCTTGAGGAATTTAAGGGTAGAATCCCCCCAGCCCTGAGGTGATGAGCTTGCAGATGTGAAGGGCGGAGGAGGGCACCACATCAGGATGATTTCACGAAGCTTTCCAGTCACCGGAGGACTTTCTGAGGGGCGGGCTGAGAACAGAATCGACTGCAGACTCCACAAATTCAGGCAGTCAATTAACATGGTAATGACCCAGTAATAGCTAGCTGCTTTCAGGGGCAATCTTCAGAAGGTTCATGTGACCCACTTGTCCACTCAGTAACCAGCAAGAGAGATCACAAAAGGAGATCATCACTTATGCTCAATTAGATCCTAGGGGCATCGCTGGAAACATTGAATCTGCATCACCCTGTAAATAGTTGCTTGTTAATAAATGTTTATATTTAGTTCATAACTGGTGGAGCCAAGTTACTACGTTTGGTGACAAGATAAACAAAATCATCAAGTGTACTTGCAAGATCATCAGCTCAGAACCTGGCCAGTCGAAGTCGAGCTTGTGAAGAGAGATGCAGCGGTGCCTGTATTTTGTAGAGTAGGTCCCTTCGACGCCTCTGCTGCAGATTGGACACAGTGCTTGGAGCAAATAGAATTTACCTTCAAAGCAGACGGAATTGAGGAGGAGGAGAAGATGGCAATATTATTAAATGCGTGTGGAACCCAAACCTATAATTTAATTTGGAGTTTAACTGTTACTGTAATAGCACAAAAGCACTCGATGCAAGCTCATTTATAAAGATTGTGGATTTGTAAAAGGTGCTACTACCCAAAACCCTCCGTGATTTTGCAACCAGTTAAATTCAATCCCACGGGAATAGCCCCACTGGAGACTATTGCACCGTGCGTAGCAAGGCTTAGGAAAATTGCAGAACACGGACTTCGGGACAACACTAAATGATGTACTAAGGGATCGCTTTGTTTGTGGAGTCAATGATGAGGATATACAGAGAAAATTCCTGCCAAGAAACTAAGATGAATTTTAAAAAGTGCTGAAAATAGGATTAGTGATGGAGAGCCGAGAAGGACACTCAAGAGCGCACAGGAAGGTGCGGTTCACCAGTTAAGGGCAGGAACCTGCAGACAGGTCTAAGCAGAGAAGCAAACACATAAGCTGATAGAGTTAAAAGATTCAGAACAACGAACCAACAGCCTACAATCAGTAGAGTGTTAACTGTGGGGGAAATCACTCCCCCACAGGTAACACAGGGTTTCAGATTCAAATAAGTTACATGCTTCATGTAACATTGAAAGGGTCATTTGAGGCAAGATGCAAGAGTAACCAGCGATTGCCCGGTAGTAATAGAGTGAACAGTTCAGCATCAATAGTGTTGAAGATTTTTCTGCGAGTGATCAAAATGATTTTTCAAATGAATAAATATGAAAACAGGCAAGGTAGCCCCCATTACAGCGGTTTTATTGATTATGGCAGACCATTAAGAATGGAAATAGACACGGGAGTAACTGTTACTGTAGTAGCGGAGCAGATCTACAGATATCTCCGAGAAGGGGTTCAGCCTCTGAGTTTGCAGAACACACTAACTAGATTGGCTACCTACATGGGGAGGCATTAAGGTAGTGGGGATGACCAAAACAATGGGGATGACCAAAACACCTGAGCTATGGGCACCAATCTGCCTAACTTCCATTAATCCTAGTGTCTGGCCAAATACCAAGTCTAATGGGCCATGACTGGCCCTAAGAAATTAAACTCAACTCATTGGAAATTTTCAGACTGAAGGAAGAAGGCCTGCATGAAGTAATCCAGAAGAATCATGATGTTTTTGAAGATGAACTTGGAAAGATTAAAGACTTAAAGGCAGCAATTCATGTAGGCCCAGAAGCCACGGCAAAATCTTTCAGGCTAGATCTGTGCCCTATGCTTTATTAGAGAAAGTTGAATCTGAGCTAAAAAAGCTGGAAGAACGGCATATCATCCAACCCATCCATTTGCAGAATGGGCAGCCCCCCTAGTGCCTGTGGTAAAACCAAATAAAATATTCCGCATCTGAGAAGACTATAAATCAACAGTAAACCAAGCAGAAAAGCTGCACAGATGCCAGATCCCAAAGATAGAGGATTTATATACATGACTGGCTGGAGGACACACATACCAAATTAGATATGAACCATGCCTATCAGCAGTTGGAGTTTGATGATGCTTCCAGAGGCTACGTGACTGTAAGCACCCATAAAGGATTATATCAATATACACACTTTCCTTTCATCATCTCACCCCATATTTAAAAAAAAACATGGAAAGCTTATCACGGGGCATGCCGAGTGTTGTGGTATTTTTGGATGACATATTGATTACTGGTGCATTGAAGTAAAACACTTGGTCAATCTTGAGGAAGAACTGAGAAGAATTCAAGAGGCGAGAGTTCACCTTAAAAGGGAAAAATGTACTTTCCAGGCTAGCAAAGTAGCTTGGTGTCATAATGCAACACGAGAACCACAGGGGAACCATTGTTGATCTCCCTGTGGGACCCGTTGTTTACAGGCCTCCCGGGTAGGGGGCGGAGACCACCCAGCTGGAGCACGTAATAGACTGCACGTAAAAGCTGGCCCAAGCAGGGCCCACAGTTGTTGGTTGTTCAAACACAGGCTGGATTGGGAGAGAGTTACTGCAGAGTATTCTACGTAGTTCAATAAATCCATGTTCCACTACCACTGGCTTCCACAAGTCATTAAACTTACCTTGGCTACCATGTGCAGGGGTTGTTTAGCACAGGGCTAAATCGCTGGCTTTGAAAGCAGGCTAGCAGCACGGTTCGATTCCCGTAACAGCCTCCCCGAACAGGCACTGGAATGTGGCGACTAGGGGATTTTCACAGTAACTTCATTGAAGCCTACTTGTGACAATAAGCGATTTTCATTTTCATCCATTTCATGTGGATGCCCAGGAATTGCATCCTATGGAGGACAAAGTGAGGGCAATAAAGGAGGCACCCATCCCTAGAAATGCCTCAGAGCTTAAATCATGCCTGTGGATGGTTTATTATTTGAGGCGTTTCCTTCTAAATCTGTCAACAATTTTGGCTCCATTACACCAGAGATTGTTTGGAAAGCATCACAGGGAGAAGCATTAAATAAGGTCAAGCAACAAATGGATGCATCTTGCCGACTGCTACATTTTGACCCATCCAAGAAGTTGGTGCTGATATGTGAAGCCTCCCCATATGGTGTTGGGGCGGTTTAATCTCACAGAATGAATGACGAGTCTTAGAGACGTACGTGTCAAGAACAAGAATTTTGTCAGAAGCTGAGAAAGGTTATTTGCAGATAGAAAAAGAAGGATTGTGTTTTGCGTATAGAATGAGAAAATTACACCAGTGTCTCTCGGAGGCATTTTTTTGTTGTAATGGGCCACAAGCCATTTTGGGGTCTTTTCCAGGAGGACCAGTCTATTCTGCTAATTGCATTGACCGGGATTCAGCGCTGGGCTTGGCTTTATCAGCTTATGAATACACATTTTAACACCGTGTGTTTAACTGCAGTGGTCATGTTTTTAAAAAGAATCCTGTTTTGTAAGAACAGAAAGCTCTTAGGAGCCCGAGGGGAAATTGACCTGAGTAATGTGTTTTCGACCTAGGGTGTAGTAGCTAGCCCCTTTAAGAGGTGATCTTCTGAATGGTCACACGACCCGCTCATGCAATTGGTAACTAGCGTGCAAGAGCACCTGAGCAGCGCACAAACCTCCGCTTAGTTAGATCCTAGAGGCATGACTGGAGATCGTCTCCTTACGTCAGGCCAGGAGGGCCATTGGAGCCACAGACTCCATGGCCTGATGACTGGGCTACCAGCAGAAAATGTCTCACCCATGCCCCAAACAATTCATTCGGAGGGGTCTCCCCTCCACTGCAAGGGGCCTCACAGCTCTGCCCTCATGATTTTACATTTGGATCCACACCTCTGTGCACGCCTTCATGTCAAGGTAGTGTCATGGTTCTCAATCTGCATCAGCAGTGCTCACCCCTCCCAGTGGGGATGCCCAGGCTCTGAAGCTGCCAGCCACATGATTAGTCCAACAGCATCGGAAGCCCAATTGCCATCATTAACAGAAGGGCGAGTGAGGGGGCGGTCAAAAGGAGGCCGTCTCCTGGTCTCATCGCAGCAAAGTGCAGATTTGGAAGTCCCATTTATTCAGGGAGCCAGTGGGAAAATCTTGCCCTAAGTCCAGCAAACATAGAGCATGAAATCCAACAAGTAGAAAGTTATTTCCCCCAAAAATGTATTTGCGAGAGATAACACCTCTGAGGATTATGTTTTTCTCTCTTTGGTAATTTGATGAAAAGCAAACCCAGTAGCGTGGGTTCAATTCCTGTAGCGGCTGAGGATATTCATGAAGGCCCTACCTCCTTAACCTTGCCCTTCACCTGAGATGTGGTGATCCTCAGGTTAAATCATGGAATCTGTACAGTGCATAGGGAAGCAATTTGGCCCATCTAATCAGCACCAACCCTCGACCCAATCCCAGTAACCCCACCAAACCTTTGGACGCGAAGGGCTAATTTAGCATGGCAAATCCACCTTACCTGCACATCTTTGGGCTGTGGGAGGTGTGATGTTATACATAAGGCAAGTTTGTATGCACGACCTCTGACAATTAGATGGCAGTGTAAACTCATCACATGACCCTGTGGTCTGCAGTTAGGAGTAGATCGTGCTAGAGGTTAGACATATTTTGCAAAGGTTCCACAATAGTTAATTAGTATTAGTAGTTTAAATATTTTATTTATCCTAGTTACCTTATCACACAGTTGTTCTACAATAAATTATTTAAACTAAATGTTCTATAGTTCATCGCTCACTTTGGCCAGACTCCCGAACATGACAAGAGGAAACCGGAGCACCCGGAGGAAACCCACACAGATACGGGGAGAATGTGCAGACTCCACACAGCTGCCTACAGTTAGAATCGAAGCCGGGTCCCTGACGCTGTGAGGCAGCAGCGCGAGCCACTGTGCCACCGTACCGCCCCAACTCACACCGGTCAGCTCTCCCTATCAAAGGGGGTCGATGGTCATCAGAGACTAGGGCGGCTTTACCTATTTACACCCAGACTGCAGTGGCCTAAGAATTCTTACCCTTCTTAAATGAGGCAGAATGAGAAAACAAAAGTCCTTCTAAGTGTTGCGAAGGTCATTAGTGATGAACGCGGTTTTCTACACCAGGCAACCCAAATTGACATGAGTCTATTTTACTCCGAGTCATCTTGCTGCGACAGTGTTTCATGAAGTTGAAGATTTGAATACAACAATCCAGCAGGAAGTAATACAGAGCAGATTTCTAGTCAGGATCATGGAGGAGGTAAGGGGAACCTGAACCACAGAGACACAGAGGAGATCAGGTAGCAGTGGGCCTAAGGAGCTGTGCCCACTGGGACACGAGTCATTCGCTCAACATAGCATGTCCTTGTCCTGGGATGTGGGCAACACTGGCTAGATCACATTTATTGCCCAACCCCAGTTGCCCTGATTGCATCAATAGTCAACCACGCGGTGTGAAAATGGAGGCTCATATAAGGGAGACAGGTTCCCTGCTTTGAAGATATTATTGAAAAGCTACTTACAGCAAACAAGTAGCTTCCATAATCCTTTAACATCCTCCATCTCTTCAGTCATCTTGCTTCTCATCTAGCACAGCACCCGGAATGGGTGGATTGCATTATAAGGAAAGGTTGGAGGGCAGCACGGTAGCATGGTGGTTCGCACAATTGCTTCACAGCTCCAGGGTCCCAAGTACGATTGCCGGCATGGGTCACTGTGTGTGCGGAGTCTGCACGTTCTCCCCGTGTCTGCGTGGGTTTCCTCCGGGTGCTCCGGTTTCCCCCACAGTCCAAAGATGTGCAGGTTAGGTGGATTGGCCATGCTAAATTGCCCTTGGTGTCCAAAATTGCCCTTAGTATTGGGTGGGGTTACTGGGTTATGGGGATAGGGTGGGGGTGTGGGCTTGGGTAGGGTGCTCTTTCCAAGAGCCGGTGCAGACTCGATGGGCCGAATGGCTTCCTTCTGCACTGTAAATTCTGTGGTAGGTGGAGAGGTAAGGTTCATATCCAATAGAGTTTAGAAGAGAAAGAGGCAACTTGATTGAAACCTTTAAGATCCCGAGGGGTCTGTAGAATCTAGAACTAGGGAATCACTGTTTAAAGATAAAGGGGTTGCTCATTTAAAAAGAGAAAAGTAGAATTGTTATGGGCCAGGGTTTAGAGAACACCAAAGTGTATCATGGAGTTCACCTGACCCACAACTTTTAATAGATTGTGGTTATGGGGAGTACATGGGCCTACTTTACAGGTGTAGTGCAGCAGAGAGTTTAAGTACCTTTAAATTAAAACAATGTTTATTTATGAAACCAGTTAACACATCTTAACAACTATCAACACCAATCATCCCCACAGATACAATATTCTATAAGTAACCCTTAATCTTTCCTTGCAACATCCATAAGACAAAATACCCTTTTTAACACAGACATCAGGTTTAAATTCTCTACTGAGAGCAGTTATCACTTTGAAATCACCCAAATTATCGGGAGACAGTTTTTAGATTGCAGAAAGATCCTTATACAGCTGCTTGCTTTTCCTGCAGCTATCCAGCTTTCAAAACGAAACTAAAACACACCCTGTAGCAAACAGTCCACAGCGAAAGTAAAAGCAGGCAGACAGCTCAGCTCCACACACTCTGACATCACTGCAGCCATCCAATAAACACATAAGATGCCTCCTTCACCTGAGGAAGGAGCAGCGCTCTGAAAGCTCGTGTTTGAAACAAACCTGTTGGACTTTAACCTGGTGTTGTAAGACTTTTTACTGTGCTTACCCCAGTCCAACGCCGGCATCTCCACATCATGGCTATCCAATAAACACCCATTTCTTAAAGGTACACCCACTACAGCTATTTTATAAACACCAATTTCATAAAGGTACTCTCACATGACAGAATGTTTTCTCTCAAATGGCCGTGAGTCTCGGGAACTCTGTTCCTCAAAAAACACTGATACCCCAGCGGTATCAACAAGGTGATGGGTGTGGCCAAGCTCAATCACTGGCCCACCAGGTGTTGGTGCACTTCAGGAGAATTGCCCCACTGCAGAGGAAACAGGGCATTAGCAGAGCTCATCCCAAACAAAGGACATCTGCACTGTGGCCTGTGGAACCCTCACTGGAACACTGCCCTCGCAAGGCGGAGGCCTCACCAGTGAACCCCACCCCTTAGTATCACCAGCTGTCTCCTCCTGGTAAGGCTGGCAGCACTGACTGCCTCTGCCACCTCCTCCTAGGGCTGTTCAGGAGAATGGGCTTGAGACTGTGGGCGGCCTGGGTGGGCGCCAACATCACCAGAGGCTCTCTGAACAGTCACAGGACACAGTGAGCAGTCAGCAGTGTGAACAGCCAGTAGCCTCTAAGTAGCATAAAAGGGGTGTGTTTAAATCTACATACTGCAGCAAAGGCAGTCTGAGCCAGGCCACCCCGATCCCAAATGACCAAGTAATTCCCCACTGCTGCCCCCACCCGCCAGCTAGCCCCAACAAACCCGACTACGCTTGAGAGTTTCTTTAGACTCCCCTCCCCCTCAACAGCTCCGCTTGTACTTGCACCAATTCGCATACATGAGATTTCTGCCTAAGAAGAGTGGAGCATGAAGTGTCCAACCCGTTAATGATATGGTTCCTGTAGTTCCTTGTTTTTTTCTCTCCTTCCCTTCTTAAACAGCGGGGTGACATTTGCTACCTCCCAAACATCAGGAACCATTCCAGAATCTATAGGATTTTTCAAGATGAGCACCAATGCATCCATTATCCCTGTAGCTACCTCTTTCAACAATCTGGGATGCATCATGGGCGGCACGGTAGCACGGTGGTTAACACTGTTGCTTCACTGCACCGGGGTCCCAGGTTCGATTCCCGTCTGTGCAGAGTCTGCACGTTCTCCCTGTTCCTGCATGAGTTTTCTCCGGGTGCTCCGGTTTCCTCCCATAAGTCTCAAAAGACGTGCTTGTTAGGTGAATTGGACATTCTGAATTCTCCTTCTGTGTACCCGAACAGGTGCCGGAGTGTGGCGACTGGGGGATTTTCACAGTAACTTCATTGCTGTATTAATGTAAGCCTACTTGTGACAATAATAAAGATTATTATTATTAATATCCAGTCCCAGGACTTACCAACTCTCACCCATTAATTTTGCCAAGACAACCTTCTTACTTATACAGATTTCCTTCAACTTCCCACTCTCCCTAGTCCCTTTGATGTCTATGTCCTTGAATGTTATTCCTACCAGCTCATTGTTTTTGAAAGTACTGCGTTGTGATGTCGCAAGGAGCTGGGGATTGTGTAGGTGGAGTGGAGTTTACTCAGTTCAATAGCTCACACAGTTGCCCAAATAGCAAAAACTGAATATTTATTTAATGGTCTTCAGATACTCAGCAAAACAGAAAAGAAATAAACATCTACTCTTCTTCGAGCCTGCATTTACACACAATATATCTCTATTTAAACTTGGGTGGCGAGTCCGTTTCTCGGGGTAACTCAATACAGTATATAGCAGCGATAGTCAGATTACCAGTACGCGTTCTCAGACATGCCAAGGTTCAAATCAAATTAGGGTTTTCATAGAGTCAGAGGTCAGCAACAAACACACAGTATGCACTCAGCAAATTCTTCACTCTGCAAAACACCAATTTGCATTCACCAAGTTGACTTCCCTCTGGCAAGACTCAGTGCTCTGTTTATATAGTCCAGCAAGACTATAACGCTGATCCACATTGCACTGGTTGCTGGTGGGGATTTTCCATCAGTTTGCCATTTGACCTCTGGATTGACTTCCTGTGGCCATCTTGGTAGGAGGAAACTCTGCAAAGAAACTGAAAAATCTTATGAAAAAAGTAGTGTCCTTCCAGCACACAGCCCCTGGTGACACCACAACGTACTGTGATGGTTCATGTGCTTTTTTTTGTGGGTGGGGGGGGAAACCTATTTTGTATTTGGGGTGGTGGTCTCTTTAAGATTTATGATCTAATTTATGGTTAAACAAAAAAGCTGGGTTCCAATAAATGATCATGGGATCAGGCTACCTTGGAGATGAACAACAGTAAAAAAAGAAGGTTCAATAATTTCATTATGGGGTGGTAGGTTCCCAGGCATGATTCCTGATTCAATTAGTTTAGGCAGAGAGTTTAAAACAAACTGGAGTGAAAGTAACATCGCCATCAACAGAATTTGGTGAAATTCTGCTTGTTGGCAAGAATTGTTAAAGTTCTTGTTCATTGAAAGACTCCATTAATATATTTTTTTAATTTTGAGTGCCCAATTATCTTTTTCTCCAATTAAGGGGCAATTTAGCATGGCCAATCCACCTAACCTGCACATATTTTGTTGTTGTGGGGGTGAAACCCACACAGACATGGGGAGAATGTGCAAACTCCACACGGACAGTGACCCAGGGCCGGGATTCGAACCCGGGTCCTCAGCGCCGCAGTCCCAGTGCTATCCACTGCACCACATGCCGCCCTAAAAGACTCCATTAATATTGAGGTAAATTTCTGGTACAGCCAAAATCAGGAGAGAGAAAGTTTCAGGTACAAAACTCCAGAATTAAAGAATGCTCGAACTAGAAGGGTTCTGACCGAAGATGATTATGCTCGAGACATTAGAGACGCCTGTGTTGGATGAGAAGTTGCAAAGTTAGGATGGTTGGAAGAGAGAGTTGAAACGGAAAAGTGAAGTAAACCGAAAGCCCAAGATATCTTCCAAGTTTTGATAAGTTTCTGACTTGAAGGTTTGAGGTGTAAACCTAATGATTGCCGAAGGAAAGTAGAGGCAAGACATTTGATTTCGAGTATAAGAAATTGTGTTTTTCTTATCTTTGACATAATTTCCCATTTATGACAGAGTGTAATTATTATACTTCATCAGGTTCTTTGATTTTTTTGTGCAGTAAAATTATTTTGTTTCAACTCTTAACATTGCAGCATCTGTGATTAATTTCTTTGGGATATTTTGCAATACAAATACTATGGAAAAGGGTGCAACTCAACTGTGCCCTTCTGCAGAAAAGTTTTTATGTACAATGTATTATTCAGTTTTCTGATAGCCATCTCGTCACAAATTTCTCCACAGATCAAGATGAATGCATCTTGGAGATTATACCCAAAACCTTTGCTGCGGCAATGGGAGGAAATCCACTTCTGTGCATATGGCCTATATTGAGGAGCTGTCCTTTCAAAATGGCACGGTGTTACCACATGCTCCAGAGCAAAAATTGTTGGCCTCTAACATTCCCATCTATTTCTGCTACCACGTGTATGCAAAGCAAATGGCAGGGTTTGTGTGTTTTCAGTGAACAGCAGGCACAGGAAGGACTATATTTCTACAGAACTTCTTTCAGGAGACAGTAGGTGGGGTACTGAACCTGCTGAACCGCTGACCTTCTTGTCCCTTATTAACTGATACTTTTTCATTGTCAGCTTTAATACACCACCATATCTCTCCTCCACAAATGGTCTTCTCACATTGAGTGTATCTGGCTTTCAGGTGGGAACAATGATGATTGTCGGCCCTATGGGTGACACTCTGGATGTGTTCCTTGTACTCTTGAGTATGGTAAATGGATCAGTGCCACCTAAATATATAACCTCATTTTTCAGTGGTGGTGCACAAAGCCATCAGAACGAACATGTTACATTAGCATACTGTTCAATTCAGGCCACTGGTGAGGATACACCCTATTTTCTATGATCCTGCTGAAGCCATAATGCAGGTCAAGTAGCACTGTAATCGAAGATCACACAGCATTGCAATCCCAGATCACGCAGCATTGCAATCCCAGATCACGCAGCATTGCAATCCCAGATCACGCAGCATTGTAATCCCACCTCACACAGCATTGTAATCGAAGATCACACAGCATTGCAATCCCACCTCACACAGCATTGTAATCGCAGATCACACAGCATTGTAATCCCACCTCACGCAGCATTGTAATCGCAGATCACACAGCATTGTAATCCCACCTCACGCAGCATTGTAATCCCAGATGACGCAGCATTGCAATCCCAGATCACGCAGCATTGTAATCGCAGATCACGCAGCATTGTCATCCCACCTCACACAGCATTGTAATCACAGTTCACACAGCATTGCAATCTCAGTTCACGCAGCATTGTAATCCCAGTTCACGCAGCATTGTAATCCCAGTTAACGCAGCATTGTAATCGCAGATCACGCAGCATTGTCATCCCACCTCACACAGCATTGTAATCTCAGTTCACGCAGCATTGCAATCCCAGTTCACGCAGCATTGTAATCCCAGTTCACGCAGCATTGTAATCGCAGATCACGCAGCATTGCAATCCCAGATCACGCAGCATTGCAATCCCAGATCACGCAGCATTGCAATCCCAGATCACGCAGCATTGTAATCCCAGATCACGCAGCATTGTAATCCCAGATCACGCAGCATTGTAATCCCAGATCACGCAGCATTGCAATCCCAGATCACGCAGCATTGCAATCCCAGATCACGCAGCATTGCAATCCCAGATCACGCAGCATTGCAATCCCAGATCACGCAGCATTGCAATCCCAGATCACGCAGCATTGCAATCCCAGATCACGCAGCATTGCAATCCCAGATCACGCAGCATTGCAATCCCAGATCACGCAGCATTGCAATCCCAGATCACGCAGCATTGCAATCCCAGATCACGCAGCATTGCAATCCCAGATCACGCAGCATTGCAATCCCAGATCACGCAGCATTGCAATCCCAGATCACACAGCTTTGCAATCACAGATCACACAGCATTGTAATCCCACCTCACACAGCATTGTAATCGCAGATCACGCAGCATTGTAATGCCACCTCGCACAGCATTGTAATCCCAGATCGCACAGCATTGTAATCCCAGATCGCACAGCATTGTAATCCCAGAGCATACAGCATTGTAATCCCAGATCACACAGCATTGTAATCCCAGATCACACAGCATTGTAATCCCAGATCGCACAGCATTGTAATCCCAGATCGCACAGCATTGTAATCCCAGATCACACAGCATTGTAATCCCAGATCACACAGCATTGTAATCCCAGATCACACAGCATTGTAATCCCAGATCACACAGCATTGTAATCCCAGATCACACAGCATTATATCCCAGATATTGAAGCATTGTAATCCCAGACAGTTCAGTATCGTAATTCCAGAGCCTGCAGCATTAAAACCCCAGAATATGTACCATTGTAATCCAAGAACCTGCAACTTTGTAATTACAGATTACAAAACATTATAATAACTGATCACACAGTCCATAACCAGGCAGAATTGTAATCCAGAATCTTGCAGCATTCTAATCCCAGTTCTTTAAGCAGAAGTACGCCATTCGACCCATCAAATCTGCTCCACTATACAATGAGATCATGAGTAATCTGATATGGTAATCTGGGGCGGGATTCTCCCCTACCCGGCGTGACAGGGGGTCCCGGCGTAGGGGAATGGCGCCAACCACTCCGGGGTCGGGCCTCCCCAAAGGTGGGGAATTCTCCCCACCTTTGGGGGCTAGCCCCGCGCCGGAGCAGTTGGCACCAGAAGAATGGCGCAAAAAACTGGCTCCCCCGACAGCGGGGCTGGCCGAAAGGCTTTCGCCGGTCGGCGCATGCGCCGGCGGTGACGTCAGCGGCCAGGTGCCACTGACGTCACCACCAGCGCATGCGCGATGTGTGGTTCTCTTCCACTTCCGCCATGGCGGAGGCCGTGATGGCCGCGGAGGAGAAAGAGTGCACCCAGGGCACTGGCCCGGAGTCTGAGCGGGGGGCCCCAATCGCGGGCCAGGCCAGAGTGCCCGATCATCCCCCCCCCCAGGACCCCGGGGCCCGCTCGCACCACCGATCCCGCCGCCACCAGAGGTGGTTCAAACCTCGGCGGCGGGAGAGGCCCCCCAGCGGTGGGACTACGGCCCACCCGGGCCGGAGAATCACCGCAGGGGCCTCGCTGAGCGGAGTGGTGAGATTCCCACCACCGCCAATTCCCGGGTGGCGGAGAATCTCTGCCACGGCGGGGGCGGGATTTTCGGCGACCCCAGGCGAATCTCCGATCCTGCTGGGGGTCGGAGAATTACGCCCCTGATATGATAATCCTCATCTTCATTTTTCGCTCCAACCTCGTAGCCCTTGGTAGGAAAACAAAGGTAGTTTTAAGGATCTAAATTTGCCTTGGTAAACATTAAAAATAAGGTATAGTTTTAAGTGTGTTAATTGAATGTTTCTGCGCGTAGAAGGGTAAAACCTATAGTTAGATTCATGCTGGACAAAGGGGTTTGTGTGTGTGGCAGTTGATTTTAATTCCAACTGTGATTCTATTGGGTTTAAATAGGGCAATGGCATGAAGAGTAAAGAAATCAGTAGTGGTTGTTTCACAACTGGGGCTTTGCACGAGCATTGCACTATAAAATCATACATTTTTGGGAGCCAAAACGCTTAGCATTGCAATTCCATATCTCACAGCTTTACGACTACGTATCTTGCAGCATTGTATCCCAAACAGCTGCAGCATTGTAATTGCAGTTCATTCAGCAATGTAATCACAGATTACAGAGCACTGTAGTTCCATTCGAGACATGGCTAGAGCAGGGACAGGAATGGTTGTTGCAGGTTCCGGGGTTTAGATATTTCAGTAAGCTCAGGGAAGGTGGTAAAAGAGGGGGAGGGTGGCATTGTTAGTCAAGGACAGTATTACGGTGGCAGAAAGGACGTTTGATGAGGACTCGTCTACTGAGGTAGTATGGGCTGAGGTTAGAAACAGGAAAGGAGAGGATACCCTATTGGGAGTTTTCTATAGGCCTTCAAAAAGTTCCAGAGATGTAGAGGAAAGGATTGCAAATATGATTCTGGATAGGAGCGAAAGTAACAGGGTAGTAATTATGGGGTACTTTAACTTTCCAAATATTGACTGGAAACACTATAGATCGAGTGCTTTAGATGGGTCCGTTTTTGTCCAATGTGTGCAGGAGGGTTTGCTGACACAGTATGTAGATAGGCCAACAAGAGGCGAGGCCACATTGGATTTGGTACTGTGTAATGAACCCAGACAGGTGTTAGATTTGGAGGTAGGTGAGCACTTTGGTGATAGTGACCACAATTCAGTTACGTTTACTTTAGCGATGCAAAGGGATAGGTATATACTGCAGGGCAAGAGTTATAGCTGGGGGAAAGGCAATTATGATGCGATGAGGCAAGACGTAAGATGCATAGGATGAGGAAGGAAACTGCAGGGGATGGGAACAATTGAAATGTGGAGCTCGTTCAAGGAACAGCTACTGCGTGTCCTTTAAGTATGTACCTGTCAGGTAGGGAGGAAGTGGTCGAGCGAGGGAACCGTGGTTTACTAAAGTAGTTGAATCACTTGTTAAGAGGAAGAAGGAGTCTTATGTAAAGATGAGACGTGAAGGTTCAGTTAGGGCACTCGAGAGTTACAAGTTAGCTAGGAAGACCTAAAGAGAGAGCTAAGAAGAGCCAGGAGGGGATATGAGAAGTCTTTGGCAGGAGGATCAAGGATAAACCTAAAGCTTTCTATCGGTATGTCAGGAATAAAAGAATGACTAGGGAAAGAGTAGGGCAAGTCAAGGACAGTAGTGGGAAGTTGAGCGTGGAGTCCGAGGAGATAGGAGAGGTGCTAAATGAATATTTTTCGTCAGTATTCATGCAGGAAAAAGACAATGTTGTCGAGGATAATACTGAGATACAGGCTACGAGACTAGAAGGGCTTGAGGTTCATAAGGAGGAGGTGTTAGCAATTCTGGAAAGTGTGAAAATAGATAAGTCCACTGGGCCGGAAGGGATTTATCCTAGGATTCTCTGGGAAGCTAGGGAGGAGATTGCTGAGCCTTTGGCTTTGATCTTTATGTTGTCATTATCTACAGGAATAGTGCAAGAAGACTGGAAGATAGCAAATGTTGTTCCCTTGTTCAAGAAGGGGGAGTAGAGACAACCCTGGTAACTACAGACCAATGAGCCTTACTTCTGTTGTGGGCAAAGTCTTGGAAAGGTTTACAAGAGATAGGATTTATAATAATCGAAAAAGAAATAATTTGATTAGGGATAGTTAACACGGTTTTGTGAAGGATCGGTCGTGCCTCACAAATCTTATTGAGTTCTTTGAGAAGGTGACCAAACAGGTGGATGAGGGTAAAGCACTTGATGTGGTGTATATGGATTTCAGTAAAGTGTTTGATACGGTTCCCCATGTTAGGCTGTTGCAGAAAATACGGAGGCATGGGATTCAGGGTGATTTAGCAGTTTGGATCAGAAATTGGCTCGCTGTAAGAAGACAGAGGGTGGTGGTTGATGGGAAATGTTCAGCATGGAGTTCAGTTACAAGTGGTGTACCACAAGGATCTGTTTTGGGGCCACTGCTGTTTGTCATTTTTATAAATGACCTGGAGGAGGGCGTAGAAGGATGAGTGAGTAAATTTGCAGATGACACTAAAGTCAGTGGAGTTGTGGACAGTGCGGAAGGATGTTGCAGGTTACAGAGGGACATAGATAAGCTGCAGAGCTGGGCTGAGGGGTGGCAAATGGAGTTTAATGCAGAAAAGTGTGAGGTGATTCATAAGAACAAGAAGCCGGAGTAGGCCATCTGGCCCCTCGAGCCTGCTCCGCCATTCAATGAGATCATGGCTGATCTTTTGTGGACTCAGCTCCACTTTCCGGCCCGAACACCATAACCCTTAATCCCTTTATTCTTCAAAAAACTATCTATCTTTACCTTGAAAACATGTAATGAAGGAGCCTCAACTGCTTCACTGGACAAGGAATTTCATAGATTCACAACCCTTTTGGTGAAGAAGTTCCTCCTAAACTCAGTCCTAAATCTACTTCCCCTTATTTTGAGTCTATGTCCCCTAGTTCTGCTTTCACCCGCCAGTGGAAACAACCTGCCCACATCTATCCTATCTATTCCCTTCATAATTTTAAATGTTTCTATAAGATCCCCCCTCATCCTTCTAAATTCCAACGAGTACAGTCCCAGTCTACTCAACCTCTCCTCATAATCCAACCCCTTCAGCTCTGGGATTAACCTAGTGAATCTCCTCTGCACACCCTCCAGTGCCAGTATGTCCTTTCTCAAGTAAGGGGGCAGCACGGTAGCATGGTGGTTAGCATAAATGCTTCACAGCTCCAGGGTCCCAGGTTCGATTCCCGGCTGGGTCACTGTCTGTGTGGAGTCTGCACGTCCTCCCCGTGTGTGCGTGGGTTTCCTCCGGGTGCTCCGGTTTCCTCCCACAGTCCAAAGATGTGCGGGTTAGGTGGATTGGCCGTGCTAAATTGCCCGTAGTGTCCTAAAAAGTAAGGTTAAGGGGGGTTGTTGGGTTACGGGTATAGGGTGGATACGTGGGTTTGAGTAAGGTGATCATTGCTCGGCACAACATCGAGGGCCGAAGGGCCTGTTCTGTGCTGTACTATTCTATGTTCTATGTTCTATAGCTGAACACAATACTCCAGGTGTGGCCTCACGAACACCTTATACAATTGCAACATAACCTCCCTAGTCTTAAACTCCATCCCTCTAGCAATGAAGGACAAAATTCCATTTGCCTTCTTAATCACCTGTTGCACCTGTAAACCAACTTTCTATGACTCATGCACTAGCACACCCAGGTCTCTCTGCACAGCGACATGCTTTAATATTTTATAGTTTAAATAATAATCCCGTTTGCTGTTATTCCTACCAAAATGGATAACCTCACATTTGGAAGGAGTAACAGGAAGACAGAGTACTGGGCTAATGGTAAGATTCTTGGTAGTGTGGATGAGCAGAGAGATCTCGGTGCCCATGTGCATAGGTCCCTGAAAGTTGCCATCCAGGTTGATAGGGTTGTTAAGAAAGCGTACGGTGTGTTAGCTTTTATTGGGAGAGGGATTGAGTTTCGGAGCCATGAAGTCATGTTGCAGCTGTACTAAACTCTGGTGCGGCCGCATTTGGAGTATTGCGTGCAGTTCTGGTCACCGCATTATAGGAAGGATGTGGAAGCATTGGAAAGGGTGCAGAGGAGATTTACCAGGATGTTGCCTGATATTGGGGGGGGGGGGGGGGGGGGGGAGATCTTATGAGGAAAGGCTGAGGGACTTGAGGCTTTTTTCATTAGAGAAAAAGTTAAGAGGTGATTTAATTAAGGCATACAAGATGATCAGAGGATTAGATAGGGTAGACAGTGGGAGCCTTTTTCCTCGGATGGTGATGTCTAGCACGAGGGGACATAGCTTTAAATTGAGGGGAGATAGATATAGGACAGATGTCAGAGGTAGGTTCTTTACTCAGAGAGTAGTAAGGGCGTGGAATGCCCTGCCTGCAACAGTAGTGGACTCGCCAACATTAAGGGCATTTAAATGGTCATTGGATAAACATATGGATGATAAGGGATGGGCTTTAGAGGGTTTTCACAGGTTGGCGCAACATCGAGGGCCGAAGGGCCTGTACTGCGCTGTAATGTTCTATGTTCCATCTACCCTCACACAGGGAGGTCGCCATCATGCCACAATACCAATCCAACATGGCAGAGGTGGGCATCACCAATGCCCTGCTAAGGAGGACGTGCATCCAGTGCCTCCAAAGGGTGAATAATCTCCTGCAGTCTATCAGGATCAGTCACTCATCTCATCATTCTCAACTCGCACGCCCATTACACGTCCACGGAGAGCTCACTCACTGCCAGCTGAAGTGCCACCACCACTCAGTCTCCAACACACACCTCCACCTTCCCTGATTGTCTCACCTCCATCTCCCTGCTGCCATCAACTATCCAGACGTGCGAGGCATCCTCCGCGGCTGCTCTGCCACTCGTCCTGCGTGCACTCTCTTCACCTATGTTCGTACAGGACAAGCTGGCACATAATCAGAGGGAGAGATCTCAGATGAGCAAAGAGATGCCCGAATTGAAAGTCCTCATAGACTTTGAAGAACGAGCCCTCCAGCTGGTCGGGAATGAGGTTGACAGATCCTGTGCCGGCAGCGAGGTGGGCGGTGATAAACCAAGTGACGATCCAATACGGCATCAACGTTGACGCAAAACTGATGTGAGTCATATCCCCTGCAGCTGAAGGGCCTGCCATACACCAATGAAAACTCCCTTCATAGATTCATAAAATCCATATTGTGCAGAATGAGGCCATTTGGCCCATCGAGTCTATAGCGACACTCTGAACACCCAACATAGGCCCAAACCTCACAAACCCCGTAACTCCACATAGGGCCATTTTACCATGGCCAATCCACCTGACCTGCACATCTTTGGACTGTAGGGGGAAACCGGAGCACCCGGAGGAAACCCATGCAGACATGGGGAGAAAGTGCAAAGTCCACACAGTCGCCCGAGGTGGGAGTCGAACCCGGGTCGCTGGCGCTATGAGACAACAGTGCTAACCACTGTGCCACCTTGCCGCTCACACAGGCACATCAGGGGAGCAGTCCAGCTCCTAGAAAACTCCGACACCAGCACAGATTAATTCTCAGATGTTAACATTGTTGTCACAAATTTCACCCACACCCTGCACCAGCGCAGGCCCACACGCCTTGCAGTGACCTAGATTTAGAGAGACCGGATGGTCACAAATTTGAAAACACCGCTTTCTGTCTGACCCACAGCAGTCGGAGGCAGGAACATCCAAGAGTTCTGGTAGACTGAGGATTCCTGGAGTTCCAGAATCTGCTGAGTCCCCATCAGATGACGAGGAGTGCAGGAGTCCGACCACCTTCTGCCCAAGGAGATCATGCTGACGGTCTGAAGCAATGACGTCAACACAGCGAGAATGACGACCACAATGGAGGTCTTGGTGCAAGACTGCACTGCTGCAGGACACGCACTCCGTGCTGCAGGACACGCACTCCGTGCTGCAGGACACGCACTCCGTGCTGCAGGACACGCACTCCGTGCTGCAGGACACGCACTCCGTGCTGCAGGCACTTGTGGGGATCCATGAGTGCCAATGCCAGAGGACAGCGAGGCTTCTCAAACACCCTTTAGCTTCCCCTCTAACCAAGGAAGAAGCCAGATGTTATGTTCTGGTGCTTGGCCAATTGGAATCATGCACTAGAGAACGTCTAGTTCTTTGACTAATTAAATGTTTATTATTAACTAAATATGTGGGTTAGATAAACATGAGAGAATTATCAAAAACTACTAACTGTTATAAATTATCCAAGAGCTACTACAAATGTGACTGTCCACTATGATGACTATCTCTGGACTCCTTGAGGTAATACTCACGTTGTTGTTCTCTACTGCCACTTGTTAGACATTTAGCTGCAGTTGTATAGTCAAAGGTTCTTCTCCTTTTCACAAACACCTTTATTTCACTTTAACAGGCTCTGCACAAAACTCTATCTTCATATCACCTGACACAAAGGCCACCTGAAGCCCCTTTACATATCAGTGTCAATTATTGGATACTTAACATAAATTAAACAACTAATTGGAATGTCTCTCAACCCATTACTTAACACCACTTGCTGGTTGGAATTCATATATATCACTATTTACATGATTGCATATGTATATCATCACACCAGGGGGCCTTGGGCAGCCTCAAGGAGGAGGAGCAGCAGTCTGGGGTCATCCACTCAGGTGACCCTGGAAGTGTCGCGCCCTTTTGATTCCCCTCTTCCTATGACCGCTTCAGCTCCGGCTCCAAAGGCTGAGGACAGACAACACCACGCACCAACCTTGCTTTACACAACTTGACTGAGTGGCCACTGCTTTGGCCACTCTACTGCTCCCTGAGATTTCATCCCAGGTGCAGACATTGTCCCAGGCTTCACTCCAAGGCTTTGCCTGCAAATTGGTCATGAGGGCATCTGTCAAAATGCATCTCAGCACATTTCCTATGGGTCGGAGTTCTGTCCTCAGCCAATGTGCCCTTGCTCACTGTTGAAGGGGATTTATGTGCTTGCCCAGTTGGCCAATGGTGAAGGGAGACCGTAGCAGTTACCAATTCAGGAGGTCTGCACACCCCACAGTTAACTGTTGAGCAGAAATCAGCGGTAAACCCGCACATCAATGGTGATTTAGTGCAGTGTTCTTCAAACTTTTTTTCCGGGTGCCGGGGACCTCCTTCGCGACCCACGCCACCCGACCTTCGCGACCCACACCGGCCGACTTGCGCGACCCACCATTTTCTCTTACCTTGTTTGCTGCTGACAAAAATGGAGGAAATAGTTTTGGGTCCTTTGGCCCTCGTACACACTCCTCCAATGGAACCTGTTGGATGAAAGTGAAGCCTTCCGGTGTCGGAAAGTATGGAGTCTCCAGCTGTCCAAAGTTCTGCATTTTTTTCCTGTAAAGTTTTATCAAATAACCCCCCCCCCCCCCCCCCCCCCCCCCCCCCCCCCCCCCGAACTTGTAAAAAAGTAAAATAAAATGAGTAAAATAAATGAAAAAAATGAATAAAACACTCCCGAACTTGTAAAAAAAATGAATAAAATAAATGAAAAAAATTGAATAAAACCCCCCCGAACTTGTAAAATAAAAGAAATGAAAAAAATAAAAATTAAATTAATAAAATAAATGAATAAAAACCACTACAGAACTTGTAAAACAAAAAGCTGCAACCGTTTTTAAAAATAGCGGTCGCACTGCGCATGCGTGCCCGATTTGCACATGCACACCGATCGGCGTGCACGCATGCGCAATGCTGCCGAATTGTTTTTTGACATGTTCCCGGCCGCTTGCAGCCCGCGTTATGAAAAGCCCGCAGCTGCGCGGGGATTTGCGCAATCGGGAGCGCCGCGGACAAAGGCTCCGCAACCCTCCCGATACCCACCCGCGACCCACCAGTCGCGCCCCCGACTTTGACGAACACCGATTAGTGGGCATAATTGAGAGAGTAGTCAAACTGCAGGCATATCAATTGATCTGTAGCTGAATGATCTCAGTTGCAGCACAATGTTAATTACTGGTATGTCTCACCATTAGTAATGACACTTTAGAGGCCCCCAACCCCTGCTCCACCCCCTACAATATTTGAGTAGATCCATCAGTCCATGATGACTTGGCATAGACCCATCGCACTGGCCCAGGCTTCCATTCCCAGTGTCAGGGCCCGCCAAGAAGCAATGGCCCAGCAGCAGAAGAAGGCAGCCTCAGGAGCGGTCATTGTACCACTTGGCTGTCTTTCCCTTCTGGCACCACGTCTACCCCTTCTTTTGGCCCTAACTCTTCCCCCCTTCTAGGCCTGGTTCCTCTGTCCCTTCTGGGCCCGGTTTCTTTGTCTCTTCTGGTCCCGAGGCCTTTTCTCCTTCTAGCCCCAAAGCCTTCATTCCAATAACCTTCAAGACTTCTCCTGGTGCCCCTGAGCATTTCTCCAGTCCCCCAAGTCCCTTGCTGGAACCCCCAAGTATTTGCCACCCTCCCCCCTCCAGGCCTCTCCCGGTACCTTTGATTATTTCCCCAGCACTTCCAAGTATTTCTCCGATACTTTAGGGAATTTCCCTGGTTCCCCCCATCCTGAGGCCTCTCCCAACACCCCTGGGTATTTATCTGAATTCCCACAACATTTGAATATTGAGGGCAGCATGGTGGCACAGTGGTTAGCTTCGGCTACCATGGTGAGATTTGAACCAGCGTTCCTGGAGCATTAGCCTGGGCCACTATATTGCTAGTCCAAAGATGCCACCAGCTTTGTAATATATCTGATTTGACCATGCCTGCCAATACTCCATCTCTTTGCCTCATGAACCACAACCTGGATTACTGAAGATTTTCATTGCTTTGAGTTGAGGGGAAAAAAAAGGCAAGGGGACATTAAATTGAGCCGAATGTACCGTAAAGTAGAAAGTCCACAGTTAGCAACCTGCGAGGGAGAGAAGACATTGTGGGAGAGGAACAGAAGTAGGAATGAAGGCAAGAAGGCTGAAAAATAATATTCAATACATTTATGAGGCTCGTTAGGGTGTAATGAAAACTTTACTTTCATTCTCATGGAAATGAAAAATGAGATTTCACATCTTGAAGTTCCAGTGCAAAATGCCCTTCCTGATCCATGGGTGACTGTCCATGTGATTAACAGCTGTCTCCACTTAATCACCACTGACTACAAAATCAGGGCCCTTCTTCACTTACCACCCTTTTATAATGAGCTTCATCCTGTCCTTCTCAAAATTTGCGGCTCATATACACTACTGAGAATGGAAAAGCATTTGTGACCATATCAATACTAACAGGATATTGATCTTGGCCCACAGCATGGTCCCCTGCAGTCCATATCAAGGATGGCACTTGGCATGTTTAACCTGTTTATGTGTTTTAATGAAAGGCAGTCCATCAGGCTTGCAACTGGCAATCCCATACTTAAGATTCACCTAATGCTCTGTTTTCCCCCGTTCTATTGTACTTCCCAAATCTGACTAACATGTTCCTATACATTACTTCATCCGGGCAGCCAAGGGACTTTTGGGGAAATTACACAATACCTAGAGCCTTACTATTGTAGCTAATTTGGCCACACAACTCCCTGTTAACATTGCCTTCTTGCTGTCTGTATATATCATCTTTAAATATTTTGAGGTGGGTGGGTTAACAAAAAGCCCCCTCACAAATGTTACAAACCAGGCTTGACACTCTATAGTGTAAAACAAGAGCCATATGAGTCAACCACCTCCCACCTCTGATTCAAGTTGGGCCACAACTTTAACAGAAACATATAGGGACCATTCAGTCCCTTGAGCCTTCTCCTCCAATCAGGAGTTTTAACTTAATTCCTCAACATGTCTTTGCCTCATGTCCCTTGGTGTTTTTACCCAGCAAAAACCTATCCATCTTGTTGCTATCCTCGCATCCACTGTTGAAAATTCCCGAGTTCTACCGCCCATGGGTCCCATGCTGAGATTGCTAAACTTACAGTATCAATGCAGTTCTACAGACTTCTTATTGCTTTAGGAGAGCAGGGCACTTGTCATTAGAAGATCAGGAATATCACTCAAGAGGGGAAGGGCATAGGTCGGGTGCTCTCTCAGAGGGTCGGTGCAGACTCAATGAGCTGAACGGCCTCCTTCTGCCCAGCTCCAGGGTCCCAGGTTGATTCCTGGCTTGGGTCAATGCCTGTGCGGAGTCTGCACTCTCTCCTCATGACTGTGTGGGTCTCCTCTGGGCGCTCTGGCTTCCCCCCCACAGTCCAAAGATGTGCAGGTTAGGTGGATTGGCCATGTTAAATTGCCCTTTATATCCAAAAAGGTTAGGTGGGGTTACTAGATTATGGGGAAGAGTGGAGTTGTGGGGTTAAGTAGGGTGCTCTTTCCAGGGACCAGTGCAGATCCGATGGGCTGAACGGCCTCCTTCTGCACTCTAAATTCTATGATTCTGTGGTTCTAAGCGGCAAGTGAGGGATTTATGGTCTTGTTGGTCTAGGAGTAGGATTCCTGCTTCGGGGTTGTAGGCTACTCCATTGTCCTCAACCTCTCCCCTCCTCCTTCTAATACTCTCCCTCATCCACTTCCCAGAGTGGGTTCAAGTCCCACTCCAGGATCTGAGGGCAAAAATCAAACTTGATGCTCCAGTCCAGTACTGAGGGAGTCCAGCACTGTCAGAGGTGCCATCCTTCAGATGAGCCATTAGACCTTGGCCTATCCTCTCAGGGAGATCCCTCGGCACTATTTTGAAGAAGAGCAGGCAGGTGATCCCTGACCCACAGTTGGCGAATTTACAGATCAACATCACAAAAACAGACTATCTGGTCATTATCACATTGCAGTTTATGGCAATTTGCTCCGTGCAAATTGGCTCCTGTGTTTCCTACATTGAAACAGTGACGACCTGCCACATGTATTTCACTGGTTGACAGCACTTTGCACATCCTGCTCTTGTGAAGGATGCTGTATAAATGCAAAGGTTTATTCTGTCTAAATAATAGGAGGTCCCAGTTTAATTTTTATAATTCATTTACAGGATGTGGCTAGGCCAACACTTATTGCCCATCCTAATTACCCTTGAGTTGAGTGGTTTACTAGGCCATTTAACAATAATTATCTTTATTGTTGTCACAAGTAGGCTTAAATTAACACTCCAATGAAGTTACTGTGAAAACCCCCTCGTCGGCACATTCCAGCGCCTGTTTGGGTACACAGAGGGAGAATTCAGAATGTCCAATTCACCTAACAGCACGTCTTTCATGACTTGTGGGAGGAAACCGGAGCACCCGGAGGAAACCCACGCAGACAGTGACCCAAGCCAGGAATCGAACCTGCGACCTGGCGCTGTAAAGCAACAGTGCTAACCATGCTCTTCAGAGGGCATTTAAGAGTCAACCACATTATTGTGGACAATCCCTCATAATAGGTCGGCCATTTAAGACCTGAGACGAGTAGAAGTTTCTTCACTGAGAGGGTTGCAAATCTTTGGAGTTCTCTGCTCTAGAGGGCTATGAACGTGTAGTCAGTCGCTGAGTAAGCTCGAGCCTGAAGGTCAATCGAGTTTTGGAATCAAGGAATTTTGAGGATCGGATTAGTGGAGCTGAGGTCAAAGGCCAACAAAGATCGTATAAATGGTGGAGTAGGCTTGAGGGGCAATGATGTCCTAATCTTGCTCCTATTCTTCTGGTTTTGATGCATTTTGTTTCGTCCCGTCTTTTATCTGCCCTCGTTTTTCAAGGGCTGGCCACAGTACGAACAATCTTTCTCCGCTGATTTCCATTCTCCAGTCCGCCTGGTGGCATGGTGGCACAGTAGTTAACACTGCTGCATCACAGCACATGGGGCCTGGGTTCAATTCCAACCTTGAATGAGTGTGCGGAGTTTGCACGCTCTCCCCGTGTCTGGGTGAGTTTCCCCCGGGGGCTCCCGTTTCCTCCCACAGTCCATCAGTGGATTCGCTCTGCCCCTTACAAGATCTGCAGGTTAAATGGGGTTACAGGGATAGGGTGGACCTGGGTGGGGTGCTCTTTTGCAGGGTCTGTGAAAGACTCGATGGGCCGAATGGATTCTATGGACCTTCTGACATGATCCATCAATGCCATCTTGGGATGAGCATGTTTCCCTGGCTTTACCTCTTTCCCCAAACACTCGCTTCCTGTTCACATCACATGTCCAAAGCATGTGAGCTTCTCTGATTGTCAGCGCCTCGACCAAGTTCCTCTTAACACCGGCTTTCTCAGGCACTCACTGACTTGGGATAGGCTGCCTCAGAACACATTGGGCACAGATTCTGGAGCTTCCCCATTCAATCAGTCAGTAAATCTATTCCGAAAGAGTGAAAGAGAGGATGAGTTGAGCCTAACCTTCCAGATCTCATCAGCCCTCTAACCACATGGCTTCTTGAGTTTGATAAACTTCAGAAAGGAATGACTCCGGGTTCACTTAACCAGGGGGAGTTGGACGCCTTGCCAATTTCTTGGGAAATGACATGAAGTTGTATGTGTGTGTGTGTTTCTTGCGTTCGCGTTGAGATTTCTTCGGCCCCGTTCATTTCCTCTGGCTGTGTTTTCCGGGTTGTATTTTGGCTGCTGAATGTCGGTGTTTCCTGTGTTTGTCAGTGAGAGAGAGAGAGAGAGAGCAGCTGGAGGAGGGAAGGACACTGACAGCCCCGACCTGATCCTCCCTCACTTCACCGAGGTGCACGGGAAGGGGGGGCAGGGGGGAGGAATACAAAAAAAAGTTTCTGGTCGTTTTCAAGGAACATCGTTTATTATTCCTCCCCCTGAAACAAAAAGACGATGGCTAAGGACTTTCCAGCAAGAAGCTTCGATAACATCCATCTCTCCTGTCTACGGGTGAGTTGCTTTAGAGCAAAGTTATATTTAGAGAGCACAGGGTTCATTAAGAGAAAAGATTTCTGGTAAATACCAGCGGGGTTCTGTTTATTTTAAAAAAAAGTAATGACATCGTAACTGACGAGCTCTGATGAATGAGGCTGATTTGAATTATCAGACTAGACTGCAGGTCGCAGAGTGGAGCCTTGCCAGTTTCACTGTTTTAAAAGTCTTACTCCAACTGAAGCGTGGTGTCTCCAGTAGAAAGACAGTTAGTTACCTTGTCAGCACTCTGAGCTTGTTGCTTTTCATTGTGACTACTTGACTGGTTCCTCTGCCCCTTCCCTCCCCTCCCCAGAACGTTACATTTTCACTTGAGGGTCCTGATTGATTGTCAATAACTGTAGCTGTGGGGGTCACAGAAAGGGAATCCTCCTTCACTTTTTAACTTAGAGTGAGGGGCTGGAGGGATTGTGGAGAGCTTTTCTCATCCGCTGCAATTGGAAATATTCAACCCCTCTGTTAACATGGGTGACTGAATTAATGTTTTTTTTTAAATGACCATTTTAAGTGCAATTTCTTTCCCGCAGGATCCTGGAGGGATATTTGAGTTAGTCGAAGTGGTTGGCACCGGGACGTATGGTCAAGTCTATAAGGTTGGATATAGTTTCCTTTTTGCAAAGCAAGTACCAAGTATGGTTACTATTGTGTTTAATCATTCATTTAAGATCTTGATAGAATCTGTACATCCATAAATTATATTTCCTGTCATCTATTTCTCCATTGTTGAAGTTGTTTGTATTTTTTGTTAGATGCACAATTGGGCAGCACACAGTCCCTCTACTGACACCTAATATCTGAATCCAGTTGTCACGTTGCCAACTCTGCTCGGGTATTCCTGGAGGATTCATGATGTTTTCAATCTCCTCCAAACTCACCACTTGGCCAAACAGTCTCCATTCCCTCATCCCGATATCATAATAATAAACAAAGGCTTCTGATGAACAAGGCAAACCCCCTTTGCTTTAATGTGCCTGTGAGTTGCTGACAGTGTCCAGAAGGGGAGGCAGTAGCGTAATGGTATTGTCGCTGGACTCGGAATCCAGGGATCCACGGTAACGCTCTGGGGAGCAGGGTTGGAATCCTGCTTTGGCAAATGGTAAAATTTAAATTCAATAAAATAAGCTGGAATTAAAAGTCGATTGTTGTAAAAAAAACCATCTGGTTCATTAATGCCTCTTTAGGGAAGGAACTCTTCCATCCTAACCTGGTCTGGCCAACTTGTGACTGCAGATCCACAGCAATGTGGTTGACTCTGGATTGCCCTCGGGGATGGCCAATAGACATCCACATCCCTTGAACAAATTTTTAAATAAAACAAGCTTTTAATTCCTGGAAGTGCGAATCCTGTTAAAATGATGTGAGCCTTTTCATGTGGGGGTTTACACAATGGACATGAGGCATTGTTTTGCAGTACAAAACTTGTTAATCTGGCACTGATTAACAATACATTGCTCGTCACCATCTGCATTAAAGTTGGGATGTTTTGGGGAATCTAAATGCCCTGGTGTTGCATGGGGAGGGAGTAGCTTCCATTCCCTGGGGATGTCCTGCTGGTTTGGTTTCACAGGACGGTGCAACATTGTGGGCCGAAGGGCCTGTACTGCGCTGTAATGTTCTATGTTCTATATTATTGACCCAGGGTCATTTACATACAAGAGACTGTATCATCTCTTTCCACAGGGGGGTGGGAGGGTCAAACTGACTAGTTGTAATTTTATATTTATCAAGAAAGTAGCCGTTCACTCTTTGGCCACATTCTAATTCTCAGCAAAAGGCCCTCTTCGCCTTTAGAAACCCTTCTGACTTTCTTTGTAAAATTATGCTTCTTGATCCGGCGTTCCAGGAAAGAATAGGATGGGAATTGGGGGAGTGGGGTGTCATGAAGCTCAAAGTTATCCACGAGGGTATCCCAACTTGAAACATCGGTCCTTGGCGGGGAGGGGGGGGGGGAGGGGGGGGAATGGGGGAAGGTTCTCGTAGTGATACTGTCACTGGACAAGCAATCCAGAGGCCCAGGGTACAGATCTGTGGACACAAGTTCAAATCCCACCGTGCTAGCTTGTGGAATTTGACTTCAGTTAGTAAATCTGGAATTGAAAGCTGGTAGTCGTGGCCATGATGAGAGTTTATGGTGGTTAGCACTGCTGCTTCACAGCGCCAGTGACCTGGGTCCAATTCCGGCCTCGGGTGACTCTGTGTGGTGTTTGCACATTCTCACCCATGTCTGCGTGGGTTTCCTCTGGGTGTTGCAGTTTCCCCCACAGTCCAAAGATGTGCAGGTCAGGTGGATTGGCCACGCTAAATTGCCCATGGTGTTCAAATATGTGCAGGTTAGATGGGGTTACGGAGATAGGGCGGGGGAGTGGGCCTAGTTCAGGTGCTCTTTCAGAGGGTCGGTGCAGACGTGATGGGCCGGAATACCTCCTCCTGCACTGTAAGGGTTCTCTGACTCTAGTTTTGTTTTGTTTTGATGTGAAAAGTCAAGTGAAACCCTAGTGAAAATAAATAGCCAATGCACCTACCCTGCACACTTTTGGGTTGTAGGGTGAGACCTACGCTGACATGGGGAGAATAATGTAACAATTATTAAAACGGCTATTTATTAAAGTAAAGAAAAGACAAATACATGCGAACAGGACTACTCTATGGTATATGAATTACAAAACACACACATAGTTTATGTAGAATGTACCCCTTATTCCAAAATATACTTTGAACTCTGTAAGACTTCAACTGTACCCCAAACAACATCCAAACACGGGGCAACACAGTAGCATGGTGGTTAGCATAAATGCTTCACAGCTCCAGGGTCCCAGGTTCGATTCCCGGCTGGGTCACTGTCTGTGCGGAGTCTGCACGTCCTCCCCGTGTGTGCGTGGGTTTCCTCCGGGTGCTCCGGTTTCCTCCCACAGTCCAAAGATGTGCGGGTTAGGTGGATTGGCCATGCTAAATTGCCCGTAGTGTCCTAAAAAGTAAGGTTAAGGGGGGGGGGGGGTTATTGGGTTACGGGTATAGGGTGGATACGTGGGTTTGAGTAGGGTGATCATGGCTCAGCACAACATCGAGGGCCGAAGGGCCTGTTCTGTGCTGTACTGTTCTAAGTTCTAAGTTCAAAGTAAATAAATCTGTATGTTAAAAATCCAGCTTAATAGTTACCGCACAATACAGGAGTGAAATTCAAATCTGGGAGGCGTCTTTCCCTGATCCTACGGAGATACTTAAGCTGCCTTCTGAAGGTTTTCTGCACTGCCTTGGATCTAAGACTTAGAGGCTGTTAATTGCAAAACTGGCTTAGAGACATAAAGTTTGTAGAGAATGGGAAGAGGTCCTTTGGCCCATGGTGTCTGCGCCAGCCATCGAGCACCTATTTACTCTAATCTGATTTTCCAGCACGTGATCTGTAGCCTTGTATGCTTTGGCATTTCAAGTGCTCGTCTAAATACTTCTTAAATGTTGTGAGGGTTCCTGCCTCTATCACCCTTTCAGGCAGTGAGTTCCAAATTCGCCCTCTGGATAAAAATGTTTTCCCTCATATCTCTTATAAAGCTCCTACTCATTACCATAAATCTATGCAAACTGGTTATTGACCTGCCCACTAAGGGGAAAGGTTCTTTCCTATCCACCTTATCTACATAGATTTCTATAGAACATACAGTGCAGAAGGAGGCCATTTGGCCCATCGAGTCTGCACCAACCCACTTAAGCCCTCACTTCCACCCCATCCCTGCAACCCAATAACCCCTCCGAACCTTTTTGGACACTAAGGGCAATTTAATGGTCAATCCACCTAACCTGCACGTCTTTGGACTGTAGGAGGAAACCAGAGAACCCGGAGGAAACCCACGCACACACTGGGAGAACGTGCAGACTCCAAACAGACAGTGATCCAGCGGGGAATCAAACCTGGGACCCTGGCACTGTGAAGCCACAGGGCTATCCACTTTTGCTACCGTGCTGCCCAAAACGGGGCTCGTCCGGGATTTAAACCTGGGACCTCTTGCAACCTGAGCGAGAATCATAGCCCTGGACCAACGAGCCAATCTATGCCCCTCATAATTTGAAGCACCTCAATCAGGTCACCCCTGTCTTCTCTGCAGCAAGGAAAACAACCTCAGCTTGTCTGCTTTGTCCTGCTAGATGTTAACTGTCCTCCTTACTTCTGAGGATCTGACCAATTAAACCTTTGTACCTCTTTGATTATGCCTTCTGCGTATTTGGCTGTCTGCCCCTATCAACTGCTTTGAGTCTAGCCATTAACATATGTATACCTCGTTGATTTTCCCAGTCGTCGAGGAAAACTACTTCTATTCATAATCTATTCACCTCTGATTCTTATCGAAACTGCCTTCTGATCTCGTTACTGGGTGAGGTGCATTTCATCCAGTCTTTTGAATACTGGCTACTGCTGTCTCTAGGCAGATTTCTACCTGTTGTTGGGCAGGTTGCATCCTATAATGTTTTGTAAAATTCATTTTACTGCTGTTGCGATGACAGGGGGGGGTGGCGGGGGGGGCGGGGGGGGGGGGGTGGTGGGGTGGGGAGATCTTGATTTACTGTTCACCCTTCACTCCGACTTGAAAGCATAGGGAAGAGGGTGACATAGTTGAGGGTTTCAGCTTCCGCTCATCCCACATGTGCCAAATAAATGGTGGATGTGGGGCAGGTGGGCAAACTAAAGGCCATGGGTGGGATTCTCCGGTCGGTAATGCTGAAATCGCGTTCGGCGATCGTCTGGAGAATCAACGTTGGTGCCGAAATCAGGGCCGCCGCCGCTTTCGGTGACTTTCCGCCCTCTTCAGACGTTACCTGAGGCCTTCCCCCCCCCCCGCCCCGATGCTCCTTCCTCGACCGGCCGAGTTCCAGACGGTGTGGGCCTCTCATGCCATTATTTGTTGGGAACTCGGTGTGGCGGCTGCGGACTGAGTCCAGTTCTGCCACATGTGGGGGAAGAGCCGATCCGCGGGCAGGGAGGACTTTAGCAGAGCCTGGGGGCACTGTTGGGGGGTGGTCCAGGGCTTGCGAGCTTGTCAAAGGAGGGGGCACTATTTGGCAGGCCAGGTCCACACGCGGCCAGCCCCATATTGCATGCGCGACCACTGACCCGGCAATTCTCCAGCTGTATCAGCAGCTGGAGCCGGGTACTCTATGCAGCCTGCATAGTGTGTCTTTGTGGTGAAGAGATGCACATACCATGGGCATACATTTACTGTATTGAATACGTTGATTTATCAAACTGATGATAGACATTAATAAATTATATGGTGACATAGTTGCTGGTTTCATGTTGGACCAAGACTTGATTCAGGTTTCAACATTTCACAACCCATTGTTACACCAGTCAGTAATATTGGGAAAAATCATTGATTTTAGCTTATTCTCTTCAAAAATACTTGTTCCCCATTTTTTATTTTGCCTAACTGTCAACTTGTCTACAGTGTCCCAAAAATGTGATGCACAACGTATTCATGTGCAAGTGTAGAGTGTGACCAGGCCACCCCTGATATTATGTGCTATTGTTTAAGCCATAGTGGCTCCATCAGTTCTTTGCTACAAGCTACCGAGAAATGGGCAAGTGATGAATGCCAATTTTTCTGATCAGTTCAGGGAAATAAAATTTATATTATCAACAATATTGTAACTGAAAAGGAAATTCCCAGATGGAACCCTGGCTCAAAAGACCATGACATTTTTTTTTTAATGCGACGTTCACTTGCAAACTCTTCTTTCATACATGAAAGTTGATTTTCTGTCAAATCATTACCTAGGATGAAATATATTCTTCCAGTAGGTAATTTAGGAATAATTCCCACTGTAAAAATTCCATTTACCAAAGTACTTAACTTTACACAAAGAAACGGGTTCACCCTTCCATTCATATCCCTTATTCATACTTTTTCCTGCAGAAAACATTCTGGAATACAAATTATATCATCAGCCACCATCAACGATTGATTAGCTTCTGTATCTCTTAAAATTTTAGTTTGTTTACTTATTTTGTTAGACGTGTAAGGGAAGACTTCTCCCTTTGAAACAAAAAATACAGATCCTCCAATAGGCTGTCTTCCTTCACCAGTACTCAAATAATTCTCTGAACTATTTTGAGACCTATCTCCCTTTCTCTTTTTAAAATTTTTTTTAAAATTTAAGACATTTAACAAATATACACAGAATAATCAGAAGAACAACACATCAACCCCATAAACACCACAACCCACCAGCCCCCTGGCACTGACTCCCTGTCACATCCTGCCTTCCCCCTTCCCGCCGCCCCCTCCAAGACCCCCTCCCGGTTGCTGACCCCTCAATTCTCCTTGAAGAAATCCTTGAATGATTTCCACCTCCTGGACAACCCCTCTACCAGCCCCCGCAGAGCGAACTTAACATTGTCAAACCACAGATAATCTATCCCTCACCCACATCCCTGCTTTCGGCAGCTCTGAGTCCCGCCACCCCAGCAAAATCCATCTCCAGGCTATTAGGGTCGCACAGGCCAAACATTGGCCTCTCTTTCCCCCCCCCCCCCCCCCTCCCAATGGACTCCCAGGCCTTCCGACACACCAAATAACTCCACCTCCGGACTCGGAACCACCCCCCACATCCAGCACCTCGGACATCACATCCGAGAACCCCTGCCGGAACCGCCTCAATCTTGGACATGCCCAGAACTTGCGGATGTGATTCGCGGGGCCTCCTGCGCACCCTCCACCCCCAGCAAAGAAGCTGCTCATCCTCGCCACCGTCACCTGGGCCATATGCACCTCTTTAAACTGGATGAGGCTTAACCTTGCACAAGATGAGGACGCGTTCACCTTCAGCAAGGCCTCAGCCCATGTCCTGGCCCTCACCTCCTGTCCCAGATCCTTCTCCCATTTATGCTTGCCATCCTCCACCAGGGTGCCCTCCGTCTCCATCAGTTCCTTTATAAATATCTGACACCTTCCCCTCCCCTATTTCGTCCTTTGACAACAGCGTGTCTTGCAACACCGGAGGCGGCAGCCCTGGGAAGAACGGCACCTGTCGCCTCACGGATCCCGAACCTGTAGATACCTGCAGCCATTTCCTTTGGGCAATTCATACAATTCCTCCAACTCCCCCAGCACGCCAAATTTTCCCCCTATAAACAAGACCCTGAAGTACTCAAACCCCAACCTGCCGCCACCCCGGAATCTCGCATCCAGCCTCGCTGACACAAACATATGATTGTCGCAAATCGACACACACAGAGACATGCCTTCCAACCCCAAGTGCTTCCCACCCTGCCTCCCATACTGATGCGACCATCAATTCACTCGAAGACTCGAGTCGAAGTAAACAGTGGTTTTAATCAGCTTACAACTTTGCCTGCCTGCAACCGGTACAATACTGAAGGCGGTCCCGCAAGTCTGCTGCTCTTATACTTCCTATAAGGGGCGGAGCCATGGGCGGAGCCTGTACATGCTCCACATCTCCCCCTGTGGGTGAAGCCACACAGTGGCCCATAGATGTAGCCCACAGGGTTAATGACATGGTATAATGTAACACAGTATACTGGTGAATTAACAGTATTTATACGTTCACCACACATACCATTAACCCCGACACCACCACTGGGCTCTCAGAGTACCTGGCCGGCAAGAACAGCAAAGGCAGCACCAACAAAACCCTCAAACCCATTCCCCTACACGATACAGCCTCCACCCGTCCCCAGACTGACCTCTTCTCCATAGCCCATTTCCTCATCATCGCTGCCCAATAATGATTATCAAATTTGGCAACACCAGCATCCCCCACCAACCCCTTGCCTCCGTTCCAAAAATGCCCCCCACACGTGGGGCCTTCCCCGCCCACAAAACCCCGAGATCAGCCCATTGACTTTCCTAAAAAAAGACTTGGGACAATGATGTGGAGGTTCTGAAACACGAACAGAAACTTAGGCAGCAGCGTCGTTTTCATTGTCTGTGCTCGCAGCCCCAGTGAAAGCGGAAAACCATACCACCTCTTAAAATCCACCTTCAACCCCTCCACCGATCGAGCCAAGTACAATGTATGCAGGTGTGCCCAGCTCTCCACCAACTTAATACCAAGGTACCTGAAGCTTGTTCCCACCACCCCAAATGAAAGCTCTCCTAATCTCCTTTCCTGCCCTCTGGAATGGATTGGGAACACCTCACTCTTTCCCATGTTCAATTAATATCCTGAAAACTGCCAAATTCCCCCAAGATCTCCATAATCTCCTTAAGCTGCCAACAGATCCAAAATATATCATAACGAGACATTCACATACAGCAAGGCCCTATGCTCAGCCACCCCGCACCCCCACCCCAGCTGCTCAATCCCTCTCCAATCCCTCAATTGCCAACGGCTCTATCGTCAAGGCAACAGCATTGGGGAGAACCACTGACTCGTCTGGCGGTGAAGCCCAAAGTACCACAAACTCACTTGGTTCGTCCACACGCTCGCCTTTGTACAGCAGCCGGACCCAATCTCAGGGACAGAAGAATTAAATGAAACCCACTTAAAACTATGCCTTATTTCTAATGTTTACCAGTACAAACATAATTCCCTGAAAAATACTTTTGTTTTCCTAACAATAACAGCAACCTGCATTTATATAGCCGCACCGAATGGATTAAAACATCCCAAAGCCCTGAAAAGCATAATCAGGCAAAATTGGTATCGCATCAGAGGGAGGCAGCTGGGTGAGTGGCTAACAGCTTGCTCGGAGAGATAGGACCGGAAGAGAAACCAGTAGGGAGAGAGGGAGGTGGAGGGACAAAGAGGCATAGGGAGGGAACTCCAGAGAGTGTGCGTGTGTCCATTGTATTCATTTTTTTTAATAAATGTTTTTTTATTGAGTTTTCATATTTTATATATGACAAATTACAAGTTATTAGAGAGAGAGAAAAAAAAAAGGAAAACACAAAAATTTTACATGAATATTTACAGGTAAGCATCTTCATAACAGTAATTGTGGCCGCCCCCTTTAGCCAGCATACATATGCTTGTTTTTACATTTCAAACTGGTCTATTTTTCAGATATTTATAACTAGATTTAAACTTCTTCACCCCACCATATTGCTAATTTCTGCTAACAGATACAAATAGTTACAAACCGTAATCTAACACTTGATTCTCAGGCTCACAGTAAACACACACCAGTTTTTCCTTCAGTCTTCATTTTAAACCAAATGCTTTGGTCACGATAGAATTCAATGACTTTCTGTTCAATTGTTTGCTCAGATTGCTACTTCCTTTCCGATACTGAATGTTATATCCCTGGGCTCTAGTTCTCTATCTTGAGCTTCTTCGAGTAAGTGTAGTGTTATTGGTGTATTTAATTTCACTGGAGTTCCAACATCGGCTGATAATCAGACCAGCTCTTCAGGTGCAAGACGTGGTTTATTATTTATTGTCGAGCCCAGCCTACGAAATGCTCTGGGATAAGAACAAGTCACTTCAGGCAAGACATTTCTGACTGTGAAGAGGAAATGTTTTTCCCAACACTGGGAGGAAAAGGAGGTTCTCTGCCTTTAAATTGAAGGAAGAATTTCCTGTGTAAGTGCAGAGCATGAAGGGGGGGGGGGGGGGGGGCTCCAATTTCTTTGCATCGCAAAACCCTGAGGTAAATTTCCACACAATTAGTGGATGAAAGGGATCCAGAGGGATCAGTGCTGGGTCCTCTGCTATTTGTGATTTTTATCAATGACTTGGAGGAGGGGATTGAAGGGTGGGTCAGTAAATTTGCTGATGACACCAAGATTGGTGGAGTAGTGGATGAGGTGGAGGGCTGTTGTCGGCTGCAAAGAGACATTGATAGGATGCAGAGCTGGGCCGAAAAATGGCAGATGGAGTTTAACCCTGATAAGTGCGAGGTGATTCATTTTGGTAGGAAAAATTTGAATGTGAATTACAGGGTCAACGGCAGGGTTCTGAGGAATGTGGAGGAACAGAGAGAACTTGGGGTTCATGTCCACAGATCTCTGGAGGTTGCCACTCAAGTGGATAGAGCCGTGAAGAAGGCCTATAGTGTGTTAGCGTTTATTGACAGGGGGCTTGAGTTTAAGAGCTGTGGGGTTATGCTGCAACTCTACATGACCCTGGTGAGGCCACATTTGGGGTATTGTGTGCAGTTCTGGTGACCTCATTATAGGAAGGATGTGGAAGCATTGGAAAGGGTGCAAAGGAGATTTACCAGGATGCTGCCTGGTTTGGAGGGTAGTTTTATGAGGAAAGGTTGAGGGAGTTAGGGCTTTTCTCTTTGGAGCGGAGGAGGATGAGAGGCGACTTAATAGAGGTTTATAAGATGATGAGGGGGATCATAGATCATAGAATTTACAGTGCAGAAGGAGGCCATTCGGCCCATCGAGTCTGCACCAGCTCCTGGAAAGAGCACCATACCCAAGGTTAACACCTCCACCCTATCCCCATAACCCAGAAACCCCACCCAACACTAAGGGCACTTTTGGACACTAAGGGCAATTTATCATGTCCAATCCACCTAACCTGCACATCTTTGGACTGTGGGAGGAAACCGGAGCACCCGGAGGAAACCCACGCACACACGGGGAGGATGTGCAGACTCCGCACAGACAGTGACCCAAGACGGAATCGAACCTGGGACCCTGGAGCTGTGAAGCGATTGTGCTATCCACAATGCTACCGTGCTGCCCTAGATAGAGTGGACATTCAGAGACTATTTCCTCAGGTGGATGTAGCTGTTACAAGTGGGCATAACTATAAGGTTCAGGGTGGGAGAATTGGGAGGGATGTCCGAGGTAGGTTCTTTACTCAGAGAGTGGTTAGAGTGTGGAATGGATTGCCTGCTGTGATAGTGGAGTCGGACACTTTAGGAACTTTCAAGCAGTTATTGGATAGGCACATGGAGCACACCAGAATGACAGGGAGTGGGATAGCTTGATCTTGGTTCCGGACAAGGCTTGGCACATCGAGGGCAGAAGGACCTGTTCTGTGCTGTACTGTTCTATGTTCTATGAAAGGGAACCACCCCATATGGAAATCTGCAAGCTCCTCCAATGAAATTCCATTGATTGCGCCACCTTCTGTGGAACAGCAGCACCTTTGTGCACTTCCCAGAAATAAGGGGTGGGGGGGGGGGGGGTGGCGCGGGCGGGGGGGGGGGGGGGGGGGGGGGGGGGGGGTGGCACGGGGGGGGGGTGGCGGGGGGTGTGGGGTGGCGCGGGGGGGGGCACGATTTAGCGGCCTTGTCACACCCGACTTGGTGTGAGGCCTCTCGCGGAATTTGCAACACTCACAATGCCTCGCGAGATTTCGTTAAATCTGGTCATGAACGAGGTCTGCATCTTTAAATGATCCATTCAGCTTGTTTCAATATGCGCACAAATTCCCCCTTGGGAGATCTCGCCAGGGCACCGTTTAGTATTGGTTTCCATAAACGTGAGCCAGTTGTAATGGCATCTGGGGGGAGTGATCTCCCAGGTAATTGGAGACCTCAGGATGGTCAGGGGCAGGGCAGGGTGGTGCCCTGGCATGCCCTCTGGCACCCAAACAGCCTGGCACTGCCAGGACACCAGAGTGGCACTGCCAGAGTGCTAGGTTGGCACTGCCAGAGATCGAGACCGTGGGGCCTTACCAGGTTGGGGGGAGGGGGTGGTGAAGGGGTGTTCCCGGTTGCCTCCCCAAGTTTTTGGAGAGGGGGGAATCAAAAATGGGGCATGGGATTAAAAGGGGGGGCTGAAAGATCGAGCCAGCCTGATAAAATGATGCCCCAATCCATGAGAGCCTTTCCAGCTGGGCGGCCTCGGCGGAGAGAAACTCCCCAAACAAAAAGAAATGGCCAAGTGCCGTTGAAAAGCCGGGTGTTTCTCGACACTGGAGGCCCAAAACGAGTCATAGATTTTTTTTTACCCAGGAAAAATGATTGTTTTAGATGGCAGTGCCTTGGCTGTGAATGGCTACAGGCTATCGGACAGAACTCCAGTGGGACAAATCAGTGTTCCCCCGAAATGACAAACCTCCCTCCCCACTCCCGTTAATGAGATCGAAAAAGATTCATGAATCTGAGCAGCTTTGATAACCAGCTCTGCACACACAGGCTTGACTGAATTACGATGTTTCATTGTAGAATGTTCTATCTTGGAGAAAACTAGGTCCAAAGGGCCCCAGCTTTCCTCCCACGCCCGTTTACCATTAGACAACTTGACATGCACATGTTTGACTTGAAGAGATACTCGGTATCACTTCAAAGTGGCAATGATCAGCAACACAGCTCCCTGGAAAAAGAGGGCATTGATTCTTCTCACCATCGGCACGGACCATTCCCATTAAATCTATTATATCTATCGTATGTCCCATGTTTTCATGTATGGAATGAACTGTCTGGACTGTACGCAGAACAATACTTTTCACTGTACCTCGATACACGTGACAATAAATCTAATCTAAATTGTGATCGCATGAGTAAATGCAGCAGATCAGCAACAATAACTATTGATAAAAGCAAATTGGAGGCTACTGGAATCTGAAACTAGAACAGAAAATGCTGGACAACCTCAGCAGGTCTGACAGCACCTGTGGAGAGAAAGGGGAGCTAACATATTGAGTCTGCATGACTCTTTGTTAATACAAGAGAGAGGTGGAAATGGGGTCAGATTTATACTGTAGTGGGGGGCGGTGGAGCGGGGGTCTGGATAGGGGGCCAGTGGAGATTGACAAAAATGTTGAAGACAGAAGGCAAAAAGAATGTAAATAGAGGCGATTAAGGCTAAGAAAGGTGCTGATAGTGGCACATAAAGAGATTAGAATGTGTGGCTGGTAGAAGGGGGCAGCACGGTGGCACAGTGTTTAGCACCGTTGCTTCACAGCGCCAGGGTCCCAGGTTCGATTCCTGGCTTGGGTCACTGTCTGTACGGTGTCTGTGCATTCTCACCGTGTCTGCTCCGGCTTCCTCCTACAAGGGCCGAAAGACATGCTGTCAGGTAATTTGGACATTCTGAAATCTCCTTTGGTGTACCCGAACAGACGCCAGAATGTGGCAACTTGGGGCTTTTACAGTAACTTCATCGCAGTGTTAATGTAAGCCTCCTGGTGACAATAAAAATTATTATTATTGCAAAGGTGAGCAGTGAGTCAAAGGGCAACTAGGAACAGTTGGCCCAAGTGGTGTGGGGAGAGATGGAAACAATGTGAGGGAAAAACAAATCAATGGAAGAAATGAAAATAAATTTGTAGAAATAAAAATAACTGTTGAATGCTGTCTCCAACTCAATCATGATTGGTGGAGCATCTTGGACTTGTGAGTATATGACAAGAAATAGGAACCGAAGAAAATGTTTTAGCCCATTGAAACTGCTCTGCCGTTCAATACGTTCATGGCTAATCTTGGGCTTCAATTCCACGTTCCCTGTGTCCCTTAATTCCCTGAGAGATCAAAAATCTGTCCGGCTCGGCCTGATAGCAACAAGCTTTTCCCAAGAGTGGGGGTGTCAGTTACAAGGGGGTCACAATTTCAAGGTGAGAGGGGGAAAGTTTAAGGGAGATGTGCGTGGAAAGTTTTTTACGCAGAGGGTGGTGGGTGCCTGGAACGCTTTACCAGCGGAGGTGGTAGAGGCGGGCACGATAGCATCATTTAAGAGGCATCTAGACAGGTATATGAACGGGCGTGGAACAGAGGAAAGTAGACCTTGGAAAATAGGAGACAGGTTTAGATAAAGGATCTGGATCGGCGCAGGCTGGGAGGGCCGAAGGGCCTGTTCCTGTGCTGTAATTTTCTTTGTTCTTTGTTCTTTGAAACAAATAGCCGATGATGGCACATTGACAACCCTCTGGGTGCAGTATTCCAAAGATTCATAACCCTTTTGAGTGAAGAAATTTCTCCTCATCTCAGTCCCAAATGATCAGCCTCCTTATCTTGAAATTGTGCCAGCTTCCCGAGCCAGGAGAAACATTTCCATAGGATCCTTAAGGCACAGACCGAGGCCATTCAGCCTATCGGGTCTGCACCGACCTTCCGAAAGAGCACCCTGCCTCAGCCCACTCCCCCACCCTAACTCCGTAACCCCACCTAACAGTTGGACACTAAGGGGCAATTTTGCATGGCTAATCCACCTAATCCTAATACTTATCCTGGCAAACATCTTCATAATATTGAACGTTTCAATTATATCACCTCTCATTCTTCTAAACTCCAGAGAGGTAGTGCAGGGTGAGTTACTACAAAATTAGGTATAACAGATTCAAATACTAGACAGTAAGACACTACTGGTTGAAATACTGCAGGGCGAGGCTCCAGGACGAGGCACTGCAGGGCGAGGTGTTACATAGCGAGGTGTTACATAGTGAGGCGTTACATGGTGACCTCTGTGAGAACACCATCCACCCTAAAACAGCCACTGCAGAATAGGAATTGAATGGGTTGTGAAAATCTCGAAGTGACAGTCTCATCCTCTTGTTTAGTCACCTCTGAGAATTTCCGTAGATTTCTTCCTTGAAGTGCTGCTGACTGACTGCGTGACTTGCATGCTGATTGACAGCATTCTGTGAAAAGTTCTCAAGCATTTCCTCTGTCACACACGGGGCACAAGCTGGCCTATAATCCTCTGCTATATTCCTCAATCTATTATTTCAATAAATATCAGAATCGCCCTGATTAGTTTCCAGCATCTGCAGAGCTGGAGAAAAGATTCCTCCGGATCTCACCTCTTCTTTAGTTGTGTCAGCTGAGCCATTCTACTCAGTTGGCAACAGGTGATGGCACCGATTTGTGTTGGCAAGAACCATTCTGCCAGATACAATCATTTGTTTGATGCCATTAAATTGAACCATTATTCGTTTTTCAACACTCCTGGCATGGATTTGTTTGGAAGTCACGTGAACAGGAAACAAGAGGTTCGTTGTTGGTTAGTGGCCACTGCAGCAACAAAAGGGTGCAAAGATTGATTTGGCCATTTGGTTGGGAAACAAGACATGAGTCAACCAGATAATTTTTTCGATGCCCTCATGAATATTACAGAACATGGTTTGAGAAATATGCTTTGCATATATTGAGCCAGAAGTAAGAGTTTCTTAAACACGGGAGGAAGTGCAGGCCTGGTTGCTGGTTTCTGGTGAACCGACAGCACTCACTCACTGCTCTATACTAGATTTTGAAAGCAAAGGGGCTGAGTTCTCTGTCGGCAGGATCTTCCGTTTCACCAGCAGTGCACTCGCGCCCCCAGATTTCCCGACGGTGTGGCGGTGCCCACAATGGGGAAAAACTACATTGGCCGGTTGGTGGGACGAGGGATCCCGCTTGCCGGTGGGGGCCACGCTGCACCTGAAAACGGGGGCGGGGCAGGGGAAACGGAGAACCCCGCCCGAGTTGTCCAGTTGAAGACCTTTTGAAGAGGCGATCGTTAAGATTACAGAATAGGCACATTCCTTTAATGGGGAGAAGAAGGATATGTGAAGCGAGAGCTCTCAAGATAGTGAAATAAAATGATTAGAATGAGACCGAAAGAGAAAGCTGAAGACAATTGTAATGTTCCTAATCGGGCAGGGGACTAAACTGAATATAAACTATGGGTGGAATTTGATGCCTTCCTGCATGGCGGGTTTGGTGGTGGGTGACATTTAATCAGGCAGGAGGTTCGTGGGTGGGTGCTCCCTACCATCTTCCTGCCTTCGCTCAGTTAAGCCCAAGGCGGGAATATCCACAGACAGCTTTCCTCTCCATCGGTAATAATGCTCACTCGAGGACCTTATACCGCCACTGGGTTTACCGCTGGTCCCACAGGGAGCACGACAAGCAAACCCGTGCAGGCTGGCTTGAAGGCTCTGGGGTATTGCTTATTCAAAGACCACTCAGTACCTGATCGAAGGACCTGGCAACTGGAAGGTGTTCCCACTGAACCACCCCTTTGCCCTTGCAGTTGACTCCCTTCCCCTCTGCCCCCCGACAACTGAGCCCCATTCCACAATTCCTCTCTGCCCACCACTTGCCTGTGGCCTGGGATCCAGCGATGATCCTAAGACGTGGGTTGGTGTCGTAACTGCAGCGAGCTTTGCCTCCAGGTGATGGCCTCTGATTGGCTGGCAGCTCTTTGGGGTCATGAACTCTGCTCCCCGGGATCCTTGATTACAGGGAAGACGCACTGCTGTCCACTTGAGTGCCTGAGCACTAGTTAATTTGACAGGTCTTCCTTACTAAATCGCATCCTATATGACTAAATAAATTCAATCTGCTTTCACTGGAGAATGGGATTCTGCTTATATAGTGGGAATGGAGGAACTAGGAATGATATTGGATAAGATAAAAATTTATAAAGAGGAGATAATTATGAGGTTGGCAGTCTTCAAAGTGGAAAAGCTACCTAGTCTGGAACCCAGGACTTTGAAGGAAGTGTAGGTGGAAATCACAGAGGTTGTGGTCACATTTTCCCTCTTGTGTATAGGTATGGTGCCAGAGGACTGGAGGTTTACTAGTTAAAAATGGGAAGAGGGATAAACCCAGCAACCATAGGCCAGTCAGCTCAATGTTACTGGAGAGGCTCTCAGAATCATCAATTCAGGAGAAAAATAATTGGCATTTGGAAAAAAATATAGCTGAATAATTGAAAGCCAGCATTGATTTGTTAAGTGCAAAATTGTGCTTGACTAACTTGATTGAATTCTTTGATGAAGTAACGGGAAGGGTTAACGAGGATAGTACAATGAATGTTTTGTGTATGGACTTCAAAAGGCAATTCACAAAGCAGCACATGATAAACTTGATTTCTTAATTCATTTACGGGATGTCTGTGGGTGTCACTGGCTAGGCCAGCATTCATTGTCCATCCCTATTCCCCCTGCGATGGTGGTCATGAGCTGCCTTCCTGAACCATTACAGCCTCTGAGTTGCAGGAAGCCTATTGTGCTGTCCGAGAGGGACTTCCAAGATTTTGACCCAGTGACAGTGAAGGAACGGCGATATATTACCAGGTCAGGGTAGTGAGTGACTTGGAGGGGAACCTCCAGGTGGTGGTGTTCCCATGTATCTCCTGCCCTAGAAGGTAGCAGTCATGGGTTTGGAAGGGTTAAGGAGCTAATGTAAACTTTATTGGGTGCCCATGTTGACATATTTGCAGGCTTATCGCTATCGTACTACGGGGACTATTGCACTGGTGCTGCCCACTGGTTGATGGGCAGTATGGAGGGGCAACCACACCACATTAATGATATAAACATAGCTATACAGGACAACATTCCAAAATTTCAAGATGGTACAAAACCCGCAAGAGTACCAATCAATGAAAACAATAGCAACAACGCCAGGAGTGGTGGAATGGTCAGAGAAGTAGCAGATGAAATTTAAGTCAGCCAGCACAGGTAAAATGGACCAAGTATCCTTCTTCTGTGTTGCTTCATCCTATGATCCATAAATATTAAAATTAGAGGCTGGGGAGGCCATTCGGCCCTTCGAGCCTGCTGCGCTATTCACTTTGATCATGGCTGATCATCCAGTTCAATATCCTGATCCCGTCTCTTCCCCCCCCCCCAAATATCCCTTATCCCCAAGAGCTATATCTAATTCCTTCTTGAAATTACACAACGTTTTGGCCTCAACTACTTTTTGTGGTAGCGAATTCCACAGATTCACCGCTCTCTGGGTGGAGGAATTTCTCCTCACCTCAGTCCTAAAAGGTTCACTCCTTATCATCAAACTGACCCCTAGTTCTGGACTCCCCCACCATCGGGAACATTCTATCTGGATCTACCATGTCTAATCCTGTTAGAGTTTTGCCGCTTCTCACTCTTCTAAACTCCAATGAATATAATGCTAACCGATTTAGTCTCTCCTCATATGACTGTCTCACCATCCCAGGAATCGGCCTGGTAAACCTTCGCTGCACTCCCTCCATAGCAAGAACATCCTTCCTCGGATAAAGACACCAAAACTGCACCCAATTCTCCAGCTGTGGCCTCACCAACACCCTGTACACTTATCTGTGTGATGGGCTGCATATTTTCATTTTCGTGTGCAACGTCTGCGATTCAATTAATTTTTTTCAGAAAGTACAACTGGTGGGTGATTTGAGTTCATTGCACTGGAGAGGTTGCAGAGGAGATTTACCAGGATGCTGCCTGGGCTGGAGCGCCTGAGCTGTGAGGAGAGATTGGATAGGCTGAGGCTGTTTTCCTTGGAGCAGCGAAGGTTGGGAGGGGAGCTGATAGAGGCGTGTAAGATAACGAGGGGCCTAGCTAGGGGCCGGAGTTCTTCGGTTGTTGCGATTCACTTTTCCTGCTGGCAGCACACCTCCATCTGTGGGTTTTCCGGCAGCAGGGGGTGGTTACAATGGGAAATCCCACTGACAAGCAGATGGAATATAGAATCCCACCGGCAGCGGACAGCGCACAATGAGAAACAAGCGGCTAGGGGACCGGAGAATCCCGCCCGGGGTGGATAGGAAGGCACTTTTTCAATTAGTAGGGAGGGTCTATAACCATAGATTTAAGATGAGAGGTAGAAGGCTAAAAGGGACGTTTAGGACAAACTTTTTCACCCAGAGGGTAATGAGAGTCTGGAACTCGCTGCTTGAAAGGATGGTTGGGTCAGAAACACTTGTAACATTTAAGAAGAATTTAGATATTCACTTGTGCTGCCGCAGCCTCCACTGGAAAATGGGACTTGGGTCGTCAGAACTTTGTTGACCAAATTACCTCCTTTTGTGCTGGGAACTTCTATGAGCTATTTACTATGAGCATGGCCCCAAACCAACCTCTGGCACCTGCACATCAATCAGAGGGCAGCTGAAGGCAAACAGACCTTAAGTGGAACCGAGCTCTGTCAGCTGCCGGGTTGCACCAGAACTTTCCAGAACGCCTTGCTCGGAGTGGTACCCTGACCTGCCTCACACATGGTTCCTGGCATCATAAAGGAAAGGGCCTGGTCAGCTGGAGCATGATGTCAGAATTCGCAAGAAGGTGGCTTCCTTAAAAAGTGACACCGCTCCCTGACTGTGGATATGGATATTCAAGCTTCATAGGCCTGGAATATATATATAGAACAATAATGGTTAACTATTGCGTAAGGCCCATTAGTGGGTGCAGGGGTTGTGAGGTGCAATTATCCCATGTCTGATGGAAGTACGTCAGGCAGCACACAGCTTCATGCTGCCTCCTCATCTCCATGGTTATTTAAACACGCTCATCAGGCTACCCGGCCTCATGCGAAGCCAGCACCAATGAAAGCTCAGCCAACACGTCTTAAAGTTAGCTGCATCTCTTGAAAGGTGAAGTGTTTTTATGCCTGCAACAGGTGCTCACAGTGGCTGGGAAAGACTTTCTAAGTAGGAAGCTGCTGGGCTAATGGACCAGTGGGCCAGAGAGCAGACTCCTAGATCCTCCAGTGCAGCCATGAAGGCCTCAACTGCGGGAAGTGGAAAGGAGGAGAGAGGTCACCTTTCTGCACAGTACCAAGAACTCTACATTGCAAAGACAGTGAGAGAGTGAGAGCAGATAGCTGTGCAGCTCGATACCAGCAGTCTGGCCCTGATGACTGGGATGCATTGTCAGAAAAGGTTCAGTGGTTTCACAGGAATGGTCGAGGTCAGCGTACGCGCCTTCAACTGCTGCCATCGAGAAGCCAAACCATCAATCCTACACACTGCTCAGTGCACCGCACTGCCATGACTCACCTATCAACAATCTCTAGCAACTGGGGCACTTGCATAACATTTGTATGCTCGCCCTCAAGCTCGCACACTTACCCAATACTGCAAGACTTCCACCCACATCTTGCAGCTTCCACATACTTCTAGCCAATCCGCTACAAGAAGCACTTTACCCAACCGCATTGCAACACTCACTGACATTCTTCTTTCTCTCTCTCTCTCTCTCTCCTGCTGGACAAAACTGGCAAATAACAGAAGGCGGCAGCAGCTGCAAACAGTGGAGATAGGCATGACAGCATTTCCTCACCCCCTTGAAGAGATGGTGCTTGGCATTATTGGCACAGTCGTTTATTGAGATTGTGGAAAGTGGTGTTGTTCAAGCCACCAGGATGGCCTTGTGGTTTCAACCCTGTCAACCTTGTGAAATCCCATTTCACCCTCATCCCACAATCTTGCATGATGTAGATGTTAAAGATGATTTAATAATGGACCTCATGATTCCCACTTCCACCACCTTACTCATGGTGCTCTGATGTATTTGTGCTTTCAGAATCCTGAGCATTGCCACCCAGTCAGCCAATGGCTGGAATTCTCTGGCCGTTTGGGATCTCTGCTCCCACCGGAAATCTTGTTGACAAGTGGGGGGAGTAAAGAATCCCACCGCCAGCAAACGGTGTGCCTCTGAGAAAAACGTGTCTGGGGGACCAGAGATAAAAGTCCAAATATACTTGGGTGAAGCAGGACCGTCACTTTGATCTGACCATTACAGCCAGCAGTTCAGGCACTGGCACTGGCACTGTGTGTATCTTCGAGATAAACACAAAAGTGGGATCACTGAGACAGCCAGGCCAGGTGAAAAGATAACCTATGTTCCTGTTCCTCATAGGGGGTGGTCACACTGGAGGTCTGCTGCAAAGGACTTGCCGAAGGGTGGCACGGTGGTTAGCACTGCTGCCTCAGAGCTCCAGTGTCCCGGGTTCAATTACGGCCTCGGGTCACTGTCCGTGTGGAGCCTGCATGTCCTCCCCATATCTGCGTGGGTTTCCTCCGGGTTCTCTGCTTTCCTCCCACAGTCCAAAGATGTGCAGGTTAGGTGGATTGCCGTTAGGTGCGGTTATGGCGATAGGGCTGGAGGCGTGGGGCTAAGTAGGGTGCTCTTTCCAAGGGCCAGTGTAGATTCAATGGGCTGAATGGCCTCCTTCTGCACTGTAAATTCTATGTTCTCTGAAAAGAATCTTGAGAGTGATGGCCAATACATCCTGTCATTGGCGGCATGGCAGCACAGTGGTTAGCACTGTTGCTTCACAGCTCCAGGGTCCCAGGTTCGATTCTCGGCTTGGGTATCTGTCTGTGCGGAGTCTGCTCGCGGGATGGCAGCGTTGCCACCACTGCCAGTCCACCAGTGCCCTTGACATTGGATTGGATTGGATTTGTTTATTATCAGTGGACCGAGGCACAATGAAAAGTATTGTTCTGTGTACAGTCCAAATAAATCGTTCCGTACATGAAAAAAAAATGGGACATACATAAATATACAATGCAAATACACAGACACAGGCAATGCGTGAAGCACACAGGAGCGCAGTACTACTCAGTAGAGAAGCTGTGTGAAGGGATCAGTTCAGTCCATAAGAGGGTCATGTAGGAGTCTGGTAACAGTGGGGAAGAAGCTGTTTTTGAATCTGTTAGTGCGTGTTCTTAGACTTTTGTATCTCCTGCTCGATGGAAGAAGTTGGAAAAGTAAGCCGGGTGGGATGGGTCTTTGATTATGCTGCCTGCTTTTCCAAGGCGGCAGGAGGTGTAGATAGAGTCAATGGATGGGAGACTGGATCATGTGATGGACTGGGCGGTGTTCACAGCTCTCTGTAGTTTCTTACGTTCTTGGGCCGAGCAGTTGCCATACCAAGGCAGTGATGCAGCCAGATAGGATGCTTTCTATGGTGCATCTGTAAAAGTTGCCACTCAGCCAACCAGCAGGTTTCTGCTGCTCCTGCCCGAGATGGTACAGGCCACGAGACCAGAGCTGCTGAAGGGCATCCTGTAAAGGTCATCTGCAGTCTCCTCCAGTGTAAGGCAGCAGCCTTTCACCAACCATGCTGCAGTCACTGGGGTGGCACTATGTGGGAACACTCAGGCACGAAGGCCTCCATGACACGCACTTGGAACATGCACAAGAGTGAACAGTTGAGTATTGAATGGAATATTGAAAGTGTTGTAGTGTAATGTTGGGATGGAACGGCTATTTTGTACTCTCTCTTGCATTTCAGGAATTTGGTTAAGGGCAAGTGGTGATGGCCACAGCAAAGGGATGGAAAGGTATTGGGGTGACCCCTCCCCCCCCGAACATCAGGCTATTCCCATTCCCCTTGAGTCTTTGCCCCGCACCCCTCACTGGCATCGTCCCCTCTCCTCACAGACATCGCACCTCCCATGTTGGCACTGCTGGGCCATGTCCATCACCACCCAGGGGCTTTTCCTGTGCGTCCCTGGCATGGTCTTCACAATTGGTTCTCATTTTTGAGTGATGTCACTCTGGCTGGGTGGGATGCTACGTTGAGGATGCAAGTAATGGCGTTAAGCCCTATAATTATATTCAAATTTACCATAAAATATGCTAATCAGATTCCTGCCCTTCCTGGGGGTGAAACTGATTGCGTCATTGGAGGAGGGGCTGGGAAGATCGCGTATGGACATTTTGCTGGCAGGAATCCCATTTTTCTCTTGCCAGATTTTGCGGATTGGCTTCTTGCCAGATTTGTGCCCACGGCCGGCACAGCCACAAAATTGTTTCCTATGACCTCTGTCGGGATTCACCAAGATGATCATTTGTGCATGGTCGCACACCAACTGCATCTTAATTCCTCTCTGAACCGTCTGTGTTCAACCTGGTTCCCAATTGTCCACCTGATATCCACCATAAACACACTCCTTCCGCTTCATCTTGATCTCTACATCTTTCGTCATCCAGGAATATCCGGCTTTCCCTTCATGGGAATATACCTTGACTGTTCTCGTACTATCTCCTCTGTAAATGTGACCCATTGATCAGTTGTGGTTTTGCTGCTAACTTTGACACCAGTTGATTTGGGTCACATCCGTTCTTAGCCCACTGATGTTGGCTTTCCCTCAGCTAATTTATTTCTGCTCTGGATTGATCCTTTCCCTTTTCCACAGCCAAGCTAAACCTTGTGATGCAATGATCACTTTCCTCTAAATGTACCCCGACTGACACTTGACCCATTTCGTTTACAAGACCCAGGCTCAAAAATTCCTCCTTCCGCGTCGGACTGAAAACATACTGGTGTTAAAAATGTTCCTGAACGTGCACAAGGAGCTCTTGCTGCTCTCTGACCCTACCACTACCCCAGTCTACATTTAGATAATTGAAGTCCTCTATTAGAAGCACTCCAGTTGTTGCACGTCTCTGCAATTTCCTTGCAAATTTGTTCCTCGACATCTTTTCCACTGGTTGGTGACTACATCAAGCAATGTAATTGCACCTTTCTTGTTCCATCACTCCAGCCAAATAGATTCTGTCCTTGCCCCCTTTGTGACCTCCTTTCTCTCCAGCACTGCGATGTTCTCCTTGATCAATACTGCTACTCCCCCTTTCCTTCCTTTCCTATTTTTCCTGAACACTCGTATCCAGAAATATTTGATTCCCAGTCCTGCCCTTCTTTGAGCCAGGTCTCTCTTATCACCATAACCAAAGATGTGCGGGTTAGGTGGATTGGCCATGCTAAATTGCCCGTAGTGTAAGGTTAATGGGGGGATTGTTGGGTTATGGGTATACGGGTTACGCGGGTTTAAGTAGGGTGATCATTGCTCGGCACAACATCGAGGGCCGAAGGGCCTGTTCTGTGCTGTACTGTTCTATGTTCTATGTTCTATGTTCTATAACATCATAGTTCCATGTGGGCTGTCTGCATCTGCAACTCGCCAATCATACTTGCCATACTACATGCATGCAAATACTTGCACTGTAACCCTAATTTAGACTTTGTTACATTCCCTCTTATGTTGAAGCCACTAAACGCCTTTCCATTTCTTAGAGCTATCTGCCTTTCTCTCATAGAATCATAGACTTTACAGTGCAGAAGGAGGGCATTCGGCCCATCGAGTCTGCACCAGCCTTGGAAAGAGCGCCCCACTTAAGCCCATGCCTCCATCCTATCCCCGTAACTCAGTAACCCCACCCAACCTTTGTGGACACTAAGGGCAATTTATCATGGCCAATCCACCGAACCTGATTTAGCTCACTCAGCTAAATCACTGGCTTTTAAAGCAGGCTAGCAGCACGGTTCGATTCCCGTACCAGCCTCCCTGGACAGGCGCCAAAATATGGCGAATAGGGGCTTTTCACAGTAACTTCATTGAAGCCTACTCGTGACAATAAGCGATTTTCATTTCATTTCATTTTCATCTTTGGACTGTGGGAGGAAACCGGAGCACCCGGAGGCAACCCACGCAGACACTGGGAGAACGTGCAGACTCTGCAAAGACAGTGACCAAAGCTGGGAATCGAACGTAGGACCCTGGAGCTGTGAAGCAACTGTGCTAACCACTGTGCTACCGGGCCACCCTTTGCACGTTGGTATACCACTTGAGTATTATCTCCTGGTTTGCAAGCCTCTGCCAGGTTTGTTTAAACCTGTCCCAATAGCACCAACAAATCATTCCCCCGGGAAATTGGTCCTGGCTCTGTCTAAGTGCAAACCGTCCAGCCTGTAGAGGTCCCATCTCCTTTAGCCCAAGAATTTAAATCCCTCGCTTAAGTACCATCTCTCCAGCCATGCTGTCATCTGCTCTATCCTCCCTATTTCCATGCTCACATGCGTGTGGTATTGGGGTTAATTCAGAGATGACGAATTTGAGGTCTTTTTTGCTCATTTCTAACCTAACTTCCTAAATTCTGACTGCAGGACCATATTCCTCTTTCTGCCAATATCGTCAGAACAAAGTGAACCATGACCACTGTTTGACTGTTTACTGACACCCCCCCCCCCCCCCCCGACCCTGACCTGCTTTACACTGCTCCCGGTCTGCTTCACCGTGATCCAAACTGCTCCTGACCTGCTTCACACTGCTCCGGGTCTGCTTCACAGTGATCCTAACTGCTGCACATTGCTCCCAGTCTGCTTCACAGTGATCCTAACTGCTACACACTGCTCCCGGTCTGCTTCACAGTGATCCTAACTGCTGCACACTGATTCTGACCTGCTTCACACTGCTCCGGGTCTGCTTCACAGTGGTCCTAACTGCTGCACATTGCTCCCAGTCTGCTTCACAGTGATCCTAACTGCTGCACACTGCTCCCGGTCTGCTTCACAGTGATCCTAACTGCTGCACACTGCTCCTAGTCTGCTTCACAGTGATCCGAACTGCTACACGCTGCTCCCGGTCTGCTTCACAGTGATTGTAACTGCTGCACACTCCTCCCAGTCTGCTTCACAGTGATCCGAACTGCTGCACAATGCTCCCAGTCTGCTTCACACTGCTCCCGGTCTGCTTCAGAATGATCCTAACTGCTGCACACTGCTCCCAGTCTGCTTCACAGTGATCCTAACTGCTGCACACTGCTCCCGGTCTGCTTCACAATGACCCTGACGCTTCATGTCTGCTTCACAATGATCCGGTCCTGCTGCACACTGCTCCCAGTCTGCTTCACCGTGATCGTAACTGCTGCACACTGCTCTTGACCTGCTTCACACTGCTCCCAGTCTGCTTCACAATGATCCTGACCTGCTTCACACTACTTCATGTCTGCTTCATGATGATCCTCACTCCTCCCGGTCTCTTGCTAGTGATCTTGACCTGCTACACATGTCGCCCGGCCTGCTTCACGGTGATCCTGACTGCTGCACACTGCTCCCGGTCTGCTTCACACTGCTCCCGGTCTGCTTCACAATGATCCTGACCTGCTTCACAATGATCCTGTCCTGCTGCACACTGTTCCAGGTCTGCTTCACAGTGATTGTAACTGCTGCACACTGCTCCCAGTCTGCTTCACAGTGATCCGAACTGCTGCACAATGCTCCCGGTCTGCTTCATACTGCTCCCGGTCTGCTTAACAATGATCCTAACTGCTGCACAATGCTCCCGGTCTGCTTCATACTGCTCCCGGTCTGCTTAACAATGATCCTAACTGCTGCACAGTTCTCCCAGTCTGCTTCACAGTGATCCTAACTGCTGCACACTGCTCCCAGTCTGCTTCACCGTGACCGTAACTGCTGCACACTGCTCCTGACCCGCTTCACACTGCTCCCGGTCTGCTTCACAATGATCCTGACCTGCTTCACACTACTTCATGTCTGTTCATGATGATCCTCACTCCTCCCGGTCTCTTGCTAGTGATCTTGACCTGCTACACATGTCGCCCGGTCTGCTTCACGGTGATCCTGACTGCTTCACGCTGCTCCCGGACTGCTTCACAATGATCCTGACCTGCTTCACTCTGCTTCACAATGATCCTGTCCTGCTGCACACTGCTCCAGGTCTGCTTCACAGTGATTGTAACTGCTGCACACTGCTCCCAGTCTGCTTCACAGTGATCCGAACTGCTGCACAATGCTCCCGGTCTGCTTCATACTGCTCCCGGTCTGCTTAACAATGATCCTAACTGCTGCACACTGCTCCCAGTCTGCTTCACAGTAATCCTAACTGCTGCACACTGCTCCCGGTCTGCTTCATACTGCCCCCGGTCTGCTTCACAATGATCCTGACTGCTGCACACTGCTCCCAGTCTGCTTCACAGTGATCCTAACTGCTGCACACTGCTCCCGGTCTGCTTCACAATGATCCTGACCTGCTTCACACTGCTTCATGTCTGATTCACAATTATCCTGTCCTGCTGCACACTGCTCCCAGTCTGCTTCACCGTGATCGTAACTGCTGCACACTGCTCCTGACCTGCTTCACACTGCTCCCGGTCTGCTTCACAATGATCCTGACCTGCTTCACACTGCTTCATGTCTGCTTCATGATGATCCTCACCTCTCCCGGTCTCTTGCTAGTGATCTTGACCTGCTACACATGTCACCCGGCCTGCTTCACGGTGATCCTGACTGCTGCACACTGCTCCTGGTCTGCTTCACACTGCTCCTGGTCTGCTTCACACTGCTCCCGGTCGGCTTCACACTGTTCCCGGTCGGCTTCACACTGTTCCCGGTCGGCTTCACACTGTTCCCGGTCGGCTTCACACTGGTCCCGGTCGGCTTCACACTGGTCCCGGTCGGCTTCACACTGGTCCCGGTCGGCTTCACACTGGTCCCGGTCGGCTTCACACTGGTCCCGGTCTGCTTCACACTGCTCCCGGTCTGCTTCACACTGCTCCCCGTCTGCTTCACACTGCTCCCCGTCTGCTTCACACTGCTCCCCGTCTGCTTCACACTGCTCCCGGTCTGCTTCACGCTGCTCCCGGTCTGCTTCACTCGTCTCCCGGTCTGCTTCACTCGTCTCCCGGTCTGCTGCACACGTCTCCCGGTCTGCTGCACACGTCTCCCGGTCTGCTTCAGAGTGAGCCTGACCTGCTTCACACATTGCCCAGTCTCTTCACAGAGATTCTGACCTGCTTCACACTGCTCCCGGTCTGTTTCATTGTGATGCTGATCTGCTTCAGACGCCTCCTGGACTCTAATAGTTGATGGGAGGAAAGAGAAGGGGAATGAAACTGATTAGATATCTCTTTCAAACAGACGGACTCTTGCAATGGGCCAAATGGCCTTCATCAATTCTTTGCTGTATGAGTCTCTGATTCTCAGTTGGTAAAATCTCACCTCCCTAAGTTTTCATGAAGAGAACTACGTTTGCATGATTATGAATAACGGCCAATATAGAGGGGCCACATGTTTACTTGTAAATGTTCTTGTTACCACAAGAGTACTTTGTCGTAATTGGCATCGTGAAAAATGTGGCGTATGAGCTCACTTTCAATTGTATTGATCGCTGGTGAGAACATTAGATGAATAACTGCAACCTTAAGGATATAGTGGAGGGCAAATAATCAGCACTGTTGTGATTAATTTATGGAAACTTTAATCTTTCCTTTGTACACACAATACTGCATTAACTCAGTTGCAACAAGTTGGGGAATTGATCAGCACTCACGCGGTGGATACAACTACAATCACCTGTTGCGAACTTCATACTTCCTTTCTGTTTGGAGCTATCAACTGTGGGTGGAGGTATTCCCCCGGGGGGTCTAATTGCATGGCGTTTGCACCACGTGATTCTTGAACACATGACATCTGCAACTGTTCTTGTGTTTACCCAATAACAATTGAACATCTTTGTTTGTGGTTTTGTGGCAGCAGCTGTTGCACACATTTCTAAAAAAAACCAGTAAGCTACTCACAGGCAAACTGAGGACCATGAGTACAGGAGGCCACATTGCCCAAAGAGCCTGTTGCACCATTTAGTAAGGTCATGGTTGATCCATCACCCCACTCTACTTGCCCACCTTTGCTTCACATCTCTTAATACCTTTGGTTGACAAAAATCTACCCATTTTCACATTTAAAATGAGCAATTAACCTGCTGTTTGCTGAAGAGTGCTCACATTTCTCCCAACCTTTGTACATATCGGTATTTGTAAATTTCACCCTGAAAGGGCTGGCCCCAATTTCTAGACTCGTCTGCCCGGTTCTGGACTCCCAACCGGTGAAAACAGTTTCTCCCGATGTACCCAATCTGTTCCCTTTTCTGTCTTGAGAACTTTGATCAAGTCACCCTCTAAATTTTGAATTTCCGGGCCGGGCAACCCTAATTTGTGTTACTCTCCCCCACTTTGACGCTCGGAGACCATTTGTTGTTTCTGGGTGGGAGGAGAGAGGAAATGGAAGGTGGCAGAGGGATGTTGATTCCACGAGCAACTGACACATCAAGGGAACATGGGAATAGTGGCTTCCCGGTATCCTGACCAGCGTTTGTCTGTATCAAAACTGGTTAACTGGTGGTTTACCACATTGCTGACTTTGGAAGCTTGCTGTGCACAAATTTGCTATGCTGTCCGTAAAATAATAGTGACTACACTTTGCACTTTAAAAGCTGTTGGTTCACAGCGGAGCGTTTTTTTTTTAGTTAACTCCAGAACGGGATAATGGAGATGCAATTTCTTCCTTTAATGCCATCCCTGTTTCCCATGTAATAACATGTTGAAAGAAGTGAGCACTTAACGTTGTTCTTCCATGTAAACCCTTGCTGCAGGCGAGATGCTGAGTTGCAATATTTCTCCAGGAGGCACAAAGCCTGTTTGCATAATTGAAGGATTTAGTGTTAACATTTTTCAAAGATGTCTGTGAAAGCTTTAGTTATTATAATTAGACTTTCTTTACAAAGGGCCCTCTCAGCCAATCTGCGACTTGTCCCATTTGCTTTGAAGGCAGAGATGGGTTTCAGTTGCCTTATGTTCATGTACTTGCATCACTGAAGCCTCCATCCGTGGATACCCACTAATCGCACAGCCCAAACTCCAGGGAGAACAGTGGGGTTTAGCTGCAGAAGTACAGAAACCACACGCCACTGATCTTGACTCTTGACTGTAACTTTTCAAATATACTTTGTGAGACTTTTCTTTGTGCCAGGGCTGAATATTTTTAGTTCCGATGTAGATGTGCGAAAACATGATTTTGGAGTTTAGTGCAGTTTCAAGATATGTGTTGGTTATTTCTGTTTTGAATATTTGCAACTCTTGCAGCCAAGGCAAGCTGTGATTGAAATACAGGCAGCCTGGCAGGCAGCCAACTACTTCATCACAGATCAGACTATAGGGAATGCAAACTCACAGCTTAGTATTGACTTAATGTTTATGGTTTATGCTGTAAGATATATTTTGCGGTAATTCAACATTGTATCACACACACACACACACACTGGAGCAATGATTTTCATATTGTGGATCCTGCATGCCTTTCTCCGAATGTTCATCCCACAGTCAAATCAGAAATGTCAAGTCCCCAGTCGCCACATTCCGGTGCCTGTTTGGGTTCACAGAGGGAGAATTCAGAATGTCCAATTCACCTAACAGCACATCTTTCGGCACTTGTGGGAGGAAACCGGAGCACCCGGAGGAAACCCACGCAGATACTGGGAGAACCGCCTCAAGTATGTTGTGGATGCAGGGTGGCCTTCTTTTCGATATGTCAGCCGACTATCATTCCGGGCAGGTGGGACGAGCAGCCTGTCTCCCTGTAATACCCAGCCCCAGCTTTGTACCCAGCCCCAGCTTCGTACCCAGCCCCAGCTTCGTACCCAGCCCCAGCTTCATCATTGCATACTGAGGAATCTGAAATTCCTTCCTGCCCAAGAACGTGCCATGATCTATGGATATGTTTTGAAAACAGGTACAGGCAGTGCTGTCAAACTCTTTAAATTCTGTCAGTTAACCATACTTTCGCAGACTCCCAGTGCGAAATGAGTTTTGCCAAGGGATCGGGGGCATGTACATTTTTTCGGGGATCTGATGTGAGGGACTCAATCAAATATCAGTAATCACTCACTCATGTTGAACACTGGTGTATTTTCCTCTGTTTCAAGTTGAAGAAAAGTTGTTTGTCTAGCCAGTCACTATAAATCACACACAAGTGTTAAGTTTACCAGGTGAGGGGTGATCTCACCAGCCTGTTCCGCCAGTGAGGAGAAGCATTCCCACCTGCTTGCTAGTTTCCCATTAGTGCCTCTGCATTGTGCATTCCCAAAAGGAATATCGTATGTGAAGAGGAGCTGCAGTCGGCCAATTCTGAAATGGGGTTTGGTTGGATGGCGATAGTGTGGATCAGATTAGCACCCAACAGCACAGGGTCACTTCCTACCCTGGCTGATGTAGACCTGGGACTGGTCTTCTTGCTTGGGCCCTGCGAAGAGGAAGGCGATTGCCAATCACCAATAACAAGAACAAAGAAAAGTACAGCACAGGAACAGGCCCTTCGGCCCTCCAAGCCAGTGCCTACCATGCTGCCCATCTAAACTAAAATCTTCTACACTTCCGGGGTCCGTATCCCTCTATTCCCATCCTATTCATGTGTTTGTCAAGATGCCCCTTAAATGTCACTATCGTCACTGCTTCCACCACCTCCTCCGGCAGCGAGTTCCAGGCACCCATTACCCTCTGTGTAAAAAAAAACTTGCCTCGTCCATCTCCTCTAAACCTTGCCCCTTGCACCTTAAACCTATGCCCCCTAGTAATTGACCCCTCTACCCTGGGGGAAAAGTCTCTGACTATCCACTCTGTCTATGCCCCTCATAATTTTGTTGACCTCTATTAGGTAACCCCTCAACCTCCGTCGTTCCAGTGAGAACAAATCGAGTTTATTCAATCTCTCCTCATAGCTAATGCCCTCCACACCAGGCAACATCCTGGTAAATCTCTTCTGCACCCTCTCTAAAGCCTCCACATCCTCCTGGAGCCAATAAAAACAGTTTAGAATGGGGCCTCCGCAGACATTGAGGCAAGGATGTACCTTCAGGCCGCGCACACACAAAGGAAGAAATTCTGAAATATTGAAGTCCTGTGATGCCCTTGCCAACGTGAATAAGTCGGGAAGCAGCTTCCAAAATTTGTTCACTGGCTGTTTTTACAGGCAAACCGCAAGAAAAATTAAAGGTATTCGGCTTTCATAGAAAATATAAAACTTGTGGAAGATGTGTTCTGCTCGTATTTACTCCCATGATCTGTCTGGGTGTGGGTAGGGTGGGGGCGTAAACTAGTGGGCTTGCACTTTGCTGCAGGCAAACCTTCAATTTGCTCCTTTCTATTACCCTATCCGGAGCAGCAGAGTTCAGAAGGTTTATGATGCATAAAGAGTCAATGCTGACAATTAGTTCACCAATGACGTGCACATTTCATGCGCGATGCCTGCAGAGAACAGGCTTTGTCTTAAATGCTAGCTATCTCTGACTGCCAGCGGTTTGAAGGATGAAAAGAGGTACAAAATGCCTTCAGCTCTCCGAAGTTTCCAAGTTGTACCATATAATAGACATTTCCAAAACCAGAGTAAATGAGATTTCTTTTCAGATACCAAGTACAGTTCTGGGTCTAAATTTTGGTGCCTTATTCACTCCAGTTCCAGTTACTTTGTAATTAAACACTAACATGAAAATACAATTTTTTTTTTTTCCTTTTAATTGGTTTCATGTCAGATTGACTAGAATATTGAGGATTGTGAAGATTTAAGGAGCTCTATTGCTTCAGTGAAAAGTTGAGGACAGATTGTGTTGCCGTAGCAATTTCGGCAGTAGTGCTCTGGGGGCGGGCATGGGTTCAAATCTCAGCAAGATATCTTGTGGAATTTGAATTCAATTAACAAATCTGCGGCGGGATTCTCCGAGCCTCCGCACCGAAATCGCGCGATCGGCGCGGGGCCGGAGAATGGGCGTCAAACCCGAGATCGCGTCCGACGACTCTCCCGCGATTCTCCAGTCTGCAGAGAATCGGCACCAATCGGGCGTGCGCAGTCGACGCGCCGGGGGCCATTGAAAGAGGCCTCCGCGGCGATTCACCGAGTGCAGCTGGCCGAGTCCCCGCCAGCGTGGTTCTCTCATGGTTCCACCCGGCGGGAACGCGGCGTGGCGGCTGCGGACTCAGTCCATGGCTGCCCTGGTTGGGGGGGGGGGAGAGGATCATTCACTGGGGGGGGGGGGGGGGGCCTCCAGGTCGGCCAGGCTACCGATCAGGAGCCACCGATCCACGGGCGCGCACAATCTGGGGGACGGGGGACAGCGGCTATCTTCTTGGTGCCGGTCCACGGTGTGGGTCGGCCATGTCTCGCGGGGCAGCCAAAGCAGGCTGCCGCTGTGCGCATGCGCGGATCCCTGACCGGAAGTGCAGGGCCCCGTATCAGTACCCGGAGTTGTGAATAGCACTCCGGGGCCCTGCTGGCTCCCTGCAAATCGGAGAATCATCCTGGACTTTCTCCAGGCAAGTCCAAAGTGATTAGCGTATGTTTTTTCGTGGGCGTGGGGACATAGCCCCATTATTGGAGAATCCTGCCCCTGGTGTTTTCAACGTGTTCCAGTGATGGTGGCCATGAAATGATAATTGTTTGTTGTCAAAACCCATCAGGTTCATTATGTCCTTCAGGGGGAAAGGACATTCGCCACCCTTACCCAGCCTTGCCGACATGTGACTCCAGACCCAGATTAATGTGGTTGACTCGGCAAGATCCTAGCAAGCCATTTAGTTCAAGGGAAATTTGGGATGGACGACGAATCCAGACCTTTTCCTGAAAGAACAAAGAAAACGATAAGGGCACGATTTAGCAGACAGCTTTTGGGCGCATTTGGTGGGGTGCAGCACCGAGATTCACCCCGATATTCACCAGGAATTTTTGGTTTTTTGGGGATCTTGAGGAGTTTCTCTCCGCCAAGGCCACATTCACAGAGAGATGCTCTCGCCAGCAGGAACAGCTCCTATCAGATCGGAGTGTCCTTTTGAACACAGCCCAGAACTCTTCACCCACCCAACCATCTCTGGGCCCCTAAACCCCCCCCCCTTCATCCTCTCTCCAATTGGCAAGGCACCCCTCTCCCAGCCTGATCCGTAGCAGTGGCAACCTGCCACTTTCAGGCATTTCTAATTTGCTCAGGTGCCAGGGGAGTGTCCGAGTACCATCCTGCCTGTCCCCCGACCACCTGGGGGGTCTCTAATGGCCTGCAAGATCCCCCGAGGTGCCATCACATCTGGTTCACGTTTGTGGAAACCAGTGCTAAACAGCACCCTAGCGAGGTTTTGCAGACACAGCCGTTGACTCCCAGGCACCCAGTGAATCTGACGTCCAGGTATTTACATGAGCCTAGTGGCTCATTTAATATTGCAGATCTGGTATTCGCCCAGCGAGGGCAAGATCCAGATTGCGGTGGGTGGAGCGAGTTGGGTGACTTGCGATTGGAGCCCAATTTCGGTCTCTCGCTGAATTCACCCCTTGCGCTCGGATCCTCACCAGGCGCAGCTGTCGCTGAATGACGGCCATGGGGCGCGATCCTCTTGCCACCCGCAGCACATTTCTCGGGGGGGAGGTGGTCCGCCATTGGCAGCTGGCAGGGTCTTCTAGTCTCACTACTGTCAATGGAATTTCCAATTGAATCCACCCCACGCACTGGGAGACCCGTGGCTGGGGTGAGCTGTCGTCGGGACCTGAAGACCCTGCCACGTCAACAGCTGGAAGATCTTGCCCTAGATATTGGCAGAAGGATAATGTTAAAGTGTCTGGAGAATTTTCAGTGGCAGGATCTCTGCTATACCACCAGCAAAGATGTCACTTAAATAAGATACAGTTCAAAGGTGCTTTTATGTTGAGCCACAATTTATATAAGGGTGGCACAATATTTATTACTGTTCGATCATTGGTATTAAGAAGTTACTACTTTAAAGTGTATATATTTTGCGTGTATTTCAGTGTCTCGACTCACCCTTTTCAGATTATTGAATAATGCATTCATGACTTGGATTTTACATTTGTGGTGAGGGCAATTAGGGTCAGATTTTTACTGATGCATGCATGGCTGCATGCCCATCACATGCATGACTGCTCATCTGCAACAAACATAGCCACCCAGAGTTTATGAAATTTTACATTGACACTGCAGCATTAAAGGTGAATTTTAGCGAGTTTTACTCCCGCGTGTGCACTTGCAAGTCTCCCTTCCACTCTCCTGTCAGAACAGAAACACATATGACCAAAGAGGTTCCACATGGGTTAACTCTGCAATGGCTGTGCCACTGAATGTGATGCGTGACTCAATACTTCCTTAAATTCGTAATATCAACCTTCGCGGCCATTTAAAATGCACATTTTCCCGATACCGTTTGTTTCATTTTTACTATTTTTTCTTCTACCTCCATCTTTCTTACTGCTCGACATAGTCACTGCCTCTTGCTTTCTCCGTTCCATTTTCTTATTCCCCGTTGGTCATAGTATTTCCTCTCCATTCCTGGTTCTCCTGTTCTCTGCCTGAAGACGGGCCCTGGGTGATTATTCACTGAGCTACAACTGAGTGTCATGATTGTCTACTTTGGGGAGAGCTAGAAGGTAGGCCATGTGTCCATCTGAGCTGGAATGGTGGCTCAAATCCCGTGCCATTGTTATTATTCTGATCCACAAGTTAGCTGTGTGGCCAATTTAGCTTTGAGCCCCCCCCCCCCCCCCCCCCCCAATTACTTGCAGACCCGGAAAAGGTGATTTGGCGGCCATTGGCTGTCCCATATGTTCGTCGTGGTCCTGCAGCAGTCGAGCCATTCCTTTTAAAATTTGAAACAATTCTCCTCCAGTCTGGAGGGAATGCTACACTGTCCGAGGTGCTGTCGCTCAGATCAGACCATTGGCTGCGATTTAACGGCCTCATCATGCCGCTGAATCTCGCAAGATTTGCCTCGCTTGAAACACCTCCCGAGATTTAATGAAATCTTGTGAGACCTCGTGATCTGGATCTCGCCCTCACTGGACATGATCCAGATCTGCATATTTAAATGATGCATCAGACTCATTTGAATATGCGTTTGTGGGACTCTTCTGGCGCCTGGTGCCTAATGATTTAGAGCACCGTTTTAATATTGGTTTCCACAAATGTGGACCACTCGTAATGACCCCTGGGGCTGGGGTCTCCCAGGTCATTAGAGACCCCTGTTGTCAGGGATGTGGCAGGCTGGCACCCTGGCAATTCTACTGGCACCTGAGCATCTTGGCACACTGCTGCCAGGGCACCCTGGAAATGCCACCATGGCACTGCTTACGTGACACTGCTAGGCTGGCAGAGAAACTGCCAAGGTGTCAGTGCCTGGGTGCCAAGTTGGCTCTGCCAGGGAACGGGCCCAGGGATGGCCTTACCTGGTGGAGGGGGTGTGGGAGTGCTTCTGGGGCCTCCCTCTAAGTTTGGGGAGGGGGGAGGACAAAAACAGGGGTGGGGGCTGGAAGAGGCAGGTGGGGGAGCGATCGGGACAGCCAGACAAAATGACTCCTGCCGAGAAACAGCTCGCCAAAACAGGACATAGATTATTTTTCTGGTTGAATCGCACCCATTACATCCAGACCCTGTCTGCCCTCTCAGGTGAATGTAAAAGATCCCATGCCAATATCTCATGGAGAGCAGGGGAGTTGCCTCTGGTGTCCTGGTCAGTATTGCAAAAACAGACTTGTGTGGTGATTATCACATTAATACATTGCTGTATGTGGGAGCTGGGTGCACACTGGCTACTGTGTTTCCTAAATTAAAACAGTGAGTTCACTGTAACAGTGCATCATTGGCTCGGAATGCCTTTGACATATCTGGTGATCGTGAAAAGTGCTCTCTAAACGCAAATCTTTCTTTTATTTGCTACAAAGAAAATAGTCTTCATAAATCTGCCTTCCAGTAACTAGTGTACATAAGAAGCAAGAACAATAATTTGGTGACCATATTTATGAGGCCTGTACTTCTTCTAATGCTATGACTTCCAAATGCCGTTCATTTCTTTGCTCGCACTTTAGAAAGTCAACGTGTTAGCTGTTGCACAGATTTGTGAGATCATCGTCCTGTTGCTACTATAATCTCCAGTTGAAAGCTTCTTCTGAATCCAAACAATAAGCACGATGCAACTCGAATCTTATTTGCTGAAGTAGTACATGAAAGTTTAATAAACCCTCGTCACATAGTTCTGTAAAATAACAAGCTTATCTTACGGTGTTATGAATTTAAAATTCACTTCCATTAAAAAAAATCAAAAAGTAAATTAGTTTTGTAATGGAAAACTTTCTTTTACAGTTTTTTTTGGGAAGTGTGATGTGATTAATCTTTCTTTAATAAAAAGAAATAGTTTAAATTCAGGTTGAGAGCATGGAATTCATACAATTCACAAGAGTGTCTCCTTATATTGGACTCCTCTGGGAGTTCTGAAAATGTAATAGTATTTTATTTTAATGAAACAGAAAACTATTACACCCAAAGAATTTATGCAACCATACCCTATGAATCATTTTGGTGTTTAAATATAACTGTCCCTCCAAAAAGTGCTGATTTTTGCAAGGAGGCATTTCTGGGAATTAATTTCTGTCCTCCTAGTTATTGGAATGTAGTTTGCTGTTTCACAATATAGTGATGTACAGTGTGGTAAGTATGGGTCCAGCCAATTCAGGTGGCATGACAGGGGTGATACTATAGTTAGATTTGCTCCTGTTCGTCGCCTTTGAATACTTTTGCTTCAGCCACTCGTGAAGCCATTACTTCCGGCTGCTGTCAAACACACGGGTGGTGCAGACAGTTGTAAAATAGCGGAGGATGCACACAGTGTTGGCTGTGTCACTGTAATGATTGATAATAAGATAAGCCTGTTCTGAGGGAAGAAAGAACATGGGAGAAAATCCCATCTGTTTAATTCTTTTCTACTGCGTGTGGAAGGTTGTAATTTGGAAAAAAACTGATTTCAACTAAGTAGCCAACTCGTGCCAAGTTATAATGAGCCCTGACGATCCTTGCTGAACATCATTTGTTGTTTCTGCTCAACAAGAACTTTCATTCTGTATCCTGACATGGCAATGACTTTGCGAGTCATCTGATATTATTGGAAAATTATGAGCTCCATGCTGAACTCTTGACTGTATTTTGAATGTTACTGAAGAGAGGAATTATTGACTAGAATAAATAGGTCGTAAATGCATTTGTGTTTAATATCAACTAACGCTGACATCAAAATTATTTTCAATGCAATATTTGTTTCCATGGTCTTTTGATTCGGTGTCAGGAGATTTATCAAAGTGATATCCATTTCCCCCCCCACCTCGCCTCTTTCTCCCCCCTCCCCCCACCCACCCAATTTCAAAGTTGTTGCAACAACCTTGCTCCTCCAGTTCCTGTAGCTCATGTTGCCATGGCCCAGTTCCATGCCCACCACTCTCAGAATGAAACCATTGAATTTGGGCACCCTCAAATTTCAGTTCGATGGGTTGGTGAAGCTTTCTGGATGGAAGCACAAACTTGGATAATGAGCCCCTGAAATGCACTTTTACACTAAAATACTGCTTTTTCCAGTACTCTGCTTTGGCCTTAAAGTTTAGAGTCTGGAACCTGAGGATTAGCGAATTCAAATGAACACTCATCTCCAATTTTGAAATTGCCCTTCAAAATTGCAACAGGCGCAGTGGTATGAAAATGTGTGGATTAACAGTAAAGGCTTGAAGAATTGCAACATAAAATAGCTGGGAGTGCGTCTTGAGAAGAGGTTGCATTACAATGCCGCACCATGCTTTGAACCAAAATGACATAATTTATATCTGACTGAAGGGGAAGCGTGTGCACCTCGGTGCTCTTGTGGTGTGAGTTTGGATACAGTGATGGAACGTACAGCAAAGGCGCTTTAAGTAATTTGGAATCTTGTTTAAATCTGCCAGCCGGCAGTTTGATGTAATGAGAGAACCTGTCAAACTCGCAGATGTGATCCCTCACCGAGATAAAGGGAAGCAACGCCATCGTAGCTCCTCTATCCACAGGATGTACCCCTCACCCACCATTTAAAATCTTCACTGCCACATGTTCCGCACTGTTTATTCATTCTTCGTGAAAAAAATTCACACATCAGTTCTAAATTTGCTTTCATTATCTTGGGATAATCTTCCAGTTGTATCTTTCCCCTACCATTTATTAACTGTGCACCTCTGTAGTCCATAGAATCCCAACAGCGCAGAAGGAAGGCTGCACTGACCCTACGAAGAGCACTGTACCTCGGCCCACTCCCCCACCCTATCCCCATAACCCCACCTAACCTGCATATCTTTTGACTGTGGGAGGAAACTGGAGCACCCAGAGGAAACATACGCAGACACGGCGAGAACGTGAAGACTCCACACAGACAGTGATCCAAGGTTGAAATTGAACCCGGCTCCCTGCTGCTGTGAGGCAGTAGTGCTAACCACTGTGCCCATCAGTGTTGATTCGCAAAGTCTTGAGTTCCTCTGTTATTTCCTTATAACTCAATATTCTAGAGTTTGTGTCCTGACGTATAAAACCGAGCCCCTGTCAGCCCTCTTAACTGGATTAAAAGCTCCCATGGCATGATTCAAAAAGAGCAGGGGTGTCCTTGCCTACAACCAAGATTAAAATGGATTCAATGCAAAATGCTGTGAATGCTGGAAATCCGAAAGAAAAATGGAAAATGCTGGGTGGGTGGAAACACCCCCAGCGGGTCAGGCAGCCTCTGTGGATAGAGAAACGGAGTTAATGTTTTGAGCTTGAGAGCTCAAGAGAGGGAGAAATGTAATGGATTTTATACTGCTCAAGAGGGGGTGGTGCAAGCGACACAAAATAACAGGTCAGCGATAGGTGGGAGTTAGGCAAGATTTGACAAAGTTGTGATGGGCACAAAACAAAGGGAATGTGAACGATAGTGTTAAAGACTAAAGAAGGTGCAGATAGTAGCACAAAGGTAAGATAACAGAATGTGTTAATAGCACAATAAGGCTGCGTGAGAGCAAAACCTAAGAACAAGTGACAGATGAAATGAAATGAAAATCGCTTATTGTCACAAATAGGCTTCAAATGAAGTCACTGTGAAAAGCCCCTAGTCGCCACGTTCCGGCGCCTGTTCGGGAAGGCTGGTACGGGAATTGAGCCGTGCTGCTGGCCTGCCTTGGTCTGCTTGCAAAGCCAGCGATTTAGCCCTGTGTAAACCAGCCCCTTGAGCCTGTCCTGGCACTTAATGAGATCATGGCTAATCTGCAGCCTAACTCCATCTACCTGCCTTTGGCTCATATCTCTTAATATCTTAGCTTAACAAATTTCTATCTGTCTCAGATTTGAATTTAACTACTGTTATAGATTCAACTGCTGTTTGTGAGAGAAAGTTCCAAACCTTTGCCACGTTTTGATGTGAAGAGGTGCTCCTTAACATCTCTCCTGAACGGCCGAAACATCATTTTTAGACTATGCCCCCTAACTTTAGAAACTCCAACCAGTGGAAATAGTTTATCTTTATCGACCTTGTCTTTCCCTGTTAATATCGCGAATGCTTCAATCAGGTCACACCTTAACTTTCAAAATTCTCGCAAAAACAGGCCTAACTTAACCCTTATAGTACAGGTGCCTAGAACTGCTCACAATACTCCGTGGTGTAGACAGGGTTTTGTATAGCAGCAGCGTAACTTGTACGTCTTTATACGCCAATCCTCTAGATATAAAGGCCAGCATTCCATTAGGCTTTTTGATTATTTTCTGCACTTGTTTGTGGCATTTTAAGGATCTATGCTCCTGAATGCTGGAGTATTTTTGGACATCCACTGTACCTAACCTCTTTCCATGTAGAACATACTCTGCTCTATCCTTGTTTTTGTCCGTTATGGATGACCCCACACTTGCTTACTTTTGAATTCCATGTGCCACAATTTTACCCATTCACCTAGTCTGTCAATATCTCCTGGCAATTTTATGTTGTCTACAACGCCATTTAACTTTGTATCCTCAGCAAATTTAGATATATGACTTTCTCCGCCATCATCCAAGTCATTAATGAATAATGTGAATCATTGAGGTCCTAACATAGATCCCTGTGGTACACCACTAGTCATCAATTTCCTAACCATGTCAATAATTTGTCCTCAACTCCGCGAACTTCCGCCTAAGTTAACAATCTCTCATGACTTCATCAAATGCCTTCCGGAAGTCCATACAGTAACATCCACAGACATTTCCTTGTCCAGTAACTTAGTCACATCTTCAAAAAATTCAGCAAGGTTAGTCAGGAATGACCTTCCCTTCACAAATCCATGCTGGCTCTCCCTGATTGACCATTGTTTTTCGAGGTGTTCAGTTACCCCACCCCTGATTGTAGATTCCAGCAATTTCCCCACCAACGTTAGGCTAACCGGTCTGTAATTCCCTGGTTTCCCACCCTTCTTAAAAAGTGGAGTGACGTGTGCAATTTTCCAATCCAGAGGGATTACACCTAAAGCTAGGGAACTCTGAAAGATTATATTTAGGGCATCTGCAATGTGCTCCCCTATTTCCTTTAACTCCCTCAGATGGAAACCTTTGGGTCCAGGGGATTTGTCACTCTTTACTTACATTCATTTTCTAGTTACTGATCCTGTACATATGTTAATTGTATTAAACCCCTATCCTATATCGATCATTAATTTTTTTGGGACTTGTCGCAAGTTATCTTCCTTTTCAACTGTAAATACTGAGGCAAAGTAATTGTCCAACATAGTATTTAGTATATTTGGGGAATGGGCAGTGGGATAAAAATTTTTTTGATTAAAAACGGACCAAATTGGATTATCTGTTTCTTACTACTTGTGGGAACTTGCTGTGCACAAATTGACTGCTTATTTCCAACATTGAAACCATGGTGGCACTTCAGAAGTACTTGATTCACTATAAAGTACCTTGGCACATCATGATGTTGTAAAAGGCACAATTTAAATGCAGGCCTTTCTTGGCTCTGTAACACAATGAGGGCTTGAGCATTTCATTTTGTATGGTTTCAGTATGTTTGGTACTTCATTAATTAGCACACTGGGCTAAATCGCTGGCTTTGAAAGCAGACCAAGCAGGCCAGCAGCATGGTTCGATTCCCGTAACAGCCTCCCCGAACAGGCGCCGGAATGTGGCGACTAGGGGCTTTTCACAGTAACTTCATTTGAAGCATACTCGTGACAATAAGTGATTTTCATTTCATTTCATTTCAATATAATAATCTTGCTGAACTGGAGCAAGGTAGTGGTGGATGGAAATAATTCTGCAATTCAGTATTCGCTGAGATTTTGTCTCGGGAAAGCTTGAACACATAGCCACTGGTATTCGATGCAAGCGGCTCTGAAGAAATTATAAATTACACCTTATAATTTCACCCCATAAAATCTACGTCTATGAATGCAACTCCTTCTCTGGCAGAGACAGATTATGGAATAACCCCAAAGGTTGTGGAACCAATACAATCACAATTTGCAAAAATCTTTGAAGTGAGTGTCAAAATGGACCGGAGGAATCCCAAAGCAGAGGTGACGTGTGACAAAGGCGTGTCTGCTTATTTTTCCCCGGCAATGCGTTTGTGGCTATGGTGAGAAAACCACAACAATGGGGCAACAAGATTATTATTGCAATTCAAAAGAGCCCAAAGGCAGCAAGTTGAAATCGTGCCCTGGAATGTCCAGCTCAATTGTCCATCCGTTTATTTCCCACAAGCTCTCCCCAGCTCTATTAAGAAAGCAGATCTAAAAATGAATGGCCAGAGTCTCCAATAGGTTTGACATGACTCTCTCTTTTTATTTTAGGGGTGATGAGACCATCAATTCATGCGACACGTAGTTAGAAGTGAACAGTGGTATTAATAGTCTTACAACAGAGCCTGCCTGTGACGAGATGAACTCTAGATGAACTGGCAGGCAGGCTCTGACTGCCAAGCTTTATACAACCAGTGGGGGGGAGGAGCCATGGGCGGAGCCAAGGGTGGAGCCCATACAAACTTGCGTACATTCCCAGTACACCTCCCCCTCGGGGCAGAGCCATGCAACTGCTCATGTGCTGAGCTTACAGAGGCATGGTACAACACGTGTGATAAAAGTGTGAATTGTGGTATTGTGATTCACCACATTCACCCCCAGTAAAAAAAAAAAAAAATCAAGTCCGGCAGGGCTGATGGTTTACAGATTGAGCTTGTCCGGTGGCCGAGTTGTCCTTTGTGATCGGCGGAGCACCGGGGTTGCAGTCTCTTCTGGTGGCTGGATGATCACGGTCGGTTGGGGTACGATGGCGGACTCCGGGGGTGATTCTGTCTGAGCTTCGTACCCGTCTGGTTCGACTGGGGAGTGGGGGCGCTGGGAGCTTGCGGGTGCGGGCGCACGGAACATGTTTAGCGAACTGGTAGGCGCGGGGGGGTGGAGCGCTGCGATTTGGGTGGGATATAGTGTGAGGGGTACCTCGGCGGTGGTAGTGGTGGGATTTGATCCTGCAGGCGCTAGGTCCCGGAGGGATATGGTGTCCTGACGGCCGTCAGGGAACTTTATGAAGGCGTATTGGGGGTTCGAGTGTAGTAGGAGCACTTTTTCCACAAGCGGGTCAGTTTTGTGCACCCTGACGTGCTTCCTGAGGAGCACTGGCCCGGTGTCTTCAACCATGCCGGGAGCGAAACCCCCGTGGTAGTACCCTTGGAAAAGGTAAAGAGCCGCTCGTGAGGGGTCTGATTGGTGGCGGTACACAAGAGGGACCTAATGAAATGAAATGAAATGAAATGAAAATTGCTTATTGTCACGAATAGGCTTCAAATGAAGTTATTGTGAAAAGCCCCTAGTCGCCACATTCCGGCACCTGTTCGGGGAGGCGGTTACGGGAATAGCGTGGAGCACGTCTGGGAGGACTTCTTGCCAATGGGAGATCGGGAGATTCCTGGACCGGAGGGTCAGTAGGACAGTCTTCCAGACCGTCGCATTCTCCCTCTCCACCTGCCCGTTCCCCCTGGGTTATAGCTGGTAGTCCTGCTCGAGGCGATGCCCTTGTCGAGCAGGTACTGACGCAGCTCGTCGCTCATGAAGGACGAACCCCGGTCGCTGTTTACATAGCTGGGGAAACCAAACAGGGTGAAGACACTATGCAGGGCACTAATGACTGTGTGGGAGGTCATGTCGGGGCACGGGATAGCAAAAGGGAATCGGGAGAACTCGTCGATGACATTTAGGAAGTACACATTCCGGTTAGTCAAGGGGAGAGGCCCTTTGAAATTGATAGCGAGGCGTTCAAAGGGCCTAGAAGCCTTGACCAGGTGGGCCCTGTCTGGTCTGTAGAAGTGCGGCTTGCACTCCGCGCAGATCGGGCAATCCCTGGTGACGGCTTTTATCTCCTCGGTGGAGAAAGGCAGATTACGGGCTTTAATGTAGTGGGCGAGCCGGGTGACCCCTGGGTGGCAGAGGTCATTGTGGATGGCTTTTAAGCGGTCGTTCTGCGTGCTGGCGCACGTACCGCGGGACAGGGCAACTGGGGGCTCGTTGAGCTTCCCCGGTCGATACATAATATCGTATTTGTAGGTGGAGAGCTCGATCCTCCACCTTCTATCATTTTTAATTTTGCCCCTTTGCAAGTTGTCAAACATGAAGGCAACCGATCTTTGGTTGGTGATGAGGGTGAACCTTCTACCTGCGAGGTAGTGCCTCCAGTGTTGTACAGCCTCCACAATGGCTTGTTCTTCCTTTTCGACCGAGGAGTGTCGAAGTTCTGAAGCGGAGAGGGTTCGGGAGAAAAATGCGACTGGTCTCCCTGCCTGATTTAATGTGGCTGCAAGAGCTACCTCTGAGGCATTGCTCTCAACCTGGAAAGGGACGGATTCATCCACCGCCCGCATGGCCGCTTTGGCGATGTCCTCCTTGATGCCGTCGAAGGCCTGGCGTGCCTCGGCTGACAGGGGAAATCGTGTGGCCTTAAAGAGTGGGCGGGCTTTGTCCGCATATTGGGGGACCCACTGGGCATAATATGAAAAGAACCCCAGGCACCGTTTGAGGGCCCTGGGACAATGAGGGAGAGGGAGTTCTAAGAGGGGGCGCATACGGTCCGGGTCGGGGCCCAGGACTCCGTTTTCCACGACATAGCCGAGGATGGCTAGTCTGGTTGTGCGGAAAACGCATTTCTCCTTGTTGTACGTGAGATTAAGCTTCTGGGCCGTCTGGAGAAATTGATTGAGGTTGGCATCGTGGTCCTGCTGGTCATAGCCGCAGATGGTGACGTTATCCAAGTACGTAAACGTGGCCTGCAGCCCGTACTGGTCCACCATTCGGTCCATTGCTCGTTGGAACACCGAGACCCTATTTGTGACGCCAAAGGGAACCCGGAGGAAGTGGAAGAGGCGGCCATTGGCCTTGAACGCCGTGTAGTGGCGATCCTCCGGGCAGATTGGGAGCTGGTGGTATGCAGACTTCAGATCCACCGTGGAGAAAATCTGATACTGGGCTATCTGATTCACTATGTCTGCAATCCTGGGGAGGGGGTACGCGTCGAGGAGCGTAAACCGATTAATAGTCTGACTATAGTCTATGACCATGCGGAATTTTTCCCCGGTCTTGACGACCACCACCTGAGCTCTCCAGGGACTGTTACTGGCCTCTATGATCCCCTCACATAGGAGCCTCTGGACCTCGGTTCGAATGAACACCCTATCCTGTAGGCTGTACCGCCTGCTGCGAGTGGCTACGGGTTTGCAGTCCGGAGTGAGATTGGCAAAGAGAGGAGGGAGGGGGTGGATTCGCAGCATGGCTCGGCTGCAGATAGTGAGTGGGGGTAGAGGTCCGCTGAGGGTGAGACTCTTGAGATTGCACTGAAAATCGAGTCCCAGTAAGAGTGGGGCACAGAGTTTGGGCAGGACGTATAGTTGAAAATTAGAGTAACTAGCGCCTTCGATCGTTAGAGTTGTGACGGTGCGCCCTTGGATGTGGACAGAGTGGGAACCCAAAGCGAGTGAGATAGTTTGCCGTGCAGGAAAAACAGGGAGCGAACAGCGTCTTACCAGATCTGGGTGTACGAAGCTCTCGGTGCTCCCGGAGCCGAAAAGGCACGGTGTACTGTACCCGTTGATTTGGACCGTCGCCATAAAGTTGTGGAAATGTTTTGGGCGCGATTGGTCCAGTGTGACTGCGTTGAGTTGCGGGTAGTCAGCGGCTCAGTCGGCTGCGCTGGGGTGGCCCCGCGATGAGTGCCCGCTGAGGTCGCAATCTTCAATCAAATTTTCTGAGTTTGGAGAGGATGGAGCCCAAGATGGCCGCCCCCGTGGATCACTTGTGGCGGGCGGCGAGGAAGATGGCATCCAAGATGGCGGCCCCCATGAGTCGCACATGGTGGGCTGCGTGGTGGGGGTCCGCCCCCATGGATCGCATGTGGCGGGCGTGGGCGGAGTCGGGGTATAGGCCGCATCATTCCGGGGCCTGCGGGCCTGCGAGTGTGGAGAGCGGTTGCTTTGTGCCGCGTGAGGGTTAGGGGCTGGGACCTTCCTTGCCAGACACACTCTGGCGTAGTGACCTTTTCGGCCTCGGCTGCTGCAGGTCGCGTTGCGGGCCGGGCAGTGCTGCCGCGGGTGCTGGGACTGGCCACAAAAGTGGCAGGCTGGGGCAGCATGGTGTCTGGGTGGCCGCGCGGCGCAGGCCTGGGGCAGTCGCTGGTCGGGGGCCCATGACAGGGTCGCGGAGTCCGCAGGAAACGAGGTGAGGCTATGAAACGAGACCTTCATAGTTGTAGCGAGTTCAACAGTATCTTCTAAATTTTGAGCCCTTTTCTCCAGCGGTCGCTGGCGCACGTAATTCGATCTAAGGCCTGCAACAAAGACATCGCGGACAGCAAGTTCCCTATGCTCAGCAGCATTTACTGCCTGGTAATTACAGTCCCGGGATAAGTCTTTTAAGTCTCTTAGAAATTCTTCTAGCGATTCTGTGGGGCGCTGGCGGCGAGTAGTAAAAACGTGGTGCGCGTAGACCTCATTGACGGCCTCACGTACATTTTGTCGAGTAGGGCTAGGGCCTCTGTATATGAGCCGGTACAATTTAACTGAGTAGATATACGATGGCTCACCCTTGCGTGCAGTAGGCTAAGTTTCTGCTCCTCCGTCGTTTCTGTGGTGCTTGCTTCAGCCAGGTAGGCCTTAAAACTTCGGAGCCAATGTGAAAAGATTTCTTTCGCCTCTGCATCCTGAGGGTCGAGTTCCAGTCTATCAGGCTTGAGGGCTGATTCCATAGTCGTTCTTTACTGTTTCTTAAGACGATTAAATTGATGAGACCATCAATTCACGTGGTTAGAAGTGAACAGTGATTTTAATCGTCTTACAACAGAGCCTGCCTGTGACAAGATGAACTCTAGATGAACTGGCAGGCAGGCTCTGACTGCCAAGCTTCATACAACCAGTGGGGGGGAGGAGTCATGGGCGGAGCCAAGGGTGGAGCCCAGTACAAACTTCCGTACATTCCCAGTACACCTCCCCCTAGGGGCAGAGCCATGCAACTGCTCGTGTGCCGAGCTTAGAGGCATGGTACAACATGTGTGATAACAGTGTGAATTATGCTATTATGATTCACCACAAGGGGTAGTTAAATTTGCATTGCGATTGGAAGACAAAGCATTTGAGAATTTGTGGGTGTTATTCTCCATTCCTGAGACTAAGGGTAGGATTCTCTGGCCGTGTTTGCCCGGCGACCGGAGAAACCCGCCCGAGGTCAATGGATTTTTCCATTATAGGCGTCTCACCTGTCGCATTCTTGTGGCAGGAGGGAAAATTCAGCCCCACGTGTTGACGCCGGGGCAGGATTCGTGGACTTTTACAGCAGCAAAACTGCCGCTGCACCTGGACTGATTCAGCGACCATTGAGGGACTAGCATCGGCGCCACGTGGAACACGACCGATTGCAATGAAAAACGGTGTCTGGTTCGCAGGGTCCATGCTTGACACACTCAGGAGGCTGACGAGCTGCAGCCGCATATACTCACTTCACTCCCACACACACTCATCCCAGCCAACAAGATGGCTCCGGTTGCGCTGGAGTGCATCCATCCCATTGATGGGTCAGCTGAGGCCAGAGGGTACCTAGTGGGGTGGCCTGGGGACACACCCATATGACCCGTGTTCCCAGTGGGCAGTCGGCGGCGTGCACAGCTGCATGGCTGCTTTGCAGGCTGTGGCAATGGTGTTCTGTGCCCGTCCACCCTGACTCCACAGTGCACCTCCCTGGCCATCCGATGCTACTTCCCCCACCCACTGGCCCTGGCAGAAGCTCCCTGGCCAGCAGGAGAACTGTCAGCACACGATGGTGGTGTTGGACACTTTCCATAATCCCACTCTCCCCTCAGCAGCCACGGCGCATGTCTCACGAGTTTTGAAAGCACAAATGAACCCCGCCGATGGGAATTCCCCCAGTGGAGGCAGAGAAGTACGGATCCCTGGTCAGGTCAGCTAATGATGTGGAAATGGCATTTACTATACGTGCAGAGTGGAACGCATTGATGCTGCTGTCGAGGTACCGGAGAATTGGGATTTGGTGTGAATCCGGCGCCTGCCATGATTTTGGGGTCAAAACCAACTCGGTGCTCAATCACCTTTCCCAATTTCGGGGTCAGCAAACGGAGAACCCCACCCCGTGTTGGCCACCTGAAAAATGATACAATCATTCGATTACATGGTTAAAAAATGTTCTCAATCGGTTTTGCTTAAAATTCCTTAATTTGCTATTTCTGGAAGAGCAGGATAGAGATCATTTGTTTAGCCCCTTACACAACCCTATATTGTCCCAAAGTGTTTACCAGCAGTAAAGCAGCTATGTATATTCTGTATGTGTATACTGGCTCTGAGTTTGCAGATACATGGAAGAGTCCTTGTGGTGGGCACAAGGGAATCACAGAATCATAGAATTTACAGTGCAGAAGGAGGCCATTCAGCCCATCAGGTCTGCACCGGCCCATGGAAAGAGCACCCCACACCTCCACCCCATCCCCATAACCCATTAACCCCACCTGACGTTCTGGAAACTGAGGGGATATTTTATCATGGCCAATCCACCTAACCAGCACATCTTTGGACCGTGGGAGGAAACTGGAGCACCCGGAGGAAACCCACACACACGTTGGGAGAAAGTGCAAACTCCACACAGATAGTCAACCGAAGCCAGAATTGAACCCGGGTCCCTGGATCTGTGAGGCAGTAGTGCTAACCCCTGGGCCCAAAGTGATATTGGTCCTGTTTATTTTTATGTTAAAACAGTCTTAACAGTGTTTGATAACAAGAGTTTGCAGAAATTGCATGAATCTGCAAAAGCGGCATAGAAATTGGCTCTGACAGTGAAAAGTAAAAGTTCCCAAAGCTGATTGATCCTGAGTGAGGAGCACCTGATCATCCTTCCTCTGCCTTGAGCTGTTCATGCAGATAAACAAAGCGGCTAATGTTACGTGTCAAAACTGTCTTGCAGTCCCCTATTTTTTGAGACAGTACTTTAGTGTTGTGACAGTGTTCTCTCGAAGCAAATTGCAAAGAGGCTTTATTTGTAAGTCTCCAGCCTGACCACAGGCAAAATTCCACCACTAAATCATGAGTTAATAATGATAGGCTCTTCCTTGGTCTCTGGTGTTGGTATCTTAAATTTCAAATCGGTGTTGAGTAAAATTCATCTTTTGTTTATTGTGACAAACAAGAATGGAGAAAACAGCCTACAGAACACTGTGCTACATATGGGCAGCACGGTAGCATGGTGGTTAGCATAAATGCTTCACAGCTCCAGGGTCCCAGGTTCGATTCCCGGCTGGGTCACTGTCTGTGCGGAGTCTGCACGTCCTCCCCGTGTGTGCGTGGGTTTCCTCCCGGGTGCTCCGGTTTCCTCCCACAGTCCAAAGATGTGCGGGTTAGGTGGATTGGCCATGATAAATTGCCCGTAGTGTCCTAAAAAGTAAGGTTAAGGGGGGATTGTTGGGTTACGGGTATAGGGTGGATACGTGGGTTTGAGTAGGGTGATCATGGCTCGGCACAACATCGAGGGCCGAAGGGCCTGTTCTGTGCTGTACTGTTCTATATCACTGTTGGTACCATGGCTATCAGCCGCCCTAATCTCAACATTCTGACCATACACCTTCATCCCTGCTATCTCAGGCACCCATGGAGATGACTTGAGAACATGGGGATTATTAGACAAATAAAGAAGTCTCATCTAGTTCGCCATCCAGCTCACCTAGTTCATAACGGAGTTTAGACATCAAATTATATCATCTAACACAGACAATGACCTGCATCTGTGGTTTTGATTTATTGATTAGGGTTAGGGTTATTTATTGTCACATGTACCGAGGTACAGGGAAAAGTTGACAAGTAGGCTTACTGCAATGAAGTTAATGTGAAAAGCCGCTAGTCACCACATTCCTGCCCAGTGAAGCAGTTGAGGCTCCTTCATTAAATGTTTTCAAGATAAAGATAGATAGTTTTTTGAAGAATAAAGGGTGTTCGGGCGGGAAAGTGGAGCTGAGTCCACAAAAGTTCAGCCATGACCTCATTGAATGGCGAAGCAGGCGCGAAGCAGGCTCGAAGGGCCAGATGGCCTACTCCTGCTCCTAGTTCTTATGTTCTCTGTTCTTACGACTGGCCTCCTTCTGCAATGTAAAGGTTCTGTGATGATTTCCTGATCGGGTACACGGAGGGAGAATTCAGAAGGTCCAAATTACCTAACAGCAAGTCTTTCGGGACTTGTTGGAGGAAACCGGAGCACCTGGAAGAAACCCATGCAGAACCCGCACAGACAGTGACCCAAGCCGGGAATCGAACCTGGGACTCTGGTGCTCTGAAGCAACTAGTGCTAACCACTGTGCTACTGTGCCGCTCTACATGAATATGTAGATTATGCTATAATAATGAATACTTATGGAACATACTATAATCACGGTTATAAAAGATGTAGAAGAGGATCCTTAGAGGAGAGTTCGCAACGAGTCGCCACGCTCTGACGCCATCTTGGAAACAAAATTTCATAGATTTCATAGAATTTACAGTGCAGAAGGAGGCCATTCGGCCCATCGAGTCTGCACCGGCTCCTGGAAAGAGCACCCTACCCAAGGTTAACACCTCCACCCTATCCCCATAACCCAGTAACCCCACCCAACACTAAGGGACACGAAGGGCAATTTATCATGGCCATTCCACCTAACCTGCACATCTTTGGACTGTGGGAGGAAACCGGAGCACCCGGAGGAAACCCACGCACACACGGGGAGGATGTGCAGACTCCGCACAGACAGTGACCCAAGCCGGAATCGAACCTGGGACCCTGGAGCTGTGAAGCGATTGTGCTATCCACAATGCTACCGTGCTGCCCCAAATGGTGCATCATTCTATGATTTGAGTTACTGGGTATGGTGAGAGGTAAGCTCTGGTGGCACAGAGCTGAGATGCCAGAATTTTTGGGGTCTCAGGGAATCAAGGGCTGTGGGCAGTCAGCAGGAAAATGTGGTTGAAGCTTAAGGTCAGCCATAATCATACCGAATGGTGAAACTGGCTCGGTGGGCCATGTGATCTACTTCCATTTCTTATATACCTATCCAGATCAGTTCAATTGAAATAATTAAAGGAGGATTATATTAGACATTTGATTTTGATATATAAATTCTGACACAGCCTTCAAATTAGATTAACGTGGGTTGATTCAGAAGAGTTGGAATTTTATTTATACAGCACGTTGACTGAAAGAGAGATAGAAACAATTTCAAAAGTAAGTAGCTTGAGAACGGATGTTAATTTTCTTTTATATTTTTAGGGATCATTGTATTATTCTGTGAAGAAGGCCAAAGGGGAGTGGGGGTGTGTGTGTGTGTAAATGATTTAAGTAAACTGGGAATAGATTAATAGAGAACTTTTTTCTGGAAGAGTTGAAAGGGATAAAGGTGCCAGAAACATACATTTTTAAGGAGACTTTCCTGGTCAAGTGGTTTATAAGCAATTAGGTTAGGTTAAGAAATTTGCATTAGGAGCTACATAGGGATGTGTTGTCGTCTTCTGTTAAAGTTCAAGGAGGGAAAGTAAAAATCTTTTACAGCCTGCAAAAGTTTCATGAGTAAACATTTGACCTGAAAGTGCGGATCATAGGAAAACATGAAATAACTTTATATTTTCGAGAAGTTTATGTTCAAAGAAGTGCTAAGAACAATGGAATGGCAGATGGACAATAGAAATAATATTTAAGGAGAGATGTGAGAGTTTTGGGGTTGGCTGTTTGAAGAAGCCTAGCTGGGAACAGCTCTGGATTGTGAGAAGAGGTGCAATTTGAACCAGTCGAGCAGAAAAATCTTGAAGCTGCAAAACACAATCTTGTTCTGAAGTCTTAGATTTCCACTGATGAGTGGAAGTGAGCTTCAGAGGTAGTGTGGTATGCTTTATTAAAGCAACAGCAGCTTTGCCTTGGTGTAGTATTATTGGATTTTTATAGTTAAACATCTATACGGGATTGTTGCCTGAAGAGTCTGAAGAGCCTCATGAGTCTGAAAAGTACAGAGTTGTTTTGCGGAGAATATTCAGTAAGACTAATTTTAACTGTAACTGTAATGTGGTGTGCTTAAGTTTTCCTTTCTTCTTGTTAATAAATCTTTTACTTTCAATTTTTTGATTCCAAAAAGTGTTACTGGACTTTCTTGCTGCTGAGATAAGTATGTTTTCAGACTACAAAAAAGGCCCAGTAACCAGATTTACCTCCTTGATTTGGTTTACTCAGCAGTTAACACCTGTGACCATTAACAGTTGCAAAAGGGAATTTAATATATATTGAAAAGGAAACACTTGCAAGGCGACAGAGAAAGTGACGCTCATTAGATAGCTCTTTCAAAGAGCTTGCGCATGCACGAATAACCAAACTGCTTCTAGTATTATAAAGGCTTGCTCTTTCTAAGTTGACAGGAGGCAGTTCAGACGAGGTTTACTGGATTGATACCTGGAATAAATAGGTTGGCCTGTGAGGAATCACAAACTGAGGGGTGACTTGATTAAAGTACAGAAGATGTTGAAGGGGTGGGATTCTCTGTCCCACCAGCCGGCCAATGGGATTTCCCATTGTGGGCAGCCCCAAGTCGTCGGGAAATCCCCGGGCGTGGGTGCGCCGCCGGCGTAACGGAGAATCCCGACAGCAGAGGATCCAGCCCCTTGATTGGTCTTTACAAGTTGGACATGGAAAGAATGAGCTGGATTCTCCGGTCCACCAGCTGTGTGCTTCTCGGTAGCGCACCGTTCGCTGGTACTGGGATTCTATACTCCGGCTGTTTGTCAGTGGGATTTCCCATTGAAGCCATCCCACACCATTGGGAAATGTTCCCCCTTGTGGATGAGTCCAGAACTGGGGGACACTTTTTTAAAATTAGCATTCGCTTTTAGGACTGAGATGAGAAAATGAGGGTTTTGCGTCTTTGGTACTCTGCCTCCGAAGGCAGTGGAGACGGAAGTCGTTGAATATTTTTGAGGCAAGGAGATCAAAGGTTATTGTGGCTAGCTGGGAATGTGGAACTCGCGACACAACCCGATCAGCCATGATCTCATTGAATGGCAAAGCTGGCTCGAATAGCTGAATGGCCGGCATCTGCTCCCATTTCTTCTGTTTCTATGACATGCAATGCAACCATTAATAATACTCAAAATAAAAGTGGAAGCTTTAAGCGCACAAGGCTTTCTTCAGGCTGGGTTAGGAGTGCACCAGATCTATTTTTATTTGCTGCATCCGGAGAGATGAGCATGAATTACACAAAAACAAAATGAACAGTTCCTCGTGGGAAAAGAGATGTAGTGAGAGGATAAGTGTGAGGTGATGTACTTGGGCAGGACAAACAAGGCAAGGGAATAAATGATAAACAACAGGACCCTGACAGCACTGAGGATCAGAGAGACTTTGCTGTGTATGTACACCGGTCCCTTAAGGTAACAGAGCAGGTAGGTATAGTGGTTAAGAAGGCATATGGTACACTTGCTTTTATTAGCCAAGGCATAGAGTTTAAGAGCAGGGAGGTTATGCTGAAACTGTATAAAATGTTGGTTGGGCCACAGCAAGAGTATTGTGCACAGTTCTGGAATCCACATTATAGGAGGGATGTGATAGCACTGGAAAGGATGCAGAGGAGATTTACCAGAATGTTGCCTGGACTGGAGAGTTTTAGTTATGAAGAGAGATTGGATAGACTAGGATTGTTTTGCTCGGAGCTGATGGGACTGAGTGGGACATGATTGAGGTGTATTAAGTGATGAGGGGCATAGATAGAGTAGATTGGAATCACTGTTTCCCTTGTTGGAGGGATCAATGACCAGGGGGCATAGATTTAAGGTAAGGGGCAGGAGGTTTAGAGGGGACGTGAGGATAGAAGGCGGTGGGTGTCTGGAACATGCTGCCTGAAAGAGTGATGGAAGCAGAGACCCTCATCGCATTAAAGAAGTATTCAGATGTTCACTTTTAATGTCAATGGGATTAGGAGTAATTTATTAGCTTGGATAGAAGATTTGCTGAAGCACAGGAAACAGAAAGTCGGGATAAATGGGTCTTTTTCTGGATGTAACTAATGGGGTGACATTAGGTTCAGTCATTGGGCTCCAGCTATTTCTAATCTATATAAATGACTTAGATACAGGGACAGAAAGTTCTATAGCCAAATTTGCAGACAACGCAAAAATAGGAGGAGCAATAAGTTGCAATAAGGAATTAAGAACCTTATAAATGGATATAGATGGGTTCGGAGAGTGGGCCATAAATTGACAGATGGAGTTTAACGTGGATAAGTGTGAGGTCATGTACTTTTGTCAAGAAATGGTAAGACAACTTATTATCTAATTGGGGGGGAGACTTCAGGGTGCTCTATTGCAGAGAGATCTGGGTATCTTTGTGCATGAGTCACAAAGAATTAGCATGCAAGTACAGCAGATACTAAAGAAAATGAATAGAATGTTGGCATTTATAGCTAAAGGAATAGAGCAAAAAAGATAAGGAAGTGTTGTTGTAACTATACAAGGCATCAGTGAGACCACACCTGGAGTATTGTGCACAGTTTTGGTCGCCTTATTTGAGGAAAGGTGTAGTGACATTGGAGGCAGTTCAGAGGAGGTTCACTAGGTTGATTCCAGAGATGAGGGGTTTGTCGTATGAGGAGAGATTGAACAGTTTAGGCCTATACTCTCTAGAGTTTAGAAGAATGAGGGGAGATCAAATTGACGTTTACAAGATGATGAAGGATATAGATAAAGTAGATTTGAAGCTGATGCTTCCTTTTGTGGGGCATTCTTAGGATAAGAGGTAGCAAATTTAAGACAGAGTTGAGAAGAAACTACTTCTCCCAAAGGGTTGTGAATCTGTGGAATTCGCTACTCCAGAGTGCGGTGGATGCTGGGACAGTGAGTAAATTTGAGGAGGAGTTAGACAGGTTTTTAATTGGTAATGGGTTGAAGGGTTATGGAGAACGGGCAGGATGGTTGAGTTAAGGCCAGGATGAGATCAGCTATGATCGAATGGCGGAGCAGACTCGATGGACCAAATGACTAATTCTTCTCCTATACTTTATAAGGCCAGGGGCTGGATAATGGGATTAGAATAGTTAGGTGGTTGTCTTTGACCTACACAGGCATGATGGGACAAAGGGCCATTTCTGTGCAGTAGATCTTTATGATTCAGACCACTGATAGGTTGACAGCAGAGCCTATCCAGGTCTGCAGGAATAAACGGCTGATAACTGCAGGCTTTGGTCAGATCCAAATGTTATCTGGACTGTGAGCTGTGCAGATATGCTGATAAGATCATCTCTTGCTCAGGGGAAGATTCAGTTTCAGCAATGGTCCATCATGATTTTATGTCAGAAAACACAAGGCCTCAAATTTTCCTCAGTGGCCTTGCTGCATTCAGGAGAAGCAGAGACACATTTACCCTTTATAACAGCGTCACATCAATCCAAGATTTTTGTAATTAATCTAATTTAGAATGTTGTATCACAGACTTGTGATTACAGTCATTGTGTGTGTGTGAAACTGTATTTAAAAGTGGTTAATGTGGTGTGGGGTTAAGATTAGGGTTGAAGATGACAGCTGGACCTGGGGAACATGACTATATAGCAGTGCAATAATGTAGCTATCACCTGCGGCACGGTGGATGGTATTCTTAGCTTCTGAGTCAGGTATTTACGTTCCAAGTCCTACCACAGAAACTTGAGCATAAAATCTGGGCAGGCACTTCAAGACAGCCCTCCCCGATATGTCATCTTTCAGACTTTGACTCAAAGGCCTCATCAACCCTTTTCAGGTGGGAATGTAAAACATTCCATTCAGAGAAGGGCAAGAGAGCCTACCTTGAGGTCTCAGCAATAACCCTCAAACAATATCACTAAAACAGTTCATCTGGTCATTATCTCATTACTGTATTTTGGGCTCTTTCTGTGCATAAAATGGGCTGCCAGGTTGCTGACATCATGACAGTGACTGCACCTTCAAATATGCTTGACTGACTATAAAACATTTTGGGATACTAATAATCTTTACTAATATCACAAGTAGGCTTACCTTACATTAACACTGCAATGAAGTTTCTGTGAAAATGCCCGAATCACCTGTTCGGGTATACAGAGGGAGAATTCAGAATGCCCAATTCATCTAACAAGCACATCTTTCAGGACTTGTGGGAGGAAACCGGAGCACCCGGAGGAAACCCATGCAGACACAGGGAGAACGGCAGCAGGGTAGCATGGTGGTTAGCATAAATGCTTTACAGCTCCAGGGTCCCAGGTTCGATTCCCGGCTGGGTCACTGTCTGTGTGGAGTCTGCACGTCCTCCCCCCGTGTGCGTGGGTTTCCTCCGGGTGCTCCGGTTTCCTCCCACAGTCCAAAGATGTGCGGGTTAGGTGGATTGGCCATGCTAAATTGCCCGTAGTGTCCTAATAAAAAAGTAAGGTTAAGGGGGGGGTTGTTGGGTTACGGGTATAGGGTGGATACGTGGGTTTGAGTAGGGTGATCATGGCTCGGCACAACATTGAGGGCCGAAGGGCCTGTTCTGTGCTGTACTGTTCTATGTTCTATGTAGACTCCGCACAGACAGTGACCCAAGCTGGGAATCGAACCCGGGTCCCTGACCCTGTGATGCAGCAGCGCTAACCACTGTGCTACCATGCCGTCCTTGAGGTCAAGACGGGCACTAAACAAATACCAGTTCTTTGTCCTTCAAAGTAAGGATGTTGAATGATGTGCGTCTTTCAAACACTAACAGCCAATGTTTGTCTGAAACTGATGCACAATGCAATATCACATTGCATAGGAATGCAGAAAATTCCTGGAAGGAAACCAGCCTCTGGCTCTGAGCGCTCTGCTGTAATGAGCAAAACGTCAAGGTAGTCTGCCTCAGGTTTTGCAGCCAGGACAAACTCAACAATTGTTTTCCCTCGCATCATGTTTACAAGAGATTTGCATACCTCCTTTGTTCAGGAATTGCATTAACTTGAATTACTCTTCCTGACTTCCTCCATTGTCTTGGGGACAATGACTATGTCTATTAAACTGGGCACGGTGGCCCAGTGGTTAGCACTACAGCCTTTCAGCACAGTGTCTGTGTGGAGTCTGCACGTTCTCACCGTGTCTGCGTGGGTTTCCTCCTGGTGCTCCGGTTTCCTCCCACAATCCAAAGAAGGGAAGGTTGGGTGGATTGGCCATGATTTAAATTGCCCCTTCGTGTCCAATGATGTACAGGTAGGGCTGCGGGGATAAGGCAGGGGAGTGGGCCTAGGTAGGTGCTCTTTCGGAGGGTCGGTGCAGACTCGATGGGCAGAATAGCCTCCACTGGGGCACTGCAATGATTCTATGAATGTTTGAACCTATTCTTATTCCCCAGTTGCCTCAAGCGGTTAACGCACTTCTCAATATTGGACAAAATGTTGAAGATCAGGATTGGCCCAGGGTGAACCCTAATTGATGGGAAATATTGGTATGTTTTAAACCACCCTGCCAGTCCCAGCCAAATACTAGGAACAACAAATCTGCCAGAGTTCCTGTCACTTGGCGCCTAGCCAGCCTTGCTGGAACTGTACATATACGTAGGCATTGCGTAAGGAAAGGTTTCACCTCAGTTGTCCATTATCTAATAATCTGCTTTGTTTAGTAGGCAGTGTAGTGAACCCAAGGAATACATGGACAGAACATGTAAGCGGAGGAAATTAGGGGAAGGAATCACAGGATCGTGCAGCAGAAAAGAGCCAATCGCTCCGTAATGCCTGTCTACTTCTTTGAAAGAGCGAAATAATTAGTCCCACTCCCCCCTGTCTAAGAAAGCATTGAGGTAATATGGCTAATCGGGCTTTTCCCTCACATCTTTGGTTCCTACTTGAGTTTGATTGCTTCAAAAAATTTCTAAAGTCGAGTTTGAGTTCTTCAGAAAAAATACCTAAAATAGAGTTGGCTCAATCACCATCTCCCTTGTCTCCGAGTCTGACATTTGTGCATTCAAAGTCCCCCCCCCCCCCCCCCCCCAGAAGCCTGAGTGCATCATCGAGGCAGACAGTCTCGGGCAGTATTGACCAAGCGCTGTGCTGTCCGAGGTGCCACCTTTCAGAGGAAACCTTAAGCCTCTGGGGTAATGTTAAAGATTCTATGGCCATATTTGAAGAACAGGGGAGCTGTGCTTAGTGCCCTGGCCAACATTTTATCCTTCGATCAACATCACTGAAAACAGATTATCGCATTATTGCCACACAGCTTTTTGTGGGATCTTACCCACATGATTCATTGGCTGCGAAGCAATTTGTGATTTTTTTTCAAAAGCGCTACACAAATGCACGTCTTTTGGTTGTTGTTTATCCGAAGCGTTTCCCAAGCCCAGGATCAACAAAAGTTTCTGATGAAAGGAAATCGCAGATTTCCTGGTTTGCCATGAAATTGTATTCAAAATGAATGGGCCGTTTCCTTGCTGCCATTCTGTTTTGGTGTCTTTTCAACTTTTATAATACATCAGATTTTGTTCCAAGTTTAAAGATTGTGAGACAAGGAACACAGAGCAGGAGAGCGACGAAAGGCAATGGTCCCTTGAACCCTGCAATGGGGTAACTGTTGCCAGGGATATTTTAATCGCATTTGGATTTCCTTCTTTCCCTTAAGCTATTTTGGGGCACTCCATCTATTTTATTTTCCTGAGCAGGAAAGTGACAAAATGAGCAGAAAACAATTGGGTGTAGGACCGTACTATTTATTTCCCAGCACCAGTTACGTCACGCACGGCCCTTGAGATCCTGTCCATCTGTTTGTTGTTGCATCTGAAACCAATTTAAATAACCTCTTTGTCAAGTAGAAGTTCAGCTGAGTTCAAGCACGAAGTGGGTAATTCAGGTTCCAATTCTCTGGTGGGTTTTGGTAGTTTCGGCGGCTAACTAACAAACCTGCGTGAATGTACACACTTCATGCTGAATACTTGACTTGGCTGAAAACCTTGGGGTCTGTGTGTTCAAATCCCCACACAGTTTGTTGTGAAATTGAATTCCCTATACCTAGTAATGTGTATTCTGGTACAGGCTCAATTCGTTTGCTAATGCCCTTCCTTCCACAGAAGGGAATCTGTCAACTTTACCCATTCTGACTTCCAGTCTCACCGCACACATTCTCTAATGTTCCACGCGCATTGTAAGCAATAACTGCAGTTCCTGCAGCGCCCCCCCCCCCCACCCCCCCAAACCATATCTCAAGAAAATACAATGATGTGGCATTGGTGCAAGAAGACATCAGTTGTTGTTGCTCCAACAGATGTTGTCTGAAACTTTGCTCGTGAGCTAGCTGAAGGGAGATAGAACGGCAGGATAGAGCTCTGAGATAATGAAGGTCAGGCCCATTGTGAGGTAGATCTGGGAATTCACCAGAACAGATTTGACGGAGTGAAGCGTGGAATCCAAAGATGGAGAAGCACAGAACCTGGGGAATAAAGTTGGACAAGTGTGCACTGGGAAGAAAGATGGATTGCAGAGAGGCAATGACAGGGATATAAAGCACAAGGTAATTGATAAATGGAGATAGAGACATTAGGAAGCAAAGGAGGCCTTGCAGCCTCGTGAGCCTGTGCCACATTTCAATTCAATTACAGCTGATCTGTACGTCAACTCCATTCATCCATCTTAGTCTGTGTCTTGTTAGCCTTCTCGAACATAAATCTCTCAATCTCAGTCTTGAGCATTTACATCTACAGTCCTTTGGAGAGCATGTTAAAGATTTTCACTGTCCTTTACGTGGAAAACTCACCAAGCTTTCTTCAACGTCTCCTTCCAAACACATAGCTGATCATCATTATCTGCAGGTTGCCCTCCAAGCCACGCACCACCCGGACTTCAAAAAATATCATCGTTCCTTCATCGTAAATGGGTCAAAATCCTGGAACTCTTTCCCAACAGCACTTTAGTTGTACCTACACCAGATGGACTACAACAGTTCAAGAAGCCGGCTTGCCGCCACCTTCTATGAAATGAAATGAATGAAAATCGCTTATTGTCACAAGTAGGCTTCAATGAAGTTACTGTGAAAAGCCCCTAGTCGCCACATTCCGGCGCTTGTTCAGGGAGGCTGGTACGGGAATTGAACCGTGCTGCTGGCCTGCCTGGGTCTGCTTTAAAAGCCAGCGATTTAGCCCAGTGTGCTAAACCAGCCCCTAGTAGGCTTCAAATGAAGTTGCTGTGAAAAGCCTCTAGTCGCCACATTCCGGTGCCTGTTCGGGGAGGCTGGTATGGGAATTGAACCGTGCTGCTGGCCTGCCTTGGTATGCTTTCAAATCCAGCGATTTAGCCCTGTGCTAAACCAGCCCCTAACCAGCCCCTCTAATGGGAAAATTGAGAAGGGAAAAATATTCTGGCCCTGCCGGCAATGTTCACATCCCATGAATGAATAAATAAATTAAACGTGTCTTTGATTGTCACCCTGAATGCTCGAACTTTGACATTATCACTTTGTTCTAGATTCCCTGGCTTTCAAATTTTTAAATTACTTTAAATATCTCCGTTAATTCAGCCCTCCATTTTGAAACCCCAGGAAATGCAACCGGCCCTCATAATTTAACCTCTAGGAAAATCAGGAATGGCAGAAAAAAATTAATTGTTAAACAAGAGGAATGAGACAAAAATGTTGCCATAAGAAAAAAGAAGAGATAACTTGTCGGAATTCTTCTATCTGGGACCGTGCCATGGTGGAGGCGGGAACCGAGAGTGTTTCCCGCTGGGGAGGCTGGCGGGAAGCAACGATATATCTTCCGACCTCATTAATTATGCACATGGGGCTTTAGCGCCATATTCCAAGGGGGGCGGGCATGATGGTACTGATCCCCCGCCATCATATTTGGCTGCCATATTGAAAAGGTGCCCGACACCGCTGACCCACCGTTGAAGAAAGAAGATGGACCTCCTGAAGAGGAAGATGGATCTTTTGATCATTCTGAGGCCAGAAGATGGACCTCCACGATGCCAGTGAATCTGTAGGATCCACCTCTGGATGATCCACCCACTCACTGCTGTGGCATTCCTGCCTCCATCCCAAACTCCAGAGGCAGTCCCAGGAATTGTTCAGATGAACCGTGACTTCTGCACGCCACATTCTTCCAGACGTGGGGCAGCACGGTAGTATAGTGGTTAGCACAGTTGCTTCACACCTCCAGGGTCGCAGGTTCGATTCCCCGTTTGGGTCACTCTCTCTGTGCAGAGTTTGCACGTTCTCCCCGTGTCTGCGGGGCTTTCCTCCGGGTGCTCTGGTTTCCTCCCGCAGTCCAAAGATGTACAGGTTAGGTGGATTGGCTGCGCTAAATTGCCCTTAATGTCCAAAAAGGTGAGGTGGGATTACTGGGTTTATGGGGATAGGTTGGAAGTGTGGGCTTAAGTGGGATGCTCTTTCCAAGGGCCGGTGCAGACTCGATGGGTCAAATGGCCTCCTTCTGCACTGTGTAAATTCTATGACTAGTTCTGACCCAGCATGTTTTCCCGCTAGTGTTGGGGAAGATTCCAAACGGGCCTTCATCTGCACCCCATTAACGGGATGCAAATTGGTTTGACGCAACCTCTAAATTCCGCCAAATTCTATCCAGACCTCCAAGCACCATTATAACCGTTGATAGGCCTGGGGAGAATTCTACCCAAGTCATTTATTCCACATAACTATCGGAAGCCGAATATTCATGTCTTCCAATGGCTGCAAAATAATTAGAAGCCCAAATAACTACAAACGATTGTAGATCATGGTGTTTAAAATTCGTTTTGTTAGAGTTCCGTGGTCATATGGACAACCTTTTTAACTTTTGCTCTTAAAAAAAATCATCTTGCTTACCTCATCACTGACTTTAGAATTGTGGATTAGAATGAGAACTGGGGCGAGATCCAGCAATCGTGTTGCACCTGGCGCGGATACAGTGAAACTTCGGAGAGGCCCAAACTGAGCTCCGTACAGGGCCAATCCCGAGTCACCCGACTCGTTTTGCCCAACCTGCGAGATCCATATCAGGATATTTAAATGAGCCATTAGGTTTGCCGCTTTCACTGGTGCCCGGGAGTCAACGGCATTACCTCCGAGACTTCACCACGGTGCCACATCGGTTTCTACAAATGTGGATCAGGCATGACGCAACCCTGGGGGGATCTCTCAGGCCATTAGAGACCCCTAGGTCAGCAGGGACGGGACAGGTGGTACCCCTGACACCCCCCCCCCCTCCCCGGCACCTGGCCAACCTGGCAATGCCAGCTGGGCACCCTGGTAATGCTGTCCTGGAAGCCAGGGTGCCAGGGGCACTGTAGGGGTGCCAGGTGGCAGTGCCAGGGTGTCCAGGTGCCAGGTTGGTTAGCACTGCCAGTGACCATGCCAGGGTGGCCTTGCCCATCAGAGGGTTGGAGGGGGCGATCCAGGTGCCTTGTCAAGGTTGGGCGAGTGAAGGGGGGAGATCAATAAAGCGGGGTGGGCCTGAAAGGTGGGGGCGGTAGATCAGGGCAGCTGTTCAAAATGGCGGCCCAATTTACGAGGAGCCGTTCCTGCTGCAGGAAATCGACTAAAGTGTGGCCTCAGCAGGGAGAAACGTCCTGAGGCCTATTAAAACGGCAAAGTGCCGGTGAATAGTGTGGTGATTCTTGGCGCTGCAGCCGCCGGGAAACACCCCACCAAACGCGCCCAAGAGCGGACTTCAACGTTTGTCCGCTGAATGGCGCCCGTGGTCTATGGTGAATTCCCATGTAAAGTGTTAAAGAAAAATCTGAATCGCTGATAAAGAAGCAGGTTCTGTAATCTGTTAATGATGACAGATCATACTTAAAAGAACAAAAAATGCCACACTGAAATCTGCCTCCTGAGCTGGGTGTCAGGCCCTGCTGCCCAATTAACCTACTAAACTGGCACATAAACAGGGGAAGGGAATGGGGGGTCTTGAGCATTTTACTTCAGCACTAAAGTAGAAATCACGACGAATTATAATAATGAACAATCTATATTACAGGACAGAAGGAGGCCATTCACCCCATTTTATTTGTGCTGGAGGCTTACTTGACCAATAAATAATTCAGAATTTCTTAAATTGCAATATACTGCAAAGAACGAACACTTAACGTATTTATATGACATTCCTTTGTCCTCCGCTCCAATAATCATGTCCACATATAAAAGAGTTACTATACACAAGGATTAAAACTTGTATTCAACAGGCACTGGGATGTTGTGCATCCGCCCTCTCATTTCTAGTCAAAGGGGCAGTCTATATTCCATAGTTTACTGGCATCTTCCAGGTCTGGCTGTAGAGGTTATGTGAGAGAAGCATTGATGTGCTGGATCGGAGGGAAGGTTAGGATTATGTGTTGCAAATGTAGCATGTGCTGATTTTATTCAATAAACCTCGGCTCTGTCTAATGTGAACAGCGTGGTGGTACAGTGGTGTTATCACTGGACCAAGGACCCAGGGTAATGCTCTGGGGACCTGGGTTCAAATCCCGCCACGGCAAATGGAGAAATTTAAATTCAATTAAAAATCTGTCACTTGTCATAAAATCCCTTGTGATCCACTGATGCTCCTTTAATAGAAGGAAATCTGCCACCTTCAACCTGTCTGGCCCTGTGATTCCAGACCCATTGCAATGTGGTTGACTCTTAAATGTCCCCTGGAACAGCTGAGCAAATCACTCAGTCCAAGGGTAATTAGGGTCGGGCAATTAATGCTGGGCCAAGCTGCAACACCCATGAATGAATAAAAAAAAAAAATCATTGCGGCATGTAATTCACATCTGTGTCACTTGTTTCATTATTGGGCAGCACGGTAGCATTGTGGATAGCACCATTGCTTCACAGCGCCAGGGTCCCAGGTTCGATTCCGGCTTGGGTCACTGTCTGTGCGGAGTCTGCACATCCTGCCTGTGTGTGCGTGGGTTTCCTCCGGGTGCTCTGGTTTCCTCCCACAGTCCAAAGATGTGCAGGTTAGGTGGATTGGCCATGATAAATTGCCCTTGGTGTCCAGAATTGTCCTTAGTGTTGGGTGGGGTTACTGGGTTATGGGGATGGGGTCGAGGTGTTGACCTTGGGTAGGGTGCTCTTTCCAAGAGTCGGTGCAGACTCGATGGGCTGAATGGCCTCCTTCTGCACTGTAAATTCTATGATATTAGAAAGCGCTGCAAGTATTCGGCAGATCAGACAGCCTCTGTGAGGAATTGCTACTGCCCCATGGAAGTGATAATACTGACCAATTGATATCTTTTATGTTAAAACAAACTTTAATTTAAACACATAATTAACCACATTAGCAACAAAGCAATAGTTTTATAGTTCATAGTTACAGCAGTTCTTAAGGAAAAGAGAAAACCTTAACTTGCTGCCCGAGATACCCTCAATTATGACACAGGAGAGAAGATAGGTAATTCAAAGGCTTTAATCATCTGAGAACTGAACAGCAGCCGAGAAGTGTGCTCATTACATGCTGCCGAGTGAGCCTCATCTTATATACCGTTTCCTGGGGGTGGAGGCAGAGGCGAAGTCCCCCAGGGTTCCAAGCCCAGTCTTAAAGGGCCAATGTATTAAAGGTAAGATACCGTTACAGCAGCTACTGATACCATTCATCACACTGCCTCAACCTGCCACTATATTCTAATTCAGAGAACCATTATATTTCAAATACCACTCATGAATAATATTAACAACCAGGCTTCTACTTGCTTTACTCTATGCAGACTCTTTGGAGAGAAATCTTTCAGGGGCCAAACTAGAACGTCTCTGTTCAGATGAGAGTTCTCGGACCAACTGCCTTTTCAGACAGACTTGGCTCCTCCCATTAACTGCAGCATCTGTACCCAGAACATGAGGCATTCTCTTATGTCTCCTTCTAAGATGTCCCTTGCTTTGTTTAACCAGAACCAAACACAAAGCCCCTCATAACTGATCTACACCCCAGGGGTCCTTCAAACGTAAACAACATTCCATTGGCTAGCTATCTGCAAATAAGTAAATGGTTCTCAAGATATATTAGCAGAACACGTCACCTTCAAATCAATGATTACCTCACATTTACAACGTCTTAATCACAGGTTTAGCAGTCACACTGTATGCATCTTAACCCAGGTTTTAATAACATGACTGCAAAATTAAAATACAACATGTCCATTTCTTACATTCATTACAAAAGGAACAGTTAATGTTTCAGGTCAATGATTTAATTGGCAGTTGCCTGTCCAGAGGTTTGAATAGGCACTGTATTAATACGATTTTGCAATATGAATTGATTGAAGTACAGTTTTATATTCTCTAGGAGCCTGTCTTTACATTTGTCCATGAGATTTATTTCATTTTTTTCATGGGTAGTGGCAAGGCTTGCATTTGTTGTCTGTTCCTAATTGCCTTTAAAGTGTTGGTGGGCTGCCTTCCTGGACCATGGCAGTCGATGTGACACGGATACACCCACAGTGCTGTTGGAGAGGGAAAATGAGTTGGGAAATTCATTCGTTATCAGTCCAATATCTCGGCTGGCGGGTTCATCCTCTCAAGTGGCCTTTGGAGGTTTTCTAGGTTTCTGTTCTTGTTAGCCTTTTTTCTCACTTCCTGCCCACGGTGAGATTCTCAGCACGACACGCAGCTGAGCCGGTCACTGGCTGACTGAATTGCTCACCAGGCTTACCTGCCTCAGTGGCTAGATAGATAGAACATTACAGCACAGAACAGGCCCTTCGGCCTTCGATGTTGTGTCGAGGAATGATCACCCTACTCAAACCCACGTATCCACCCTATACCCGTAACCCAACAACCCCCCCCCCCTTAACCTTACTTTTTTTTAGGACACTACGGGCAATTTATCACGGCCAATCCACCTAACCCGCACATCTTTGGGCTGTGGGAGGAAACCGGAGCACCCGGAGGAAACCCACGCACACAGGGGGAGGACGTGCAGACTCCGCACAGACAGTGACCCAGCCGGGAATCGAACCTGGGACCCTGGAGCTGTGAAGCATTTATGCTAACCACCATGCTACCGTACTGCTTTTAGTATTGCTTTTTCACACCTGAAATGCTGTCAATCCTTGATGTTAAAATTGTCTTGTTTGGAGTTTGTGGTTTAACTACCCAGCTCACCTTAACAGTAAATCCGATAGAAAATCGAAACCTTCATGAAGTTTTAATGTTAACGAGAACTCTCAGATGTTGCGCGACTCTGAGCTGTTGGAGAAATGGCCAAGATAAAAAAAAATGTATTTACAAAAAAATAAATTAATTTAGAGTACCCAATTATTTTCTGTCAATTAAGGGGCAATATAGCGTGGCCAATCCTGCACACCTTTGGGATATGGGGGTGAAACCCAGGCAGACACTGGGAGAATGTGCAAACTCCACGGGGACTGTGACCAGGGGCCGGGATCGAACCCGGGTCCTCAGGTAGGCAGCCGTGCTAATCACTGCGCCACCATGCCTAACGGCACCACTAACGGTAGCATGGTGGTTAGCATAAATGTCCCAGGTTCAGTTCCCGGCTGGGTCACTGTCTGTGCGGAGTCTGCACGTCCTCCCCGTGTGTGCGTGGGTTTCCTCCGGGTGCTCCGGTTTCCTCCCACAGTCCAAAGATGTGCGGGTTAGGTGGATTGGCCATGCTAAATTGCCCGTAGTGTTCTAAAAAGTAAGGTTGGGGGGGTGGGGGTTACGGGTATAGGGTGGATACGTGGGTTTGAGTAGGGTGATCATTGCTCAGCGCAACATCGAGGGCCGAAGGGCCTGTTCTGTGCTGTACTGTTCTATGTTCTATGCCGCCTAAACAGCCATGATAAATCCACGCATTTTCAAAGCACCAGGGTGGCGGGATGTCAGGGTACCACCCTGCCCCTGTCCCTGACCATCTAGGGGTTTCTAATGCCCTGCAAGAGTCCCACCCCAAAGTGCCATTAGGCCTGGTCCATGTTTGTGTGGGCCAGTGCTAAATGGCGCCCTGGCGAGGTCTCTCCGACATGGGTGTTGACTCCCAGGCGCCGTGAGAATCGAGGTGAGATCCAGATCGCACCGGGCGGAGAGAGTTGGGTGACTCACGGTCGGCTCAGTACCTGGCTGAATCACACCCCACATCTGGAGCATGGTATACAGTTTTAATCTCCTCCTTATTTAAAGAAGGATGTATATGAGTTAGAAGAAGTTCAGAGAAGATTTATTGGATTAATACCAGGAATGGGCTGGTTGTCTCATGAGGAAAGGTTGGAGAGATTCGATTTGTATCCACTAGAAGTAGAAGAGTAAAGCAGCTTGGTCAAAATCTTTAAGATCCTGAGATGTATTGACAGGACGGATGTGGAAAGGATGTTTCCTCTTGTTGGAATATTTAACGGAGGTGCGGAATGGGCAATTTTACATCAATCTTCCATTGTACACCCCTCCCGAAACTCACTTCCGTTGACTTTGATAGAATTGAATATCAGCTGGACTGTAGTACAGGAGGTTGATGTGAGATGCCTCATCTTGTGCCAAAGCCCAAAGTGAATTTCTTGAACCACGAGGTCTCTACATGGACTAGTCTCCATCACCTTCAGTTCGGGCTGTACTGTTCTTCCAATATCCTGTGAGTCCTTCAAAAAAAAAAAAACCCGGCCAGCTCGGTAATTATAATCTCATTCTCTGCACTATGGGCAGATTCACTTGAACAAACATCGAATGGAATCTCCAACTGGCCTTGTGAAGCCCTGAATTTGACAATCCAGCATATGCAGTTGACTGCAGCAAGATGGCCAGGGGGCTAATATCAATTTGAGTGGGTTTAATTATTGTTTGAAACCAGCTAGAAGTTCCAGTGGGAGGATTAATCCTGAAGCTTCGTTGACTGAGGTCACAGCAGCACAAAGAGCCAGAGGCAACATGATGATTATGGCTTAAGTGAAAGAGCCAGAAGCAATTTTATGATTACGGTTTAAGTGAAGGATGTAAACATTAAGAATTGTGCAGCGGGTAAATACAAGGCTTCTGAGAAAATATTAGACTGGACGGGTGACAGCTATTGGTGGTAGGGGGCAATTGGACTGATAAGTCTTAAATGTTCCTTTTATTTTCCAATTCGTTGATCTTTTTCCTTCATAGATTCATAGAATTTACAGTGCAGAAGGAGGCCATTCAGCCCATCAAGGCTGCACCGGCCTTTACAACGAACACCCTTTTGAAGCCCACATATCCACCCTATCCCCGTAATCCAGTCACCCCCACTTAACATTTTTTGGACACTAAGGGCAATTTAGCATGGCCAATCCACCTAACCTGCACATTTTTGGACTGTGGGAGGAAACCGGAGCACCCGGAGGAAACCCACGCAGAAAGGGGGAGAACGTGCAGACTCCGCACAGACAGTGACCCAGCCGGGAATCGAACCCGAGATCCTGGAGCTGTGAGGCAACTCTGCTAACCACTGTGCTACCGTGCTGCTCCTTGCATTTTGTCAGGTTATAAATGGTAGTTTGAAGGGATTATGGTTGAGTGATGGAACTAACCCCAAGATCCATGGTTCTTTTCAAGAATTTGATTGGCTGTTTGCTGCTGACCGCTGATTATTCATGGGGTGTGTTTTGATGAGAGTTAAAATAAAGGAACCATGATGCCAAAAGTAAAAAAGGGGTGCAGTTGCTTAATGCTTGGCAAGGGGCCTGAGGTTGGCAATATCAACTCCTGATTATGAACTGTAGACAAGGTAACAATTGTACTTGGAGATAAGCCGAGATCCTGTCACAATTTAAGTGAAGAATTCTATTGCTTTTTTTACTTATCATTTTTTCCTCCATTTACCTCCACCCAATCCCCATCCGCATTCCTCCCCCCACTTACTCTGCGATCGTTCCTCCTGGATAAGAAAATTAGAAACAGAAGCAAATGTAGGCCATAAAGCCCTTGATATCCAAAAGTCTATCAATCTCGAGAGTTGAATATGCTCAACAACTGAGCATCTCCCTGACCCCTCCGGAGTACAGAAGTCCCAGATTCGGAGTACAGCAGTCCCAGATTCACAACCTCTGAGTAACAAAATTTCCCTTCACCTCCGCATTAAATGGTCAAGTCCTTATCCAGAGATTGTGGTCCCTCGTTTCTCAGGGGGAATCCCACTCACTCTGCCAAGGTCAACACGACCTTTGGTCGATGTGAAGCAGTCAAAAATATGAAATTCCCCCAGTCCTCCTTCTGACCTGTCTGTGAGAATGTGCGACTAATCATTCCTGGCCTGGAGCCATTCTGACTGAATTACTTTCCTTTTGTAATCAATCCACGTAATTGTGAGAATGAATGAGGAATATTGTCTGTCATGAGAGAGACCCGGACTTTCCAGTTTCGAACTAGGTGACTAAGAGATGACTTCAGAGTGGCATGCAAGCTCACGGTGTCCTGAAATCTGGATCTAGAATACTAAATTAAATTAAAGTAGGTGAAGGGAAGGTAGAGTCAAACCAATAGCTGATAAATTCAGTGTACTGATCGCGGAGGTTCCGCATACAGATACCAATACAGAAAACCTCTGGATAAAACTTTGAGACAAGTAAGAAATAGTTGGAATCTTGATGAGTGACTGCATGGTGCATTTGACAGATAAGGTACACCGAATCAAATTATCTTCCTGTTATTTAGGGCCCCAGCTGTCTGACCATGTTTCCTAACCGAGTCATAGAATCGTAGAATCATAGAAATTACAGTGCTGAAGGAGGTCATTCGGCCCATCGAGTCTGCACCAGCCTTGGAAAGAGCGCCCGACCCAAGCCCACACCTTCACCCTATCCCCGTAACCCAGTAGCCCCACCCAACCTTTTTTTGGACTTAGGGCTATTTAGCATGGCCAATCCACCAAATCTGCACATCTTTGGACTGTGGGAGGAAACTGGAGCACCCGGAGGAAACCCACGCAGACACGGGGAGAACGTGCAGACACTGGACAGACAGTGACCCAGAGGGAAATCGAACCTGGGACCCTGAAGCTGTGAAGCAACTCTGCTAACCACTGTGCTACCGTGCTGCCCTTAGATATCTTAGTCCGATATCTTTTCTTGCAATGTCGGCAGCACTGGCAAGGCAGCATTTATCAGTAGCACACCATCTACGATCAATCAAAGCTCCGGCTCTTATCAAATAGATACTCTCATTCACAGTTTCTGAGGTATCCAGAATCAATTCCTCCCACTACTAGATTTTTGCCAATTTGCCAAGGCTGGATTTGTCAAGAACTTAGGAGCCAGGATGTAGTGTTTCCCCCCCCCCCCCCCCCCCCCCCCCCCCCCATCCCCACCCTCAATGCATGGCAGGGGCAATGGCTTGTGGCCAGCAGTGGAAGCTTCCGGTCTCGTCGAAGGCAATGATGCTTTCCAATGACTTGTCAGCTGCGCAGCCAGGGAACCAGCCAGCCAATGACGACCTGCCTCTGCTACGGGCAAATGGGTGGGGGTGGGGTGGAGGGGGGGGGGGGGGAGTGATGTCAGCCACAGTCTCTCTATTGCTAGTTCAGTACCATAACCACCACCATTTCTGTGCACACTGTCCTGTTCTGACTGGCCATTTTCCACTCATGCTCAGTCTGGCAGTGTCTAATTGGCCTATGTGTTGGATAATACTTACTTTCACCATCTGCGAAACTGATGAATAATAGCGACCGATCCCTTTGAAGGAAGACAGCGAGCTGATTGTCAGCGTGTAACATGGTTTTTTATCCTTGCTGATCAATGTAGACTAAACTGCTGTATGTCTCAGAGGATGAACTGTACTTCTTCCAAGGAGAAAGCATAAACACCGCTATCATTGAAGCATTAAAATAATAAATGCATGCAGAACAGAAACGGAGCATGTGGGAATATGTGAAAAACTTTATGTTGAGGGACAAAAGAGAGACTGTTTCTGCTCGCATCCAGTTCCCATCTGTGCCATGTTTAAGGTTATTCGGGATCAGAGGTTATTTTAACAACCCCTATGTACTAATATGATAGAAGTAGAAATGGGGAAGAATTGCCAAAATCCTTAAGAGTTTATCAACTACTCATCCTTTTCCTATTTCGAACATGGAGGTAGTATTTCATGGAAAATGAACGATGAGGAAAGACCGCACAGTGATTTCCATTCAGGAGTTTACATGGGGGAAATTGGTAGTCTGAAATTGAACTGTAGTCACAGACGGAGACATCAATACACCAAGATTTAGCATTTGTTTGTGTTTGTTGCTGTTAGTTCGTTTTCAAGCTAGCAGAACTCTACACGTTACACAATCATTCAGTTTGAAATCTTATTTCCAGATTGTGGAAGATATCTGCACTCCATATTAGACCCCAACTGGTACAAATTGAGAGCTGTATTTATGCCCTTTGGTGCTGAAGCTTTTTATTTTGCTCTTATCACTGCTACTCCTGAACTTGTCCTGGTGCAGACCTTCTGTAATACTCTGCATGAGATGCCGGATTGGAGGCACAATTTCCACAGTCAACGAAAGTACTACATCTGGTCAGACCCCACGGAATTCACTCGGGAAAATATTAGACGTTGACAGAGACTTTACAGTGCAGAAGGAGGCCATTCAGCCCATCGAGTCTGCGCCGACCCTTGGAAAGAGCACCCCACGCCTATCCCTGTAACCCAGTAACCCAACCTAACCTTTTTGGACACAAAGGAGAATTTAGCTTGGCCAATCCACCTAACCTGCACATCTTTAAACTGTGCGAGGAAATCGGAGCACCCGGAGGAAACCCATGCAGACACTGGGAGAATGTGCAGACTCTGCACAGACAGTGACCCAAGACGGGAATCGAACCTAGGACCCCGGAGCTGTGAAGCAACTGTGATAACCACTGTGCTACCGTGCCACATTCCTCAAAGTGTCGGATGTTACCAAAAGGGGCACTATTCTTTTTCCTGGTACAGAAAGACAACAACCAGGCCACTGCAAGTTGAATTCCTTATTGAATATGCAGTGCAGAGAGGGCCAGGTTAGTTATTCCCAGTGTCATTCAGTTAACATTGCCAAGTGACAACCTCTCTTGCATGATTAAAGGTCAAAAGGTGAAGTCTCACGGGATCAGAGGTGAGCTGGCAAGATGGATACAGAACTGGCTAGGTCATAGAAGCCATGATGTGGAGATGCCGGCGTTGGACTGGGGTGAGCACAGTAAGAAGTCTTACAACACCAGGTTAAAGTCCAACAGGTTTGTTTCAAACACGAGCTTTCGGAGCGCAGCTCCTTCCTCAGGTGAATGGAGAGGTATGTTCCAGAAACATTTATATAGACAAAGTCAGAGATGCCGGACAATGCTTGGAATGCGAGCATTTGCAGGTAATCAAATCATTACCGATCCAGAGAGAGGGATAATCCCAGGTTAAAGAGGTGTGAATTGTCTCAAGCCAGAACAATTGGTGGAGTTTTGCAAGTCCAGGCCAGATGGTGGGGGGTGGATGTAATGCGATATGAATCCAAGATCTCGGTTGAGGCCGCACTCATGCGTCCGGAACTTAGCTATAAGTTTTTGCTCGGCAATTCTGCGATGTAGCATGTCCTGAAGACCGCCCTGGAGAACGCTTACCCGGAGATCAGAGACTGAATGCCCTTGACTGCTGAAGTGTTCCCCGACTGGAAGGGAACATTCCTGCCTGGTGATTGTCGCACGATGGCCGTTCATTCGTTGTCGCAGTGTCTGCATGGTCTCGCCAATGTACCGCGCTTCGGGGCATCCTTTTCTGCAGCGTATGAGGTGACTACATTGGTTGAGTCGCACGAGTATGTGCCGCTTACCTGGTGGGTGGTGTTTCCATGTGTAATGGTGGTATCCAAGTCGATGATCTGGCATGTCTTGCAGAGATTGCCCTGGCAGGGTTGTGTGGTGTCGTGGTCACTGTTCTGAAGGCTGGGTAATTTGCTGCAAACAATGGTTTGTTTGAGGTTGCGCAGTTGTTTGAAGGCCAGTAGTGGGGGTGTGGGGATGACCTTGGCAAGATGTTCATCTTCATTGATGACGTGTTGAAGGCTGCGAAGAAGATGTCGTAGTTTCTCTGCCCCAGGAAAGTACTGGACGACGAAGGGTACTCTCTCAGTGGTGTCCCGTGTTTGTCTTCTGAGAAGGTCGGTGCGTTTTTTTGCTGTGGCGCGTTGGAAATGTCGATCGATGAGTCGAGTGCCATATCCCGTTCGTACGAGGGCATCTTTCAGCATCTGTAGGTGTCTGTTACGCTCCTCCTCGTCTGAGCAGATCCTGTGTATATGGAGGGCTTGTCCATAGGGGATGGCTTCTTTAATGTGTTTTGGGTGAAAGCTGGAGAAGTGGAGCATCGTGAGGTTGTCTGTGGGCTTGCGGTAAAGCAAAGTGCTGAGGTGACCGTCCTTGATGGAGATGAGTGTGTCCAAGAATGCAACAGAATTTGGAGAATAGTCCATGGTGAGTCTGATGGTGGGATGGAATTTATTGATCTCATAGTGTAGTCGTTTCAGTGATTCTTCGCTGTGGGTCCAAAGGAAAAAACTGTCATCGATGTATCTGGTGTATAACGTCGGTTGAAGGTCCTGTGTGGTGAGGAAGTCTTGTTCAAACTTGTGCATAAAGATGTTGGCATATTGAGGTGCGAATTTGCGACTTGCAAAATTCCACCAACTGTTCTGGCTTGAGACAATTCACACCTCTTTAACCTGTGATTATCCCTCTCTCTGGATCTGTAATGATTTGATTACCTGCAAATGCTCGCATTCCAAGCATTGTCCGGCATCTCTGACTTTATCTATATAAATGTTTCTGGATCATACCTCCCCATTCACCTGAGGAAGAAGCTGCGCTCCGAAAGCTCGTGTTTGAAACAAACCTGTTGGACTTCAACCTGGTGTTGTAAGACTTCTTATTAGGTCATAGAAGGCAGAGAGTAGCAATGGAAGGGTGTTTTCTGATTGGAGAGCTGTGACTAGTGGTGTTCCACAGGGATCAGTGATGGGGCCTTTACTATTTGTAGTATATATAAATGATTTGGAGGAAAATGTAACTGGTCTGATTAGTATGTTTGCGGACGACACAAAGGTTGGTGGAATTGCGGATAGCGATGAGGATTGTCAAAGGATACAGCAGGATTTAGATCGTTTGGAGACTTGGGTGGAGAGATGGCAGATGGAGTTTAATCCGGACAAATGTGAAGTAATGCATTTTGGAAGGTCTAATACAGGTAGGGAATACACAGTGAATGGTAGAACTCTCAAGAGTATTGACAGTCAGAGAGATCGAAGTATACAGGTCCACAGGTCACTGAAAGGGGCAAGACAGGTGGAGAAGGTAGTCAAGAATGCATTTGGCATGCTTGCCTTCATTGGCCAGGGCATTGAGTATAAAAATTGGCAAGTCATGTTGCAGCTGTGTAGAACCTTGGTTAGGCCACATTTGGAGTATAGCGTTCAATTCTGGTCGCCACACTACCAGAAGGATGTGGAGGCTTTAGAGAGGGTGTAGACGAGATTTACCAGGATATTGCCTGGAATGGAGGGCATTAGCTATGAGGAGCGGTTGAATGAACTTGGTTTGTTCTTACTGGAACAACGGAGGTTGCGAGGCGACCTGTTAGAGGTCTACAAAATTATGAGGGGCATAGACAGAGTGGATAGTCAAAGAACAAGAACAAAGAAAATTACAGCACAGGAACAGGCCCTTCGGCCCTCCCAGCCTGCGCCGATCCAGATCCTTTATCTAAACCTGTCTCCTATTTTCCAAGGTCTACTTCCCTCTGTTCCCACCCATTCATATATCTGTCCAGATGCATCTTAAATGATGCTATTGTGCCCGCCTCTACCACCTCCGCTGGTAAAGCATTCCAGGCACCCACCACTCTCTGCGTAAAAACCTTTCCACGCACATCTCCCTTCAACTCTCCCCCTCTCACCTCGAAATCGTGACCCCTAGTAATTGACACCCCAACTCTTGGAAAAAGCGTGTAGCTATCCACCGGGTCCATACCTCATAATTTTGTAGACCTCAATCAGGTCCCCCCTCAACCTCCGTCTTTCCAACGAAAACAATCCTAATTAACTCAACCTTTCTTCATAGCTAGCACCCTCCATACCAGGAAACATCCTGGTGAACCTCCTCTGCACCCTCTCCAAGGCATCCACATCCTTCTGGTAATGTGGCAACCAGAACTGCATGCAGTATTCCAAATGTGGCCGAACCAAAACCCTATACAACTCTAACATGACCTGCCAACTCTTGTACTCAATACCCCGTCCGATGAAGGCAAGCATGCTGTATGCCTTCTTGACCACTCTATCAACCTGCGTTGCCACCTTCAGGGTACAATGGACCTGAACTCCCAGATCTCTCTGCACATCAATTTTCCCCAAGAACCTTCCATTGACCATATAGTCCGCTCTTGAATTTGATCTTCCAAAATGCATCACCTCGCATTTGCCTGGATTGAACTCCATCTGCCATTTCTCTGCCCAACTCTCCAATCTATCTATATTTTGTTGTATTCTCTGACAGTCCTCCTCGCTATCTGCAACTCCACCAATCTTAGTATCATCTGCAAATTTGCTAATCAGACCACCTATACCTTCCTCCAGGTCATTTATGTAGATCACAAACATTTTCTTCCAGATGTGAATAGATCCTATCCCTCAGTATCTTTTCCAACAGTTTGCCTACCACTGACGTCAAGCTCACAGGTCTATAATTCCCTGGATTATCCCTGCTACCCTTCTTAAACAAAGGGACAACATTAGCAATTCTCCAGTCCTCCGGGACCTCACCCGTGCTCAAGGATGCTGCAAAGATATCTGTTAAGGCCCCAGCTATTTCGACCCTCGCTTCCCTCAGCAACCTGGGATAGATCCCATCCGGTCCTGGGGACTTGTCCACCTTAATGTCTTTCAGAATACCCAAAACTTCCCCCTTCCGTGTGACAACTTGACCGAGAGTATTTAAACATCCATCCCTAGCCTCAACATCCGTCTTGTCCCTCTCCTTTGTGAATACCAATGCAAAGTACTCATTAAGAATCTCACCCATTTCCTCGGAGTCCACGCATAAATTTCCTCTTTTGTCTTCAAGTGGGCCAATCCTTTCTCTAGTTACCCTCTTGCTCCTTACATACGAATAAAATACTTTGGGATTTTCCTTAACCCTATTAGCCAAAGATATTTCATGACCCCTTTTAGCCCTCTTATTGCGCGTTTGAGATTTGTCCTACTTTCCTGATATTCCTCCAAAGCTTCATCAGTTTTGAGTTGCCTCGATCCTATGTATGCTTCCTTTTTCATCTTAGCTAGTCTCACAATTTCACCCGTCATCCATGGTTCCCTAATCTTGCCATTTCTAGCTTTCATTTTCACAGGAACATGTCTGTCCTGCACTCTAATCAACCTTTCCTTAAAAAGACTTCCACATTTCAAATGTGGATTTACCCTTAAACAACTGCTCCCAATCCACATTCCCTAGCTCCTGCCGAATTTTGTTATACTCTGCCTTTCCCCAATTTAGCACTCTTCCTTTCGGACCACTCTTGTCCTTGTCCATGAGTATTCTAAAACTTACGGAATTGTGATCGCTATTCCCGAAGTTATCGCCGACTGAAACATCAACCACCTTGCCGGGATCATTCCCCAATACCAGGTCCAGTATGGCCCCTTCCCGAGTTGAAGTATTTACATACTGCTCTAAAAAACTCTCCTGGATGCTCCTTACAAACTCTGCTCCATCTACGCCTCCAACACTACACTAATCCCATTCAATGTTGGGGAAGTTAAAATCTCCCATCACAACCGCCCTATTGCTCCTACATTTTTCTATAATCTGTCTGCATATTTGTACCTCTACTTCATGCTCGCTTTTGGGAGGCCTGTAGTAAAGTCCCAACAATGTTACCGCACCCTTCCTATTTCCCAGCTCCACCCAGGGGCTGGTTTAGCTCACAGGGGCTGGTTTAGCTCACTCAGCTAAATCGCTGGCTTTTCAAGCAGGCCAGCAGCACGGTTCGATTCCCGTACCAGCCTCCCCGGACAGGCACCGGAATGTGGCGACTAGGGGCTTTTCACAGTAACTTCATTGAAGCCTACTTGTGACAATAAGCGATTTTCATTTCATTTTTCATACTGCCTCAGTGCTCGAATCCTCCATCGTGCCCTCCTTAATCACAGCTGTGATATCATCTCTGACGAGTAATGCAACTCCTCCACCCCTTCTACCTCCCTCTCTATCCCTCCTGAAGCATCTATACCCTGGGATATTCAGTTGCCAGTCCTGCCCTTCCCTCAACCAAGTCTCAGTAATACCAAAGCATCATATTCCCAGGTACTGATCCAAGCCCTAAATTCACCTGCCTTACCTGCTACACTTCTCGCATTAAAACAAATGCACCTCAGACCACCTTTGCGTTCATCATCTCTTCCCTGTCTACTCTTCCCCTTAGTCACATTGAGTTTATTGTCTCGTACCTTACTGGCTTTAGTTGCTGCTTCTTTACTGACCTCTAACTTCCCAATCTGGTTCCCATCCCCCTGCCACATTAGTTTAAAACCTCCCCAACAGTGTTAGCAAAAGCACCCCCTGGGACATTGGTTCCAGTCCTGCCCAGGTGTAGACCATACGGTTTGTAATGGTCCCACCGCCCCCAGAACCGGTTCCAGTGTCCCAAAAATCTGAACCCCTCCCTCCTGCACCATCTCTCAAGCCACGTATTCATTCTGACTATTCTTGAATTTCTACTCTGACTGTCCCGTGGCACTGGTAGCAATCCTGAGATTACTACCTTTGAGGTCCTACTTTTTAAACTTGTCTCCTAACTCCCTAAATTCTGATTGTAGGACCTCATCCCTTTTTTTTAACCTATATCGTTGGTGCCTATATGCACCACGACAACTGGCTGTTCACCCTCCCCCTTCAGTATATCCTGCAGCCGATCGGAGATATCCCTGACTCGAGCACCCGGGAGGCAACATACCATTCGGGAGTCTCTTTTTCGACCACAGAAACGCCTGTCTACTCCCCTTACAATTGAATCCCCTATGACTATATCCCTGCCAGTCTTTTTCCCGCCCTTCTGTGCAGCAGAGCTAGCCACGGTGCCATGAGCCTGGCTACTACTGCCTTCCCCTGGTGAGACATCTCCCCCAACAGTATCCAAAACGGTATACCTGTTTTGGGGGGAGATGACCGCAGGGGACACCTGCACTGCCTTCCTGCTCTTTCTCTGCCTTTTGGTCATCCATTCCCTGTCTCCGTCACCAATCCTAATGTGCGGTGTGACCAACTCACTGAACGTGCTATCCACGACCTCCTCAGCATCACGGATGCTCCAAAGTAAGTCTATCCGCAGCCCCAGAGCCATCATGCGGTATAACAGGAGCTGCAGCTGGACACACTTCCCGCACATGAAGAAGTCAGGGGCATCGGCCGCGTCCCTGAACTCCCACATTGTGCATGAGGAGCATAACACGGGTTTGGGATCTCCTGCTATTTTTACCCTTTACCTTAACTGATTACAAATATAGTATCAAATAATTAATAAGTGAACGAAATAAAGATTTTACTTACCAATCACAATACTCACCAACACACGAAGAGTTAAATTTCTCCCAGCAACTGCTAATTGGAGCACTTTCCTTGCCAGCCAATTGACAACAGCCCCTTCACAAACCACCTTCAAATTAGGCTGACCGCACTGCACGTATTAAATCTCCCCAGAACAGCCAATCAGTAGCTCCGCTCTGCTGCCCTCTGGATGCTTGCCTTCACTCGAACTCCTCGGGTCTCCTTCGCAGGTACACCTTCAAATTAGGCTGACCGCACTGCACGTATGCAAATCTCCCCAGAACAGCCAATCAGTAGCTCCGCTCTGCTGCCCTCTGCTGGAGACTCCTCAGAGACTTTTTGTCTGGGTAGAGGGGTCAATTACAAGGGAGCATAGATTTAAGGTGCGAGGGGCAAGGTTTAGAGGAAATGTACGAGGCAAGGCCTTTACACCGAGGATAGTGGGTGCCTGGAGCCCACTGCCGAAGGAGGTGGTGGAAGCAGGGACGATAGTGATGTTTAAGGGGCATCTTGACAAATAAATGAATGGGATGGGAATAGAGGGATACGGACCCCGGAAGTGTAGAAGATTTTAGTTTAGACGGGCAGCATGGTCGGCGCAGGCTTGTAGGGCCGAAAGGCCTGTTCCTGTGCTGTACTTTTCTTTGTTCTATTAAAAAGACTTCCTTGATCTAGTTCCTGTGACACTACAGTGGGGTGCCGTACAGTCAGAAGTGTTGACTTGGAGGCCCTGTCTGCTCTCTCAGCTGGATGTGGTTTCCATGACATGAGTTCAAAGAAGAAAAGGGAGACTTCTCCTCAACGTACTGGCAAATACTTATCTTTCAATTGACATCACTAAAATCGCTCATCTTTTCTTGCTGTTTGTGGGACCTTGGTGAGTGCAAATTTGCTGCTGCGACAGCAACCGTGACTGCACTTTAATATTGCTTCATTGGCTGTAAAGGGAATTGGAATGTCCCGAAGTTATGTAAAGCACTGAAAGAATGGAAATCTATCTATCTTTCTCTTTCATTAATTAAACTTTTAACTAATGATTGCTAAAAACTAATGCCGGCTCCTTACAGTCGGAAACTGAGGAATTCATAACAGCAAACAAAGAAATGGCTGAGGAACTAAATTTGAACTTTATTCATGTCTTCCTTTCTGAAGAAAGAAGCAATGTACTGGACATTTTGAGAAACACAAGTTTTAGTGAGGATAATAATAATTGCTTATTGTCACAAGTAGGCTTCAATGAAGTTACTGTGCAAAGCCCCTAGTCACCACATTCCGGCACCTGTTTGATGAGGCCGGTACAGGATTGAACCAGCATTGCTGGCGTTCTGCATTGCAAGCCAGCTATTTAGCCCACTGTGCTAAACCAGCCCCAGTAATGGATTGGATTCGGACAAATCTCCAGGGCCTGATAATCTTCATCCTAGAGTACTTAACGAAGTGGCCCAAGGTATAGTAGATCTATTGGTAGTCATTTTCCAATATTCTTTGGATTCTGGAATGGTTCCTGCAGATTGGAGGGTAGCTAATGTAACCCAACTATTCAAAAAGGGTGTTAGAGAAAAAACAGGGAACTGTAAACCATTGAGCTTAATGTCGGTAGTAGGGAAGTTGCTGGAGTCCATTATCAAGGATTTCATAGCACAGTATTTGGAAAGCAGTGGTATAATCAGACAAAGTCAGCATGGTACAAAAGGGAAATCATGCGTGACAAATCTACCAGAGTTCTTTGAAGATGTAACTGGTAGAGTTGACCAGGGAGAACCAGTGGATGTGGTTTATCGAGATTTTCAGAAGGCTTTCGACAAGGTCTCACATAGCAGATTAATATGTAAAGTTAAATTGCATGGGATTATGGGTGGTGTCTTGAGATGGATATACAGCTGATTAGCAGACAGGAAACAAAAATATGGGGCGCGATTCTCCGCCCCCCATGCCGGTTGGGAGAATAGCGCGAGGGCCTCCCGACATTTTTCATGCCCTCCCGCTATTCTCCCCCTCGCCCGACCCATGTCACGAATCGCCACTCGCCGTTTTTTATGGCCGATGGGCCGAGCGGCTGGGCCTTTACGCCCGTTTTGTCACGGCAGCAAACACACCTGCTCGCTGCCGTCGCAAAAACGGGTTCTGGATGCCCGTTTGGGGCGGGAGCACCACCGTTGTGCTCGGGAGGGGACAGGCCCGTGATCGGTGCCCACCGATCGTCGGGCCTGCGTCCAAAAGGGACGCACTATTTCCCCTCCGCCGCCCGACAAGATCAAGCCGCCACATCTTGTCGGGCGGTGGTGGAGAAATGCGGAACCGTGCATGCTTGGGTTCCGTCAATGGCGTGATGATGTCACCTGCGCATGCACGGTTTGGAGCCGACTTGGCATGCGGCCTTAACGACGGTCGTTAAGGCCGTGACGCCGTGATTCCTGGGGTCCCACTCCTAGCCCCGATGGGGGGGGGAGAATCGGGTCCCGGGAACGAGCGTGAAGGCTGCCGTGAAACACAGCCGGTTTCACAGCAGCCTTTACGACTCTCCGCATTTGCAGAGAATCTCGCCCATGGAATAAATGGAACTTTTTCTGATTGAGAGGCAGTGTGACTAGTGGGGTACCACAGGGATCTGTGCTGGGATCCCAACTGCTCATATTATATACTCATGATTTGGACGAGGGAACTAAATGTGTTATCTCCAAATTTGCAGCTGATACAAAGTTGGGTGGGAGGGTGAGCTGTGAGGAAGATGCAGAGATGGTTCAGTTGGATTTGGACAGGCTGAGTGAGTGGGTACATACATGGCAGATGCAGGAAATGCAGATAAATGTGAGGTTATCCACATCGGTCGGAAAAACAGAAAGGCAGATTATTATTTTAATGGGTGTAAATTGAGAGATGTGGATAATCAGTGAGACCTTGGTGTCAGGTTTTAGATTCCAGCATCCGCAGTAATTTGCTTTTATTTATTAAGACCTTGGTGCCCTTGTGCATCAGTTGCTGAAAGTATGCGGACAGGTACAGCAAGCAGTAAAGAAGGCAAATGGTATGTTGGCCTTCATAGCAAGACGATTTGAGTATCGGAGGAGAGGTGTTTTACTGCAATTGTATGGGGCATTGGTGAGGCCACATATGGAGTACTGTGTGAAGGTTTGGTGTCCCTATCTGAGGAAGGATATTCTTGCTATGGAGGGAGTGCAGCGACGGTTTACCAGGTTGATTCCTGCGATGGCGGGACTTCATATGAGGAGAGACAAAGTCGGTTAGGGTTATATTCATTGGAGTTTAGAAGAGTGAGAGGGGATTTCATAGAAACTTACAAAATTCTAACAGGATTAGACAGGGTAGATTCAGAAAGCATCGGCGCGATTCTCCGCTCCCCAGGCTGGGTGGGAGAATCGCGGGAGGGCCGCTCTGGCGCCCCCCGCGATTCTCCCCCCCCCCCCCAAATGGCATGTTGCGACACGCCGCTCGGAGAATCGCGGGTTTTTTCACGGCGACCCGCGTTTCTCCGGCCCGGATGGGCCGAGTGGCCTGCCAGTCCCGACCTGTTCACGCCGGCGTCAACCACACTTGGTCGCTGCCAGCGTGAACATAGCGCGAAAGGTAAGTTTGGGGCCTGTGGGGGGCGGAGAGGGGATCGAGCACCACGGTTGTGCTCGTTAGGGGACTGGCCCGCGATCGGTGCCCACCAATTGCCGGGCCAGCGTCTCCAAGAGATGCACTCTTTCCCTTCCGCCGCCCCGCAAGATCAAGCCACCACGTCTTGCGGGGCAGCGGAGGGGAAGACGGCAACCGTGCATGCGCAGGTTGGCGCCTGCCAACCTGCGCATGCGCGGCTGACGTCATTTGGTGCCGCCGGCCGCGTCATTATCGGCGCGCCGCCTTGACGCCAGCGTCAAGGCCCAGCGGGCGAGTTTCAGGAAACGCCGCTCCTAGCCCACCCGGGGGGGAGAATAAGGGGCGAGGAGCGGCCTCCGACGCGGTCGTGAAACACTCCGGGTTTCACGACGGCGTTAGCCGTTGCGGAGAATTCCGCCCCATGTTCCAGATAGTGGGGCAGTCCAGAACTAGGGGGTCATAGTTTGAGGATAAGCGGTAAACCTTTTAGGACTGAGGCGAGGAGAAATGTCTTCACCATAGAGTGATGAATCTTTGGAATTCGCTACCACCAAAAGTAGTTAAGACCAAAACGTTGTGTAATTTCAAGAAGGAATTAGATATAGCTCTTGGGGCTAAAGGGATCAAGGGATATTGGGGAAAGTCGGGATTAGGGTATTAAACTTGATGATTAGCCATGATCGTAATGGATGGCAGAGCAGGCTCAAAGGGCCGATTGGCCTCCTCTTGCCTCTGTTTTCTATGTTTCTAACTTGTGCCCGGAAAAAGAAACAGGTAGCAAAGGTACGTCAAATGAAAGTCCTCGAGAGCTCAAATCTGCTGAACACAATCAGCCTTCGTGTTGTATCGATACTGGATCAACAGAAAGGAATTAAGAGAAAACCTAGCTTTCACTATAGGTCTAATAGTATTGGATATGTTCAACTGGGTCAGGCTGGCCTAGTTGAATAAATCATAAACATTACAAGTGCGTCAGCCAGATGTGCATATTTTGGTGAAAAGTGCACGAGTTACTGTGCATCAATACAAGGTATTGCACTTGCCACTCTCAAGTCCTTGAGTTGCACAACTAATCCCATTGGCAAAACTTCACACATTGGTGCTCCTACCTCGTGGTGACCTTTCCCAACAAAACTATCAGCAGAAACATTGTCCCTGCAGAGGTTACTGAACCCGGAGCATTTCAGATGCGTGTTTTCTAGCCACAGAATATATGTGAGTTGTCAGTTGGTATTAGAACTATAAGGGCAATTTACGCTGTGCCTTTAATATAGACAAAACTCCTAAAGGCACTTAAGAGAAACAAGGAGAACGAGTGGCAAATTGGCTGCCTCATTTCCCACATTGTAAAGGCAGCTACACTTCAAAAAGCACTTCAGAGGCTGCAGAGTGCTTTGGGACGTCCTGAGGTCATGTTATATAAATTCAAGTTCTTTCTCTGCAACTGCCGCAGGTAAATGTTGGAAAAATACTTTGTGAAGCTATGTGGGGTAAATATTCATCTCACAGTCTCACAATGCAGAGCTTCGTGAATTCCCTCAGAACATGCAAACAGGAGGAGGACATTCTGTCCTTCAAACCTGGCCCGCCGTTCAATTAGATCTTGTCTGATCTCTAGCTTAACTCCAGTTACCTTGGGTGCGTGATCCTTAATATCCTTTTCAAATCACAAAACTGTCAATCCTGGGTTTGACACTTTCAATTTACCCGCCCTCCCCAACAATGTTTTGGGGGCAAGAGAGTTCATGATTTTCTGTCCTTTGTGTTAAAGGGACATCACATTTCAATTACTACTTCTCATTTTTAAGTTACAATGCCTCATTCTGGGCTCTGCCACCAGAGGAACTACTTTCTTGCTATCGACTATAGGCATAGCGGTACTGTCACTGGAATAGTAATCCACAGTCTGGAGCTAAACAATGGGTTCAAATCCCACCACGGCAGCTGGTTGGAATTTTTATATCGTTCGTAAATCTGGGATATAAAAGTAATCTCAGCAATGGTAACCATGATGACTATATTGCAAAACATCCAGCTGGTTCACTCATGCTGTTTGGAGAAGGCAATCTGCCACGCTTGACTTGTCTGGCCTACAATGTCACTCCAGACCCAGAGCAATGTGTTTGGACCTTAGCAAGCCACTCGAGGGCAATTACAGATGGGCAACACATGCTTGCCTAACCTGTGATGCCCACACCCAATGAAAGAATAAAGGAAATAAAAATCCTTTCCTTAAACACCTCAAGTAGATCGCCCCTTAGTCTTTAGTCCTTGAGGGAATACAAGGCTTAACCTTGTAACCTTTTTTCATATTTCACTGCTTTATACAACCGACATCAAAGCCTGGATGTCCTGGTGCACAGAATTGAACTCAGGATGGGCTTCTCTTTATTTTACTGTTCCAGAAGAAATTCGATACAGCTCTTAGGGCTAAAGGGATCAAGGGATATTGAGGAAAGGCGGGATTAGGGTATTAAACTTGATGATCAGCCATGATCATAATGGATGGCAGAGCAGGCTCAAAGGGCCGAATGGCCTCCTCCTGCCTCTATTTTCTATGTTTCTAGAAATATACCAGTTGCTGGGCCCACGTATTTGCCATCAATAATTTGCACAATGTTCTCCCCGATTGGAGCTCTGCACAAGCAGCACTGGACGAACGTTTACCCCATTTCCAAAGTACCCGTTCCATGGGTGAAACCTTAGCAATCACTGGTAACTATCTCGTGGTGATTCTGAGGCAGATTGAAAATGCATTGCTATTCAGCCATTGATACCAGTACCTCTTGCTAATCTTTTCCGATGAATAATGGCACGTTTTGGGAGCTAGGATGAGTTCCGTTATAAACTTATCTCAAAAATGTGGAAAGCGGGTTGGCCCAAGATTCAGATTGAAGCAAAACATCAACATTTATCTGGAACCACTTCCTTCAGATTCCAGCTGCATGTACGCTAGAGTATGTTGACATGAAGGAGAAAATGATCGAGAATCAGTGACATTTCTTGCTGGTATAGATACCACAGAGGATGATCCAGTACAAATATTCCTTGAGGAAGATTCATCTGTAGTTCCCAACTGAGAAGTTCCAACCATTACGCTTATGGTCTGCTTCCCAAATACAATATTAAGGGCTTGATATTTTGCTGCAGCCAATCATGGGCCTGTACAGGGTAGATTTGCTGACACTCATTGGACATAGTCTTGGAAGTGTCATCAGACAACCTCTGACCTCTAACTTCCCCACACGAACATTCCTGGCATTGGTTGGCCATTCATCAATGCATCACCATCCCACGCCCAGTGGAAAGCAAATAGACTCTATTCGTCAATTCTTACTTGTGGATCAAATAACCATTTTCCAATGGCTAGTATTTTTAAATCTAATAATCCAAGCTGTTGAAAGAAGCAAATTAAATATCACGGCTGTTTTTCCCTCTGTGAATTATTTTTCTCTCCTGGAATGCCTGCCACAGAATTCTGGAAATTTGTCTTTAATGGCCTGAGATGCTAGGGTAATCCTGGGGGGTAAACAGCCCAAGGACAGGGCTGCCCAAACCACCAGGCCCAAGTTATACTGCAGCTCGCGCCCTACTGTCTGCGATGGAAAGGAAAGAGCTTTGTGTACATGTCCTGGGACCTGACAGGTTTTGCAGTTTCCATGCATGCAAATCCAAAGCTGTTTCACAATGACACAGCTACGACTGGACTATTAGAAAACATTACGATAGATTTGTGATAGATTTAAGGATGCACCAGGATAAAGAAAACACTGCTGCAAACCTCTCTATTTAATATGATGTCGCCCTTGAAATGGTAGCCACAATTTTGGTTGGAATGGATTTTGTGAGCAGAGCTTGGGAAGAGGTTTAATCCCCGGGTTCATGATGTCCCACACGCTCAATGTAGGTTTAACAACACAGCATGCATCTTTTTATTGAACCGCAGCAGCTGCACTACCTAGAGGTCAGTCTGATTGACTAGCTTGGCTCCCTGTCAGGAGGTGAGCACTCTGGGTAGGCTAGAGTTTGGCAGTAGATAGGAGCCCGTAGCTGGGTTAGGTTGGGGGAGGTATGTTGCTAATCACGGTTTGGAGTGGGGTGGGTAGGGATCCAGTGGCAATTGGGGGGGGGGGGTTGGTGATGCAGGGTGGGGTTTGGACAGAGGGAAGGGTTTCACATGATGGTTGGGGTGGTCTGATCGTGAAGGGGGGGTGTTGTCTGAGTGGGGGAGGGGTGTGGATTTATCGAGGTCGATGGTCTGATTACTAGTATGGGATCCAGGAAGGTGTGTAGCAGTGGTCTGATAATGAGCAGAAAAGAAGGTAGGTTTGATGGGCTTGTCGGAGTACTGCTGGTCATCTTGATGCACAAGCAGTGCTGTAAAGATATCTCTTCCAGCAGCAATCCTCAACTCCCTCAGGCTATTGAGTTTCCCAAGTTCTCGGATATCCTAGAGGCCGGAGTTAAAACTGGAAGTTGAGTTAGACTTGCCTGCAACCTCATTATAACATAACTGACCAACCTTGGTGTGGGTTCGATCCCCGCCTTCCCTGACCTAGTCCCATATCCATTAAAACCAGAATGGGGCAGAGTGGGATCAGACTTTTATAACTCTTGCAATTCACCTGATCGTGCTTATCTGAGTTTGAGGATCAGTTCTCAGTTCCCACCCCCTGTTTTCTCTGAAAAAGGTTTGACTATGATCCTATCCAAAAGAACACATTTCTTTAGGTATTAGTGCAAGGGTCACTAAGTAGTCGTTGCACAGTGGTTAGCACGGCTGCTTCACAGTGCCAGGGTCCCGGGTTCGATTCCCGGCTTGGGTCACTGTCTGCGGAGTCTGCACGTTCTTCCCGTGTCTGCGTGGGTTTCCTCCGGTTTCCTCCCACAAGTTCCAAAAGACGTGCTGATAGGTGAATTGGACATTCTGAATTCACCTTCAGTGAAACCAAACGGGCGCCGGAATGTGGCGACTAGGGGCTTTTCACAGTAACTTCATTGCATTGGTAATGTAGGCCTACTTGTGACAATAAAGATTATTATTATAATATAAATTGTGTCCTTAGTTGGAATGCAACAAAAGGTACTGGACATGTGATTTGTGTACGGATTTACAATTGGTGGAAAAGAGAGGTCATGGCTTGCGAGCACGAACCAGTGTCCTTTGGTTTTCAAAGTTGACCATGGCAGCAATGAAGAGGGAAGAATAAAAGTGTCACGCAGCATGGCACTTTTCAGGTTGCAGCTTAGGAAGGCTTTTAATCTCCGGAACATGCTTCTCCTCACAACGTTGTTGGTTTTAAAAAAAACTATTCAAACATTTGCTGCCTGGCAGCTCCTCAGTGGAATGTTGGTATTTAAATTTAGCCACATGTTACCTCTCAGCAACTCTAAGACAGGCTCGTTGATCAAGTGCATCTTTTGGAGCGGAGCACGGGCCCAGAATTTTCTGGAGTGGTGTGGGGAACGCCAATTTTCTTCCTGAGCATTCAAGGTCCAATTAATTTTCTGCTGCAAACTGCTAGTGGGGGAGCAGTGGGTGTCTGTGTCTGTGGGGGACCAGTCGGTGTCTGAGTGGCGAGAGTCTTACCTTTGTAATGCAAAATCATTGACCTGAAATATTAATTCTGTTTCTCTCTCTGCAGATGCTGCCAGATCTGCTGAATATTTCCAGAATTTTCTGTTTTATTTTTAGATTTCCAGTATTACCTTTTTGTAAGAACGACGAGGTATTTCCTTAACCGGTGAAAATTAAGGATAAAAAAAAAAAAGAGCAGATGATCGAGAAGGAAATAGGATGAATTAGGCACCAATTAGAAACAGAAAGAGAGATAAAAGGAGGGAAAGGAAGAGTGGGTTAGAAGAGTGAGAAAAAGAGAGAGAGAAGAAAGTTGAGATGCAACAGCAAAAGAGAAAAAGTGTTAAATTTTTATGCAATATCTAACAGCAATTAGCTACAGGTGAGAGAGTCCCAGGGCAGAGCTTAACAGCCCCGTCATGGTATACGTGCAGTGAGCCATTCTGAAGTCAATTGATTTCGATGGGACCAGAAAGTTCCACAAGTGGGGTAACATCATACTTCTGCTGTGAAGTACCAGCCTTAAATTTCTACAAAATATTTACGGAACTAAACATGACACCTGTACAATAAGTAGAGAGCAAAGGGCAATGAAAGAGGAACCATGCCCGCAATGATGCACTTTCAATCAGGAGCACAGTCAGTGTTGGTCATGGGGAATTTATTTCCGTCATTCCTGCTGACTTCGGAGATTTAGTCATGGGCGGCAAATGGTGAACTTCCCAAGAATGCGAAAGTGGAGGAAAGTATCTATGCTGATTCCAGGATAAGGTTTCTACGTTGGAGCGGACAAGAGGCTTGCAAATTGAATGGTTTGCTGGAATTGACTCATTAGTAGCTTGGAGGAGGGTTGTGATTGGATGGACGTCTCCTATTCTGCCCAGTGCCTCGGCCTGGTTGGGGGACCTCATGGAATTTTTGCATTTGGGGAAGGTCAAGTACACAGTTAGGCGATCGGTAGAAAATTTCTACCTAAGATGACGGCCATTCATTTCCTTTTTCAAGGAGTTAGTCACCGTCGGTTGTCAAGTGGGGTTTTGTTCCAGTTTATAGCGGTGGGGGTGATTGAATGTGTTGATTACTAATTGTATTCTTTCTGTGTTGTAACTGAAAGCATCTGTTGTGCACCAATTCGTTATGTATTTTTGTTCGATTGAAAAAGCTTTTAGTAAAAATATATATATTTTTTTATTTTAGAAACTGCACAGGTGAATTCTGTGAAGTTCACTGAATTGCAATAATATTAGAAGCTTACTACATCTTAATGGATCAAGAAATTGTTGAACAGCTTTTACATCCAATACATTTGAAAAACATTTTCTAATTCTCTGGCCTAGTACAGTTTATTTTCCGGGAAGTATGTAGGGGGGGGGCTTTGATGAAGAGCGGGTGTGGTGGGGGGAGGTGGAATGCGAATATGAGAAAAAAACATCATGTCAAACAGGGACGTTGACCTGTTTTAGCATTATTTTATTCTTTCATAGCATACAGGCATCACTGGCTTGGCCAATATTTATTGCCCATCCTCAATTGCCCTTGAGAAGGTTGTGGTGAGCTGCCTTCTTGAATCCCTGCAATACATATGGTGTAGGTACATCCAGTGGTGTTATCTTTATTGTCACAGGTAGGTTTACATTAACATTGCAATGAAGTTACTGTGAAAAACCTCTAGTCGCCACATTCTGGCGCCTGTTCGGGTACACAGAGGGAGAATTCAGAATGCTAATTCACCTAACAAACATGTCTTTCGGGACTTGTGGGAGGAAACCAGAGGAAACCCACGCAGACACGGGGAGAACGTGCAGACTCCGCACAGACACTGACCCAAGCCGGGAATCGAACCCGGGACCCTGGCGCTGTGAAGCAACAGTGCTATCCACTGCTACCGTGCTGCCCGTGTTAGGAAGGGAATTACAGGACCCAGCCATAATGAAAGAACGGCACTATAGTTCCAAATCAGGATGTGGCGTGGAGGGGAACTTGCAGATTGTGTTCCCATGCAGCCTCTGCCCTTGTCCTTCTAGGTGGCGGAGGTCGCGGGTTTGGAAGGTGTTGTCACGGGAAGAAGCTCTCTGTTTTTCACAGTGGCGGCTTCTATGTGCTGGCATCACATGACGGCTACGTGAAGCCAATTGAGACTGTTAATGAAGCAGCGAACAGGCATTTTCAGACTCAATGAAATTTTGCTGGTTGCCAATGGGACCCCCACAGTGCCCGCATCAACTCACAGAAAGCAAGAGCACAGTGGAAGGATGGAGTGCCGGGAAAATAACATGCAACGCCCATGTGAAAGGTGCTAATTGGCCGTCTCGAGGTAATCCGCAGACAGAGGCTTGCAATTGCATGATTATCTCCTGGAGGCTGATGTCATGGATGCTGCTGGCGGTGAGGACACTGCCTGCCATTTCATCCAGCCATTTCATGGCTCCGTTCTGTCCTCCCGTCTCTCATTCCACTCCCCTTAGCAACGCCTTCCCTGCAGACGCAGTGAAAGCTGCCAGCCACCCCTGCAACTGCGTGTGCCGTATTACCATCCCCTCAACTCAACCTGCCTGCCCTCCCTCATTGGAATGTAACTCCGCAAACGCCTTCTTAATTGGAGCCTCCTGGAAAATTGTACCAGTTATCCTACTGCTGCGGTGATCGGGTTTGAGACGGAAACATTGGCCTGAAGTCCAGAGAAGGCCTAAGGTGGGACTATTTAGCCCATAACTTTCTGATTGGATTTAACCTCACGTACTTGAATAACTGTTACCTTAATTATTGTGCAATGGCTGCAAGAATGCACAACCTGCAGCTACAGTGTCACCTGAAGTCCCTAAACCTTGGCTCTATGACTGTCAAACCGCAAGCTGTTGCATCTATTAGAGCTTTTTATATCTTTGCTCTGTTGATTGTTCCTTGGCAATCATATTGGCCTGGAGGGTTGGAAAGGGCTGCGTAGAACATTTCACTTTACTTCAACAACATAATCTTGCATTGTAGTAAATTTATTCTGCACTGTCACTGGAGCATTGCCTCCCTCCTCGAGTAAAATCTTTGAATATTAACAAAGCAAAACAGCCAGGTCCCAACAGATTTATCTTAATTTGCGAATAACACAAAGCATAATGGCATATTTCGACTTTAATGTTCCAAACAGCGACAGTGTTTTCTTTAAGTAAATGGGAAGCAGAGAAACCATACCAGTTCTCCTGGATTGATTTAAGTTCCAACAAATCATTAGATGTTTGCTTTATAAAATAGTGAGGAATTCTTAATTTTAAGGGGTGGCAGCAGTGACATTCTCTGCTGCTTGAACTGCACCTCCTGCCAGACCATCTCCAAATCACATTGATGGAAATGGTGATGAAGCCTGAAGGCCGAGACAATTATTCACCCTCAATGCTGCAGGAAAATTCACTTTTGCCACAAACCAGCATTTATTTAAGTTGCTGAATTCTTGAAAGTGGGCCTAGGTAACCTACCCGACCCATATTGCAGGACTCCAAAGTAGTTGGCTGATTTTTATATGCAACACGAACGTTTGGTAGGTTTGCAAGGCTTCGAGGTCAATCCAGACATTCGCATCTGTATATCCAACAAAGGGACTGGAATAGTAGACGTCCCCAACAGATGTGACTATACCAATAACGTACACACCATTCTTAATGACATGTCAAAATTCATATTTATTGGGCCTGTCGTGAAGCATGGCCGGACAGCCCTGCTTGGAAGTGTCCAGTCTATCTCCGATTACCCTAACGGTAAGGGATCTCAAAAGATTTGAGCAACAGGTGAAACTAGCCAATGCATGCTTTTGCTATGCAGGAGCTACGCAAGTAGTATTAGTAGGGATAAGTATACCCCGCAGGGCAAGAGTTATAGCTGGGGGAAGGGCAATTATGATGCCATTAGACATGACTTAGGATGTGTTGGTTGGAGAAGTAGGCTGCAAGGGTTGGGCACACTGGATATGTGGAGCTTGTTCAAGGAATAGCTGTTGCATGTTCTTGATAAGTACGTACCAGTCAGGCAGGGAGGAAGGGGTCGAGCGAGGGAACCGTGGTTTACCAAAGAAGTGGAATCTCTTGTTAAGAGGAAGAAGGAGGCCTATGTGAAGATGAGGCGTGAAGTTTCAGTTGGGGCGCTTGATAGTTACAAGGAAGCGAGGAAGGATCTAAAGAGAGAGCTGAGACGAGCAAGGAGGGGACATGAGAAGTCTTTGGCAGGTAGGTTCAAGGAAAACCCAAAAGCTTTCTATAGGTATGTCAGGAATAAAAGAATGACTAGGGTAAGAGTAGGGCCAGTCAAGGACAGTGGTGGGAAGTTGTGTGTGGAGGCTGAGGAGATAAGCGAGATACTAAATGAATACTTTTCGTCAGTATTCACTCAAGAAAAAGATAATATTGTGGAGGAGAATGCTGAGACCCAGGATATTAGAATAGATGGCATTGAGGTGCGTAGGGAAGAAGTGTTGGCAATTCTGGACAAGGTGAAAATAGATAAGTCCCCGGGGCCGGATGGGATTTATCCTAGGATTCTCTGGGAAGCCAGGGAAGAGATTGCTGAGCCTTTGGCTTTGATTTTTAGGTCAAAGGTCATCATTGGCTACAGGAATAGTGCCAGAGGACTGGAGGATAGCAAATGTGGTCCCTTTGTTCAAGAAGGGGAGTAGAGATAACCCCGGTAACTATAGGCCGGTGAGCCTAACGTCTGTGGTGGGTAAAGTCTTGGAGAGGATTATAAAAGATACGATTTATAATCATCTAGATAGGAATAATATGATTAGGGACAGTCAGCATGGTTTTGTGAAGGGTAGGTCATGCCTCACAAACCTTATCGAGTTCTTTGAGAAGGTGACTGAACAGGTAGACGAGGGTAGAGCAGTTGATGTGGTGTATATGGATTTCAGTAAAGCGTTTGATAAGGTTCCCCACGGTCGGCTATTGCAGAAAATACGGAGGCTGGGGATTGAGGGTGATTTAGAGATGTGGATCAGAAATTGGCTAGTTGAAAGAAGACAGAGAGTGGTAGTTGATGGGAAATGTTCAGAATGGAGTTCAGTTACGAGTGGCGTACCACAAGGATCTGTTCTGGGGCCGTTGCTGTTTGTCATTTTTATAAATGACCTAGAGGAGGGCGCAGAAGGATGGGTGAGTAAATTTGCAGACGACACTAAAGTCGGTGGAGTTGTAGACAGTGCGGAAGGATGTTGCAGGTTACAGAGGGACATAGATAAGCTGCAGAGCTGGGCTGAGAGGTGGCAAATGGAGTTTAATGTGGAGAAGTGTGAGGTGATTCACTTTGGAAAGAATAACAGAAATGCGGAATATTTGGCTAATGGTAAAATTCTTGGTAGTGTGGATGAGCAGAGGGATCTCGGTGTCCATGTACATAGATCCCTGAAAGTTGCCACCCAGGTTGATAGGGTTGTGAAGAAGGCCTATGGTGTGTTGGCCTTTATTGGTAGAGGGATTGAGTTCCGGAGCCATGAGGTCATGTTGCAGTTGTACAAAACTCTAGTACGGCCGCATTTGGAGTATTGCGCACAGTTCTGGTCGCCTCATTATAGGAAGGACGTGGAAGCTTTGGAACAGGTGCAGAGGAGATTTACCAGGATGTTGCCTGGTATGGAGGGAAAATCTTATGAGGAAAGGCTGATGGACTTGAGGTTGTTTTCGTTAGAGAGAAGAAGGTTAAGAGGTGACTTAATAGAGGCATACAAAATGATCAGAGGGTTAGATAGGGTGGACAGCGAGAGCCTTCTCCCGCGGATGGAGGTGGCTAGCACGAGGGGACATAGCCTTAAATTGCGGGGTAATAGATATAGGACAGAGGTCAGAGGTGGGTTTTTTACGCAAAGAGTGGTGAGGCCGTGGAATGCCCTACCTGCAACAGTAGTGAACACGCCAACATTGAGGGCATTTAAAAATTTATTGGATAAGCATATGGATGATAAGGGCATAGTGTAGGTTAGATGGCCTTTAGATTTTTTCCATGTCGGTGCAACATCGAGGGCCGAAGGGCCTGTACTGCGCTGTATCGTTCTATGTTCTATTCTCCATGAACAGGATTCTGCCATCTAACCAAAAAGACGTTCTACCTATCACACAAGTCAGTGGATGGCATGTAGCACAGTGGTTAGCACTGTTGCTTCACAGCATCAGGGGTCCAGGTTCAATCCCCTGCTTGGGTCGCTGTCTGTGGAGAGTCTGCATGTTCTCCCCGTGTGTGCGTGGGTTTCCTCCGGGTGTTCCGGTTTCCTCCCACAAGTTCCAAAAGGCGTACTGTTAGGTAATTTGGACATTCTGAATTCTCCCTCCATGTACCGGAACGGGCACCGGAATGTGACAACTAGGGGCTTTTCACAGTAACTGCATTGCAGTGTTAATGTAAGCCTACTTGTGAAAACCAAGATTATTAAATTAAGGTAGTGTATGAATGCCAGGTATATAGGCCGGATGTCCCAGTGACTGGCAAATTGTATCAAACATCATATTCCTTTGGCTGTTCATAACAGATAAAGTACTGACCGTACCCAACCAGTCTGTGCTTGCAAAACTCGATACATAGACTCCAGCATTGGATATGATTCCACGATTGGACATTTTGCTCAACAATCCTGATTGTGATTTAAAAAAAATACACTGAAAACCAGTTTACGTTTGTCAGTCAGGTTCGCAGTGTGACTCACTTATATGTGCCAGAAGCCACATGTATTCACACACAGGGCTCTGTCCTTTGAAAAGAAGGAGCATGTTCACACATTGTGCCTTTTCCAACTGCACAAAAGCTTGGGGGGTGGGGTGGGAGCTATTCCTTGGTTCATTACCATGGCAATGCCTTGACCAATTAGAGTCAACCTGCCTGGTTTGAATTTGACACAAAAGCTTGGCAGTTAATAGTTAACTGTTCTTTGCTGCATTCTCCATGGCAAGCTCTACCAGTCAGAGTATACCTGCCAGCCAATCAACACTTTTTTTCATGCAGTAAAAATTGTTATCCCCTTGCTGTTGGTTTATCTTGCATTGCGGTCCTGTTGAGTGTCAGACGAAAAGCTTCGACAGCCTGAGTCATTTTCTCAGCAAAAACAGTTTTCTTGCTGATATGATAGTAAGGTGGCACGGCAGCACAGTGGTTAGCACTCGCCAGGGTCCGAGGTTCGATTCCCGGCTTGGGTCACTGTCTGTGTGGAGTCTGCACGTTCTCCACGTGTCTGTGTGGGTTTTCTCCTCCCACAAGTCCCGAAAGGCGTGCTGTTGGGTGAATTGGACAGTCTGAATTCTCCCTCAGTAAAACCGAACAGGCGCCGGAATGTGGCAACTAGGGGCTTTTCACAGTAACCTCATTGCCGTGCTAATGTAAGCCTACTTGTGACAATAAAGATTATTGTAAACTCCTGCAGTGTGTTCATCCTTACCTGTGAAGCCTGTTCTGTGACGATTCATGGGGAACAGAAGGCTTTCTTTAAACATAGTTGCATTTCTCACTGTCGTTGACTTCAAGCAGAGGCAGAGTTTTACCAGTCTGACTGAGATGCAGCGGAATAGAGATAAGCCGAGACAGTCAGATATAATCACAATCTATTGGGACTCCTCTGTTTTGGGGACAAATGTAGAAAAATGGAAGAAATAAAGAAAAAATAACTAAAGGGAGCTGGGGAAAGATTGGGTTTGATAGAGTTTTCATTTAAAAAAAAAAGCCATTTGCAAAGGCAAAAAACAAATACAGCTGGGATTTAACTGGTAAGGTGGTCCTCCAGGTCAGAAATAATGCTGCACTCTGAAAATCTGATGTGGCTCCCTTCTGTTCCTAGATTTTTAAATTTTCTACCAAGTGGAACGACAAAATGTTCTGTGTGTAAACTCTCCTCAGTCCGTCCCCCGTCCTCAACAAGCCAAATATTAGCATGATGGCACAGTGGTTAGCACTGCTGCCTCACAGCGTCAGGGACCCAAGTTCGATTCTGCCTTTGGTAACTGTCTGTGTGGAGTTTGTACGTTCCCTCCGTGTCTGCATGGGTAACGTAAGCCCACTTGTGACACTAAAGAAGATTATTATTATTATATTGTCATATCGGGACTACAGCATGCTGGGGATAACTCATTTCCTGTACAGGACAATTCTTCAGCCTGCACACTTCCGATGCAGAGCCTCATATACTGGTTTATAGAGTCATAGAATCCTATAGTGTAGAAGGAGGCCATTTGGCCCATCGAGTATCCACCTATCCTTCGAATGAGCACCACACCATTGTCCCCCTGTAATTCCATAACCTAACATGCACATCCCTGGACACTAAGTGGCAATTTAGGAAGGCCAATCCACTGAACCTGCACATCTTTGGACTGTGGGAGGAAACCGGAGGACCTGGAGGAAACCCACACAAACACAGGGAGAACACGCAGACTCCACACTGATAGTCATCCCGAGGTCGGAATTGAACCCAGGCCCCTGGCGCTGTGAGGCAACAGTTCTAACCACTGTGCCGCCTAGTTGTGCATCTTTGGAAATCACTTCCTTGCACAGTCCATAGTGTTCCCTCAGTTCACAGATAGAAAATCATGGGGCATGTGCATGCAATTTCCCAAAAAATGCTTTGACACGGGGCAGCTCTGCGACAGGAGAATGTAAGTGAAGAACAATCTGATATTCATTCCGTTTCCTGAGAGATGGGCACCTTTTTGTGAAGGCAACTACTACTTCTTAGCTCGAGGCACTGCTGCCTGGTGGCCGGTCAGTCTTCTGATTAGATTATTGCTGAAAATGGTCGTGCCTCATGGATTGCAGACCCTGACGTTATGCCGCGGGTATATCCTACAAACCTCAACGTGTTCCTCTGTGATTCTTTTCTCCAGTATTTTAACTGTCGATGCCTTTTTGAGTTCAATCCCATAAGCAGTCTGAGGGCCTCTCAAGGGATGTGACGCACACTGTCCTGTATCTGCTAAGAGGGCAGCGTGTATCCTGGCTGTGTAACAATAGTTAAAAATTTTGCCCAGGAGTTTCCTCATTCTCTCCAAAAGCAGATCCAGCCGATATTTGGTGAGATCCAGTCAGATACAAAGTTAATGAGCCTCTTTGTTTCAAAATAAAATAAATCTCTTAAGGTTGGGAGAGACGCGAGGGGGCAGTCAGATTCACTAAAGGAAAGCCGTGAGGACATTTGCTGAGATTATAAATGTCGTCTTGTTTGATAAAACACTGATGTTGGCTTGTGTGGCGCGCTCTTTCTTTTATGTTACCAGGCACAGGTATGTTGCACGGCATGACTCCAGTGAAGGTCTATACTGAGAAGCCAAAAGGAACAGTGATGCAAAAATCACTAAGAGTTTCAGCAACAACGAGGCTGGGGAATGAGCAGGGGGAGGAAGTGGATTTGAAGATAATTAAGATATGGGGCTTGAAATTCAGTGATTGGCGGAACAGAGTTCTGAGATTGAATTCGATAGGGATGGGATGTTATTGCGGGCTTCATGGCAAACCGTCTCGCTCACTCAAAATAAAGCTTAGATAACAGAGAACATTTAAAAAGAGTGTCCATGACGTACAACAAACAGAAATCGTGCCTGCAACTAGATCCTACAATAAAAGCACCTCTTAAAATGCATATTAGTTATATCCTCTGATGGCGGCTGAAGAGTCATCGAAAGCCCCACGTCGCCTCTTTTCAAGATGGCTCACTGTAGCCTGTGCCACTCAGGCATTTAACAGGCCAGCAGCGGATCTTTCCACTGGGATCAACCCTAGGGAAGGGATCCTGCCTGCTGAGCGCTGCTGGCCAATCAGAGACCATGCAATCAGTGTTCACCAATCAGCACTTTCATCTCATGACGCACAAATTGTTGTTCCCTTTACATTTGGTATTTTTGTGAATTGTTCTGATGAGTTCTAAAGGAAAAACTTCAACAACATGTGCCTTTTTTCAGTATTACTCCGGTTCTGTACTGCCAACCTACTGTTACCTCTTTATAGATGAATATAAATGATACTAACAGCAGATGTAAAGACTAAGCATGGAGCTTTAATGGACAATTCGTCTTACTGTCGCTACAGATGTTGCTCATTGTGCAGGCTCAAAAGGTTGCTGCATCACATGACATTGCATCACTTCCTGTAATGATATAACTATTAATATAATCATGTATTTAAATGGGTCTATATTACATATTTACAAGTGCAGTATCGCAATAACATTTGAGAGGTTGAACAAGGGACCACCCACCCCTGGGAGCCTGCAAGCAAATATGCCAGTGCTTGCTTGTCACATTCCCCACATGGCCAACTACCAGTCTGCCACTGGATTATTACTACTGGCAGTGGGATCAGACCCTTAAACTGGCATTAATTTCCCACTGAAGATCTGAGTTGGCAGTCGCCCAGGGCACTTCCTGACGATGACTTTATTCAGGGTGGGGGGAAAGAAGTTGGTGGTGTCCCACCTGCTACCCTCCCACTTGATTAAATGCCCCATTATCGCACGCCGCCATCAAACTCACTACGGGTGGAGGGAACACCAAACCTCTGTCTGATAGGTGTCAAATCACTTGCATCCACTTTATCTCCAGGAGCCATTGACAGGGAGAATGATCAAATATTTCCTTTCTGGCCGAGAATAGCGGTGGCACTGTACGCAAGCAGGTTGAGGAGGTGTTCAGTATATATAATCAAAGATAATCTTGTGACTATGAATGATGAGTCATTCAAACAACTCCTGCACTCCGAGAACCTTCTTATTGGAATATAAAATGCTTCCAACCCAGAATTTTCTGTATTTAATTCAATCCTTTTTAATGCAACTATTTCTTCTACTGGGAAACTTAATCATATCAAATATAATGGAGAGCTGTACTTTATAAAGTAATTGATTGATTTGCCTACATAATACCAAACACTGTGGTTCAAAAGTAATTTGTTAAATATCATTAATGCACCAGTAAAATGCACAAGAATTCTTCCTAGCTGCTCACAGTTTGTTGCTTTTATTACAGGGCCGCCATGTCAAGACTGGGCAGCTGGCTGCTATTAAGGTCATGGATGTCACAGAGGTTAGTTTTTAATTTATAATTAAGTAGGCTATTTCTTCATGAACTTTCATCTTTCTATTTTTTTTAATGTATCGAGATTGCATGCTCCAAATGTGCTTGTGTGAAGTGTGCAAAAGAAGGCGAGAGTAATTTTCGGCCGTCAACTGCACTTGAATATTTATTTCTTCAGCATCTCTCAAAGCATCTCTTAAGAAAAATTGAGATGGGATTCATGTAGAGAAATATGGCCAGATTGCTTTCATTTTCTTGACATTGCCTAACCATACAAAACTAAATAAAATGTTCCATGCTGATCTACATCAGTGAATCATCTTATCTCATTTAACAAGTAGGTTTTCTAACCATCCTCCAACATTGGTAATCATTTTAGCTATGTAAACAACCTCTCCTTTAACAAATCTTAACAACAAGCAGTTTTTGGAGAAATAAAGTACTCTTTTGGAGAGGTCAAATGCCCTTTGAGATTGTTAAAAATAGACATGAATGTGCGTAAAAAGTGGATACACCCATTTGAACTGTCAAAGCTTTCAAGCTGTAATTCACCTTTAATTTCCCTCCAGGAGGTTGCAGCTTCATTTCCAAATTCCTGCACCTATATCAGTTTTTTATTCACTGATGGAATGTCATCATTGCTGGCTCAGACCAGTCTTCATTGCCCATTCCAAATTGGACTTGAGAAAATGGTGAGGAACCGCCTACTGCAAACTCTGCAGCCCATCAGTTGTACATCCACAGTGCTGTTAGAGAGGGGGTTGCAGGAATCTGACCCAACAACAATAAAGGACTTGCAACTTGTGCGATGTTGTGAGGTGCAAATGGTCTCTGGTTTAAAAATCGGCCAGAGCCCTGATACCAAATTCTTGCTTATGAATCTGGCACCCACCAGCTTCACCAGAGGGAAAGAGGGGGCAGGTTGTAGTGGTTCATGAAGGCAGCTGCAGATGTAGATTTTCATCAAAGGCATGTCCAAAGCATAACTCATGGGCTTTATAGTTTTCAGGAGAAGGCCTAAACGTGCAGGAGCTCTTTAATGGGCTATGCTTTTGAATAGGTCCACTGATACTATTTGGAGAAGTTATATAGGTTTGTGCTGCATGACTTGCCTCACAACCTATCATTGTGGTGCCTGTTAGTTCTCATTCTGATTGACAACTCCAAGTGGTTATTATGTCTTTGATATTGGCTATGGATATAAATGTGTGGTTTCATTTTTAAAAAATAAATAAATTTAGAGTACCCAATTATTTTTTCCAATTAAGGGGCAATTTAGCATGGCCAATTCACCTAACCTGCACATCTTTGGGTTGTGGGGGGCGAAACCCACGCAGTCACAGGGAGAATATGCAAACTCCACACGGACAGTGACCCAGGGCCAGGATTTGAACCCGGGTCCTCAGCGCCATAGGCAGCAATGCTAACCACTGTGCAACCATGCTGCCCAATGTGTGGTTTCATGAGGGATTATGTGCTTGAAGGAATTGTTTCTTTGCATAGGGGATCATGTAATTGAATGATTTTAAAAATAAATTTAGAGTACCCAATTATTTTTTCCAATTAAAGGGCAATTTAGTGTGGCCAATCCACCTATCCTGCACATCTTTGGGTTGTGGGGGTGAAACCCATGCAGACACAGGGAGAATGTGCAAACTCCACACGGACAGTAACCCAGGGCCAGGATTCCAACTCGGGTCCTCAGCTCCATAGGCAACAATGCTAACCACCATGCCACCGTGCTGCCCCTAGAACTTTATTTTATTTAACCTTAAACTGAGGTCTGTCAATGGTGGATGCTCGGAGAGTTGCATTGCAGGTATAAGGGAAAGGGGTAGTGCTTCATATGATTTGCTACTAAGTTGGTTTAGGGCAAATAAAGAGACATTGGCAGTGGATAGAGAGGCATGGGTTGACATGGAGGGAATAAGGGTCCATGAGGGATGGGGCATCTAGGAAATGGGGGGAGTGAGAGTCTGTGAAGGATGAAGGTTCAAGGGCTTCTCAAGATCATTTTATTCGTTGTCTTAGTAGTTCTGATTACGAAGGCAGGCTTTTCACCTCGCCCGCCTCCGTATAGGACCGCACCCGTGGCTGCCTCTGCAGTTTATCAAGGAGTTGCAAACCTGACCCCTGTTACTACCTGCTCCCCCCCCAAAAAGAAAAATGTAAATATTTGGGTAGCCACCCCAAGTTATCAGGAAACTCGTGGATGGGGGTGCGCTGCCAGCGGAACGGAGAATCCTGCCAGCGGAGAATTCTCCCCCAGATCTGTTTTTATCCTTCAAGAGTTTAGCTACAGAGAGTATATAGTTGCTTTGTATACCTCGCATATACACAGCAAATGCTCTCATGTAATTTGTTAATTTGTTTGCATATCACTTTGCTTTTTTTAGCTATAAATTCGACAACACTCAAAATAGATCACATATGTTGATTCAAAGTATTTGGGTTTTTATCGAGACAGGTTAACTGTGGACTCACATAAACCGATCTATCGTTAATCTTTGTGTAAACGTGATTAATTTAGCTGTTGTTTTTCATACCGTGAGCTTTGTGAGTTCATGGCGCGCAAAGATTAATGCCTTCTGTAATTGGTCGATGGAACCATCAGTCACTACAGGCCGCACCAGTGATAGTCAGGCCAGCCTCTCAGTCATATAAACATGCTTGGGGGTTATCGATAAATCAACAGAGCTGTGATTGAAGAGAAGGTAGTTACTGAATGGGAAATAAAAACATCGGCCACTGCTGTGGTTGCTCAGGACTGATGGTAAGTGTCCTCCGTTAAAGCTGGAGGGGGGTCTTAACCATTGATACCTGCAATCAGATCCCACCTCCATTCAACTACCCATCCCTGAATTCTTCACCGCTTATGTTTGGCGAAGATGAATGAAAATAGCTGAATCTTCGGATTAATTCTGGGATGACGAGGATTTTGGCTCAAACTGTAGCAAGCTCTGCAGGGGCTCCAAAAATGTTTTTTTCTCCCATGTCCACTGAGGAAATTGCAGCCATTAAGGCCTCAGTAACTGCTTTGAACTCTAAAGAATACATATACATATATGTCATGACCTATAGTTATGAAAATAAGGGTATAATGGGAGCAAATTGATGGTCAGAAATGATGCTGCAGCAAAACCTCTCCTCTGTGCTTAGCTCCAATTCAGAAACTGCCTTACAGATAAAAGTGAATCATGAGGCTTCCTGCCACACCAGGCTGTTCCTGCTGGCTCACATCATTTCCTCTTCACTGAATGCACATTGCAATGTCTTGCTCCTCTTTCTCACACAGCATCCTTCCTCTCCTTCACAGGAAGCAAGGATCTGGGTCATTTTCTTCTCACTGTTAAGCTAATAGGAAAGTGGTTAGGATTGGGTCTTGAGATGATGGATTGCTCCCAATATTTTAATTGCGTTTGACAGAGGAAATGTCATTACCGACAAAAAAAAACCCGAAAAGCCCCTACAGTGAGTGAAATAGTCCCTGTGATTGAAAGCAGCGTGAGATTGTGCAATTCCAGCTTCCTTCATTTGAGTGTTTGAGTCCTTATTAGACCGTTCACAGTAATGATCTGCATTGTGTGTTCAGTTTGACAAGAAGGGGGCAGGACGTGGCATTCACTTCATGCACGCTTGGTTTTCGTCTCTCGACAGTGGGCAGATGAGATCAGGGTTCATCCAGGTCAAACTGAAAAGTGGTGAGAGATAACTTGCCAATGAGCGCAGCGGAGATGTACAACCGGTTGTATTTTTATCTAACATGCTTCATTGGCTCCAACTGCCTGACCTTTACTTCACCTCGGCTTTTCACCCCTGAACCCGCCGATTGTATAAATATGGCCCGCACCCATCTCGTGAACCTCACAGCTCTCCACCCTTTTTTAAAAAATCTGTTATTAGACTATCCGGTTGCTGATGGTCACCACGATTAATGTCAGCAGCCTAAGCTGCACGTCTGCCAAAATATTACAAGCACCGCTGTCATAAGACCATAAGACATAGGAGCAGAATTAGGCCACTCTGCCCATCGAGTCTGCTCCGCCGTTCAATCATGGCTGATATGTTCTCATCCCCATTCTCCTTCCTTCTCCCCTGATACCCTTATTAATCAAGAGCCTATCTATCAGTGGGAACGCAATCATGGTGAGGTGCACCTTTTGCATCCTTGACCCACTTTCCCAGGCAGGATGTGGTGCAGGATTGAAAAGGTTAACTCCGTCCTGCCTTTCTCAAAAACAACTAGAGGAAGAATTGTTGGTGATCGGCAGATTGAGAGATTGAGAGGGGGGCGGGGGGGGGGGGGGGTGCATTTGTAAAATGGCAGAAACCTCTTTCTCAGATCAAATGCGATCAGCACAGAGAGCTCTTAGGACGGGTTCAAATTACGTTGAGAAAACAGGAGAAATGGTTCCTTTTGTGCGGGGTCGTTTTGGATGTGGGCCAAGAGGAGATTTCAGCATACAAAATCTGGAGAAATACCATTTTGTACAGTGGGTGATTTCCCAACATTGAGGGGATTTTGTTTTTGTGCGAATGGTCAGTCACAATATTTTATGTGTGTGTGTGCGTGTCTGTGTTTAGTGGCCAAAAGGTTGATGGGGTTACTGGGTTGCAGTGAGGAATGTGATGATGAAACGGTGCTCTGCATTTATACTATCTTGGTTCAAAGCAGTTTGAAATGACATGTCAGTACTATTCCCTTTACATAACCTGCCATGGACTCTTCCAATTTTGGTAATGCCAGTCAGATTTGACTGGAGAACAGACATCCTGATGCTGTAAAGGGCGCTAGATAAATGCAAGTTTGTTGTTTAAATGCTTTTGACAGTTTAAAGTGGTATAGATGTTTGGCAAGCCTTTCTGTGGATAGATTGTTTTACCTCTGCCTTCCGGGTGTGGTTAAGGAGGAGATTTATTGGGGATGCAACTGCACCATTTTAATCACATTTTCACGTGATGCTGAAAAACAAAATTGGGGCGGAATTGTCCGTCGGCCGACGCCGGAATTGGGAAACACGATTGGGTGGAGAATTTGGCGTCGGCCGAATATCGAGGTTGGTGCCAGGCACCAAGCGGAATACCATGGTCCAGTCCCTCAACAGCAGCGTGAATGTGTTCCACACCACATGCCTGCATGGGTATGCAAATGGTATATCATTAACAGGCCTGGAGTTTTCGGGGCCTTCTGTGATGCTCCACCTCTGTCTGGAGGAATGACCGACGGTGAGGTTCACTTGTGGTATTTCAAATCAGGAAACAGGCACCGTGGCTGCTGAGGGTGCGGGCAGAGGTACAGACAGTGCCCAGTATCGCTGTAGTGACCTGACAGTTGTGCCGAAGGCCAGCGGCTTCTGCCAGGGGTGGGGGGAATAGCGGGGCGAAGCCGGGAGACGAGCCATGGGGTCAGGGTGGGTGGGCACGGGCCTCCATTTCTGAAGCCTGCAAGGCAGCCCTGCGGCTGCACATGCCACCTGACTGCTCACTGTGAACATAGCGCCAGGCCACCCTCCCCCCTCAATACCCTCTGACCCCAGCCCACCCATCAACGGGATAGACGTGCTCCAGCGCAACCAGTGCCATCTTCCTGACTGGGGCGAGGGTGTGTGGGGAGCGGAGTGCCTTTATGCAGCTCCTCCTTGTCAGGCTCTCGAGTCACAATCCCAACCCGACGAATCACACACCAGCATTCGTTGGAATTGCACTAGTTCCGTGTGGCGCCTGTGCTAACCCATTTGGATGTCCTCAATTGCAGTGGGACCAGCACCACTTTCGGCAACGTAGATCTGTCGCGATCCAGTCCCGGCGTCAGCACTTCATCTCTCAAAAGGAGAATCCGCCTCTTGGTGCCCCACATTAGATGTGATTGCATGGTTGGGCAACTTTTGTGGAACAATGCTCAGTGTTGTGAGAATTACGCTAACAGCCAATTGAACATTACCCAACAGGCTCATAGTGTAGCTCGCTTACACCTGCCAGAAACTACAGATATTAATACGCAGAGTCCTGACATTTATAGATAGAGTGAGCATGAACACACATTGTGCCTTTTTCAACTGAACAAAACAGGCAATAGCCATTCTCTGGTTCGTTCCCCAGGCAATTCCTTGACCAGAGTCAACCTGCCTGGTCTGAATTTAAACAGTCTCCTTGCAAGTTGTCGTGGTAAGTGCAAGATGTCAGAACGTAAGGGAATGTACTCTAAAACCGGGTAAAATCTTAATCATAGCAAAATAGCATGATGATACCATCAAGAGTCTCTGGACAAATGGCAGTAATTAAGAGTCCAAAAAACAGAAGACACAGGAAAATACTGGCAGCATCGATGGAGAAAGAAAAGAGAGTTAATGGGCAGAGTTTAATGGTTGCAGCTCGGTGCCCACCATGGCCATTTCTGGGAGGCCTGAAGGGACCAAGTCCCAATCGAGCACTTAGCTGCACACCTTCTGGCTTCCCTGCTCCTTTGAGGGGAGTTTCTCCCCAGAGAGGGAGGCCCTGGTAAGGTGGGGGTTGGGGGGGGGGGGGGGGGTGGGGGGTGGGGGGGGGGGGGGTTGATTTAAAGTGCAGAGGGGACTCCCACTCCTGGTCCCTCAGTTCCTATTGTGCGTGGAGTGGCCGACAGGAAGGGACCCTCAATTACGAAGCCTCAGGCCTGTTTGCCAACCTATTCCAGGAAATAGGCCCGAGCGGTGTGACTTTTGCCTGCCACAGTGGCGGGATGAAGCCCTAAATTGACCATTTAATGGTCATAATTAGCCTCCAGGTGGAAAGCTTCGAGGCCTCCACCCTTCTTGCCCGGTATTTAATTGGTGCGACTCCACCCCCACCTTCCCACGTGATCACATGATCCCCCCAACCCACCATCAAATCCACCTCCCAATCTCTGGAGTAAAATAGAAATACATAGAACTTACAACACAAAAAGAGATCATCCAACTGGTCTGAGCCACTTTTTATGATCCACACGGCCTTTTGCACTTCCTCTTCATCTCCGGTAGGGATAGCCGTAGTCCACAAGGGGCCATAGGCATCTCTCTCTATTACAGAGAGACAATTGGTTTTGTAGTTTGAAGAGACATCACTTTTTGCATCGGGTCTATCTCAGTCCGAATGGGAATTGAATCCACATTGTTGGCATTATTGTGAGCCACGTCTAGCTAACCAGCCCTTTACTTCATTGAGCTACACCCTCCTATTACTTTCTCCCTCATGTCCTCACCCACCCTCCCTTTCAATGCATCGCTGGTCATTGCCTCAGCTACTCCTGATGGTAGTGAGTTCTACATTCCCTGGGAAAAGGGGTCATTCCTGATTTTATTACGAATTTTTATCTATGACCCCCAGATAAATGATGACAAATGGGAAAAATAGAACCTGCTATTAAACCAGTTCCCTCGCCCTTTTGATAAACCTTTTGAGCCACGTGTTTTACAACGCAGAAAGAAGTCCCTCAGCCCATCGTGTCTGTGATGGCCATCGAGCACCCATCTATTCTAATCCAATTTTCCAGCTTTGTAATAAGAACATCTCGCAAAATGCAATGATTTGATAGCTTGTACCAGATGTTAAGTTTAAATATGAATACAGATTAATAAATAATTGAACGCTGAAGGCTTTTTTGACTTTTGGATGACCCGCCAGTGCAATTAATGACTTTCTTTTAATTATATTGTACAGTAATCTGATTTGAGCTCCACAGAGCTTTAACCAATGTTCATTTTCACAATTCATAATAGATGGCTGGGCCTTCTCGCTCTTCACTATTGCACATGCCAATCCCAATTTTTCTTATATTAGCGCTGCTCTGAATTTTCAGGCTTTGGAGTTATTATTTAAACAGTGCTGCAATAAAGAATAGAAAGGAGGAAAGACCTTGGGAGGGATTCTCCATTTCAGAAACTCAAGCGTTGACGCCGGGACTGAATCGGTGAACTTCTACGACAACTAAATTGGCGCCAGTCCCGGAGCAATTCAGAATCCATTAATGGACTAGCACTGGCGTCACGTGGAACTCGATCGATTGCAATGGAAAATAGTGCCCTGTCACTGGCAGCTATGTAACAGGGCACCTGGACCTTTCAGCGGTGCTCCAGAGCTTGACCCAGTCACACCCGGTTATGGCTGAGGGTATCGTCGGCATTGCCTGGGTGCTGGCTGACCTGCGCCAGTCCCTGAGTGAGGTGGCACAGCCACTGAGTTATATGGTACAGCCCCAGAGGGAGGTGGCCCAGTCCCTGTACTCCATGGTGGTGAGCATGGAGACCTTGGTTGAGCGAGAGCAAACCTCCAGGACCAAATGGCGAGGGAGTCCCAAGAGTTTGCCCCAGTCTCACCCCTGTCCCACATACTAGCCCGGGTGTCATCAGGCACATTGATTAATTACCACGGTTCATTCAAATAAAGGCATGCGCAGGAACCACTAGATGGTGATCAAGAGCATACACGTAGATCACGGGATACCCTTGATTCAGGGAGAAGGTGTTTAGCCGGGCTAGAGAATAGTCGCAGTTTCAGAAGATCTGTAGATAGAACCATAGTCTTAGTTTGTTTGTTGTATCTATGTCTTAGTACGTTAGTTCAAATCTAGTTAATAGTAGTGTTAATAAATTAGCTTTGTTAAACAACATGGCTTGATGTTCTTTGTACGGCCCTACATTTCAAAGCCATCCTCATCCACAAGGCAAAGAACATCACAGACTGGACTTGCTAAACTGCTCCTAAGTGTCCAAAGATTGGGTTGGGATGCGGGAATAGGGAGGGGATTAGGCCTAGGTAGGGTGCTCTTTTAGTGGGTCGCTACAGACACAATGGGCTGAATGGCCTCCTTCTGCACTATAGCGATTCTATGGTTCCATGATCCACCTTCATATACTATCTTCATATTCATTAATTCCCTCCATACTAAAAAAATTTGTCAATCTCTGTCTTGAATAGATTCAGATGCTGAACAGCTGTCTCAGATACAGAGTTCCAAGGATCCACAATCCCTTTAGTCCTAATTCTTTGTTCTGAGACAGTGATCTCAGCTCTAGATTCCCCAGCCAGATGAAACATCCACATATCATTCTTTCTAACAAAGCCTCTGAAGAATTTTATATGCTTCAATTAGATCATCGCTCGTTCTCCTAAAATCTAGGGAATATTGGCCTTGTCTACTCCGTTTCTCCTGCAGAGTAGATGGTGCCATAGTGGTCATGTCACTGGATTAATCCAGAGGCCTGGGGTGAGGGGAAGGGGAGGAGGGGGGCATAACTTCCCTGGTGGGGTTTAAATTCAATAAGTTAATGAATGCAAATCATTTTTTTAAAATGTGGAATTGGAAACTTGTCTCCGTAATGGTGAAACTATCATCTATTGTTGTAAAAGCCCATCTGGTTCACTGATGCTCTTCAGGGGAGGAAATCTGCTGTTCTTACCTGGCCTGATCTACATGATACTCCAGACCCAAAGCAATGTGGCTAATCCTTGACTGGCCTCTGAAACAGCCTAGCAAACCACTCCGTTCAATGATAATTCAAAATGGACAACAAATACCATGTTAGCCGGATACTCTCACATCCCAGGAAAAAGAAAAAAATATTTTTTAACCAGGAATCAGTCTGGTGAACATTGGGTGCACTCCCTCTAAGGCAAGTTTTAAAAACAAAAATCATTAAAGTGATGTGGTCTTCATTGGCTAGGCCATCATTTATTGCCCTTCCCTAATCGCCCTTTTGAAGGTGGTGGTCAGCTGTCGTCTTGAACCTCCGATGTATATCATTCGTTAGATAAGGAGACTAAAACTGACCACACTATAGAATCCTACAGGGCAGAAGGAGGCCATTCAACCCATTGAGTCTGTGCCGATTCTCCATCTAGATCTGGAGTCGTATGCAGGCCAGACCAGGTAAGGACGACAGATTTGATTTAGGGAAGGAAACCAGATGGGTTTTTACAATGATCGACAATGGTTTCATGATCATCATTAGATTTTTACTTCCAGATTTTTATTGAATTCTTCATCTGCCGCGGTGGGATTCGAACCTGGTCCCCAGAGCATTACAGTGGGTTTCTGGATTACTAGTCCAGTGACAATACCACTAGGCCCCCACCTCCCTCACATTATATTCCATCTACCATGTCCTTGCCTTCGTCGGTAATCAGCCTCTATCCATTTGCTGTCTTTTTACAACCTTCACGCAGCTTAATTACCCAACTAATTTTGTATGATCAGCAAACTTGGATATGTTACGCTCTCCCCATAGGCTAAACTATGCCCAAAAAGAAGCCCTCTTTCCACAGCCCACCGGGCAATGCTGGTCTCCTAACACGGCAGAAGGCATCCTCCCAGCCATTGGTAAAATGCCAGCGGAGGCTCTTAATTTGCAACATACATGGGTCAGTTTGGCTCTGGGAATTGGTCTTTCTGATACCTCTAATACCATTGGCAAAATGGTAAGGTGGCAGTAAGGCAATAGGCAAGCCACCTGGCAGCTTCCTGTGCTATTTTCCAGCCTACTAGCCCGTCCCCAAAGGGTTGCTAAAATTCCACCTGTGGTTAACTAATGCCAAATTCTGTTCAATGCGTTGCCACGGCAAAATCTGGACTCTTAACAGTGGTGTTGCAAATACTGTAAAGTATCAACCCATTCATCCCCTGATATGACATCACTGCTTCATAGCGTCAGGGTCCCAGGTTCGATTCCCGGCTTGGATCGCTGTCTGTGCGGATTCTGCACCTTCTCTCCGTGTCTGTGTGGGTTTCCTCCGGGTGCTCCAGTTTCCTCCACATGTCCCGAAAGACGTGCTTGTCAGGTGAATTGGACATTCTGAATTCTCCCTCCGTGTACCCAAACAGGCGACGGATATAGCGACAATGGGGATTTTCACCGTAACTTCATTGCAGTGTTAATGTGAGCCTACTTGTGACAATAAAGATTATGAAAATATACATTAAAAAATATCAGTGGGCATCTCTACTGCTGCAGTTTAAAAATAAATATAATCGCAGGTTTCCTTCATTCTAGTATTGGACATTTCATTCGTTGGGCATCAATGAGCTTTTGTTTTGAAAAGGTGGTTACAGACTGTCTTTAACAATGGGAATCAGGCTGTTACAATTGCAATTTATTGTCTACATTTTGTTTCTCTGCCAGCTGCACGAGTTTTGCAATCTGTTCAAAAGGATAACTAAAGGTTCTGACATTTCAGTCTCGCTTATTCAAATTTCCACACAACGAGCTGCCACTTTCCGGAAAGCATCTTGCAAAACCGTTGCCTTAAATAGCCAATGTCGGCCTCATCCATAGCTCCTTCCGTGTGCCGTCCGTTTGCACCAAAGCAGGGTCATAACCATGTTTAACTCCTCCCAGATTGCATTTGCTTCCTGCCATTGCCATTCTCCCTGTGTGATTGGAAAAGAATTGTTTCAATACTTGACTTGTCAGGTGACATAGTTTGCTTCTTAAGGACATTCAAAGTCAACCACATGGTGTGTGACTGGAATCACATGTCGCCCAGACATGGTAAGCAAGGCGCGCTCCTTCCCTGAAGGATATCAGTGAACCAACCGGGGGTTTAGCAATAATCCACCTGCTTGTGTTTTGCTCCTGATTCCACCCAAAGCTAGAGATCAGCCTCTCCCAAATCACAAGACAGGTTAATTTCTGTCAAGGGATGTCCATTTCTCCAAGGCTGTATCACCGACTACCACCTTCTCCATTGCAAATCCATTCTTCGAAGACAGCACAGAGTCTGCAACGAAAAATGTTGAAATTCCATAGCTCCTGCCTGAATCACTCCTTACCGACAAGGTGATTGATCTCAATCAGGGTCAATGACTTTACTCGAGGGAAAGTTTAGCTCTTTTAGAAAGCGTCAAATTGACTTACAGCTGGCTTCAACTATCATTTTTTCACTCAAAGGCATAAGTGGGGGAATGTTGTGGAAGCAACAGCTGACACCACATTCTTTATTTATGAACGGCTCACAGGGCAGCTTGGGAGAAAGAGCAGTCCTATGCCCCCACCCCCCCTTTCCCGTACTCAATCCAGTCTCTAATTCTGGATAAATAAGGATCTGTGTCATATTGCAGCCCCTGCCTTCTGCATCACTCTGACTTAGGAATTTTGGAACTACTTATTTATAGTTGTCTGGTAGTACAGAACTTGAGCATCGCTGGAAAAAAGACACATGCTGTCGAAACTTTTCATCTTGCACTCATCAGGCCAATTTGCAAGAATACAAATTGTTAAGGGAGCAACAATTCATATCACAGCATAGATTTTTCTTTGTTTTACAATTGGTATATTTGCAAATTGTCCTCTTGCGTGCCAGACAAAAACTTTGGCAGCCTGTCTCTTTTTTTCGGCAAAAGCACGGGCTGGATTCTCCTCTGTCGAGATTCTCTGTGACCTGGCAGTGCAACCATGCCTGGGGATTTTCCGACAGCGTGGGGCTGCCCACAATGGGAAATCCCTTTGGCCAGCTGCTGGGACGGAGGATCCCACTGCCGGTGGGAGCACGGAGAATCCCACCCCAGACCCAGATATTCCTTGCGTTTTGGGGGAAAGCCTTCAGTGATCTTGTGGTGCTGTGGTAGTATCCAAAGTTCTGGGTGCGAGTGTTGTCATAATTGGCCTGTTTAGGCTGATGATGAACCTGAGACTGCACCTTCTAAACCTGTGGCCTCTACCACCTGGAAGAACAAAGGCAGCAGATGCACAGGAACATCGCCATCAGGATGTTCCCCTCAAAGCCACACGCCATCCGGATTTAGAAGTATATAATAATTTCTTCACTGTCACTGAGTCAAAATCCTAGAACTCCCTGGCTAACAGCACTGTAGGTGTACCTACACCACGTGGACTGCAACGGCTTAAGAAGGCAGCTCACCACCACCCTCTCGAGGGCAATTAGGGATGGGCAATGCATGCTGGCCTGGCCAGCGACACCCAGAAAAATCCTCCCAATATGCCCAATGGCAGGGGGTAAGTGTGGGAGTTTCCTGGTCCGCCATGGCAGTATTTTACCGAGCATAATGATGGGCCAATTCAATGGAAGTCTATGGTCAGCAACACCTTCTTAATTGATGGTACCTTGAAGGAGCAGAGATGCTTGCACAATGCGAGAGGAAATGTGATTAATTATTTCAAACTTCTCAACCAAGGAAGGCGTTTCACAGTCATCTAAATTTAACAATGTACTATTGAATACTCAGGGAGGTGTGAGTCTGTTTGTCACTTGATAGATGCTGTCAGACCTGATCACTACTTTCAGCATTTTCTGTTTTTTGATTGTGAGACCTCAGCATATTAGGTCAAGTTGCTTATTAGTATGATCTGTCACTGTTTTAAAACTTTCATTAAAGAGACAGAAGAAAACAAATACATTATTCCCCTTCTGGAGTTATATGTATCATTCAGTGGGATTATGGCTGATATATATTCTAATTTCATTCACCCACCCTATCTCCACCAAAAATCAAATGATCTCAGGTTTAGGTATTGAGTAAGAATTTATTGCATTTTGTGACATTGCCACCATCCCTCGTAGAAAAGTTTTCATCTTGCACACATCAGGCCAATTTGCAAGAATACAAATTGTTAAGGGAGCAACAATTTGTATCACAGCATAGATTTTTCTTTGTTTTACAATTGGTATATTTGCAAATTGTCCTCTTGCGTGCCAGACAAAAACTTTGACAGCCTGTCTCTTTTTTTCAGCAAAAGCATGGGCTGGATTCTCCTCTGTCGAGATTCTCCATGATGCGGCAGTGCACCCATGCCCGGGGATTTCCTGACAGAGTGGGGCTGCCCACAATGGGCATTCCCTTTGGCCAGCTGCTGAGACAGAGGATCCCACTGCCGGTGGGAGCACGGAGAATCCTGCCCCACGAAGAAAAGTTTCCCAAACTGTCTACTGAATGATCTGGCTCTGATATTTAGGGAATGAGCTCTTGCCCTAGACTTCCCTATCAGAGTTGGTTTCCTTCCATCTCAATTCAAACTCGAAAAATCACCATCAAATCACCCCTTAACCGTTTATATTCATGTAATGTGGGGATGCCGGAGTTGGACTGGGGTGGGCACTGTATGAGGTCTTACAACACCAGATTAAAGTCCAACAAGTTTGTTTTGAATCAATAGCTTTCAGAGCACTGCTCCTTCCTCAGGTGAATGAGGACGGAGCTACGCTCTGAAAGCTCGTGATTCAAAACAAACTTGTTGGACTTTAATCTGGTGTTGTAAGACTTCTTACTATATTCACATAGTTTATGTAATCTCTCCTCAGAGCCTAATCTTAGAAGCATTGGTAGGTATAGGTGGTAAAGCAAAATATGCATGTATCAGGAAGTTATAAATGAGTTGGAGGCTTTCCTTGAGGATTTTGTTACTCTGTATTAACTATCTATTGTCACAGCAATGTATAGGAGTCATCACTTACTTAATATTTAATCAGCAACTCTATTGGAAGCGTCTAAAACATATTACAAAATTTGGACACTTTGGTCTGGACTTTCGTCTAGTTGGGACATCTCGGGGAGGCCTGTGAAGATGGCAGGCGAGGAGGGCAAGAAACATACAGACACAAACTCAGCATGACCATTTTAAACCAGTGCTGAGTTCGCAGAGCACCCATTTTTACAGATTCATGAGCTGTAACCCACAGTGTGGGAGTGATAAATTCATGGGCAAGGTACAAATGCTTGCGAAGGGCAAATAAGGTCTGTTTAAGTGTCATGATCTGAATTATTTAAATCTGCAGTCCTTCAAAAATAAATAAAACTGAGGCTGCAGGTGTCAGAGTAAAAAAAAAAAAGGCCGCTCCTACTGGAGTGCATTTACTGACAGGCCATCTGGTGTAGTTTAAGAAAAAAACATTAGCCATATATTCATGCAATTTCGATAGTTTTTAGTGTTTACATTACCCAAGAGCTGTAATTATAGCTGAGTACATTATGAATGCTTGACTGAACAACTTATCACAACACAGGGCTGAGTTCATAGTTTTAAAGGCTACTAAAGGGTTAGCTGTCTTTGATGTGGTTAGTGAATAGAAGTTAATGTTTTTACAATAGCTTGACCACTTGAGGGGATTTACAATTTTTGAATGGGTTTTGAAAATCAGTGTTTTTTTAACTTTCAGGTATGCATGAGCGAGAGCTCACTTAGATTGTTTCAACTTCACATGGCACCTGAGGTCTTCCCATTGTGGCTATCGGGTAGGTGGCTATCGAGGTGGTATGGTGGTTTTGGCATTGGCATGGGGCAGCAGGGGTGCATGAAGGGGCATATTGGTGGAAGGGGCAGCTTGGGGGAAGGCTGGGGAAGTGAGGGCTCGTGAGCTTATGAGCCTTTGATACAACCTGGCAAAAATACCAGAGAACGGAGAGACCTTCTAAACACTCCACGTTCGCACTTGCTCACTTGCATGACTCTGAACTGTCTCCGGAGGTGGCGGGCCTGACTTTATAATGTCCCTTCCCACCCAGAGCAAAGGTGGTGGGTGTGGAGGTTAAAGATATGGGTCTGCTGAATTGGGAAATTTCCTGACTCAAACATCCCATCTTGGTGGGTAGAATCTGGCTCGCTCTTGTTTAGATCAGTTCAATACATTGTGAGTCTAGTTTGATACTTTTACTTACTTGCTATGCATCTTCTGCCTTTAAATAATGAACTAATTCCTAAGGTGCACAGTGGTTAGCTGTGGCTTCATAACACCAGGGACCCTGGTTTGAGTCAGTGTCTGTGCGCAGTCTACACGTTCTCCCCGTGTCTGTGTGGGTTTCCTCCGGGCGCTCCGGTTTCCTCCCACAAGCCCCGAAAGACTTGCTGTTAGGTAATTTGGACATTCTGAATTCTCCCTCTGTGTACCCGAACAGGCGCCAGAGTGTGGTGACTAGGGGCTTTTCACAGTAACTTCATTGCAGTGTTAATGTAAGCCTATTTGTGATGTCAGTGAGGGGTGCATTCAATGTCAAATCCTTTTGACAAAGGTGGGAGCAGAAGATCCAAACCCTGGGCTGTCTCCTCCAATCGTGAAATACGTGGCGGGTTGCGGGTAAATCCCACCCATAGTTGTCAGTTTTAGCCTGAACAATGAAATCTGAATAATGGCCGGGATTCTCCCCTACCCGGCGGGGCGGGGGGTCCAGGCGTCAACCATTCCGGCGTCGGGCCTCCCCAAAGGTGCGGAATTCTCTTCTGCCTTTAAATAATGAACTAATTTCTAAGGTGAACAGTGGTTAGCTGTGGCTTCATAATGCCAGGGACCCTGGTTTGAGTCAGTGTCTGGCGTCGGGCTGGCCGAAAGGCCTTTGCTGCTTCGCCCATGCACCAGTGCGTCGGCGGCTGCTGATGTCACCACCGGCGCATGCGCGCCTCGGCCATGGTGGAGGCCGTGGCGGCAGCAGAAGAAAAAGAGTGCCCCCACGGCACTGGCCCGCCGGCCGATCGTTGGGCCCCGATCGCGGGCCAAACCACTGTGGGGACACACCCTGGGGTCCGATCGCCCCGCGCTGCCCCCCCGGACCCTGGGGGCCCGCTCGCGCCGCCAATCCTGCCGGCTCCAGAGGTGCTCCAATTCCCGCCGGCGGGAGAGGCCTGTCAGCGGTGGGACTTTGGCCCATCGCGGGCCGGAGAATCGCTGCAGGGGGCCTGCCGATCGACGTGGCATGATTCCTGCTCCTGCCGATTCCCAGGTGGCGGAGAATTCTGGCCACAGCGGGGGCGGGATTTACGCCGGCCTCGGGCGATTCTCTGACCCTGCGGGGGGTCGGAGAATTCCGCCCAATGTATGGGCAGATTGTAGGCTCTGGTGCATTATGACATACTGAACGGGGAATTGACCTCGGTGTCCAGGGCAAAATTTCAAAAATTTGGGATTATTGTGACTTATGAAGAGGCTCATGTGAAACATAGATACATAGAAGGTAGGACCAGGAGGAGACCTTTGGGCCCTTCGAGCCTGCTCCACCATTCATCACGATCATGGCTAATCATCCAATTCAATAGCCTAATTCTGCTTTCTCCCCATAGCGATTCGCCCCAAGTGCTTTATCTAGCCACCTCCTGAATATATTCAAAATTTTAGAATCAACTACTTCCTGTGGTAATGAATTTCACAGGCTCACCACTCTTTGGGTAAAGAAATGTCTTTTCATGTCTGTCCGAAATGGTTTACCCTGAATCCTCAGACTATGACCCTTGGTTCTGGACACATCCACCAAACAGAACCGAGACAAGTTGATGGAATGGGCAGACGACTGGCCGATAGAATTTAATTCAGAGACGTGTGAAGTGATTCATTTTGGTGGGAAGAATGCTGAGGGACAATACAAAATAAGTGGTCCAATTCCAAAGGGGTGCAGGAGCAGTGGGATCTGGATGAAGATGTGCACAAATCATTGAAGGTGGCAAGACAGGATAAGGGCGTGGTTAAGTAATAAAGCATACGGTATCTTGGTTTTTGTAGATGGGACATTGAGTTCAGAAGTAAGGAAGTTACGTTAAACCTGTAGAAAATGCTGGTGCGGCTTCAGCTGGAGCCTTGCTTCCAGTTCTGGGCACCACGCCTTCGGAAGAATGCGAAGGCATTCGAGAGGGTGCAGAAAATGCTCCCAAGAATGGTGCCAGGGATGAGGAACTTCATTCATATGGATAGACTGCAGAGGCTGGGACCGTTCTCCTTGGAGAAGAGAAGTTTGAGAGGATATTTGATAGATGTATTCAGATCGTGAGGAACCTGCAGAGTCAATGGGGAGTTCCAGTGGAGTGACACCTGAGGAATTGCTCCTACAGAGCGTCAGCACAGACATAATGGGCCATGGAGCCTCCTTCTGTGATGTAAGCATTTTATACTTCTCTGATAATCCTGTAGAATGGTGCCTCATTCACACTGCATATACAATGGCATGCTGGAATTGATGGGAGGCATCAATCCATTAATGGAAGCGGCTTTGCTGGTAATAAAGGTTGAGAGTGTCGGGAGGAAGCCTGGCCCACAACGATTTGTAAACACAGTTGCTGGGAAGTTCCAGCATCCACCCAATCCCCCAGACCACCACTCCCCCCTCTCTCCTCCGGGATGGGTAGCCTGGTGGCAGAGACAGCTCACCATTGGCTACTGGCAGAACCTTCCGGCCCGGCTGAAGCTGATGACCGGGGTGGGGTGGGGACGCCTTTGGTGAGACCGGATGCTCCGGGAAGGGCTGGAAAATCCCAGGTAGTGTTTCTGTCCTCAGACACAATCAAAACCGTCGGAGAAATAACTGACATTAAAAACAACATTTTATTACGTCTACAAGGTGGCGACTTGAGTCAGAAGCTGTGGTTGTGGAACCATTGAATAATTTCACTTCTTCATTTTAAACTCTTTGAATTGATGGGAATTTCCCATTGCAATACAAAAAGTAAAAGAGATTGATCATTAAACCTTGCTTTGCGTGACGGACCATTTTGGATAGAGAAAATCTCCAATGACCATTCAGTGGAACAAACTTGTTTTGAGAATTTGTGGCCATCAAGAGTATCAGTGCAATGGAATAAAAGGTCTATTTTCTCTACTTTATTATGCAAGACTCTAGTTGTTATATTGTTAAGTGGATGGCATATCTGTTCCCACTCTACCGAAACAAAACTCTGCTTTGCCACTTCCTTAGAAGACTCTGTTCATGACAGCAATTGATGTTTCCTTTATCTGCAGTGACCATCACTGAGACAAAGGGGAAATGCTGATGCCCTGGAGCTGGTGCGGAGGAAATCTCTGTGACTAACCTTTCACATTCTCAGTAAAGATTGAGTGAACCTTGGCTTGATGGCCATGAATGTCTCACATGCAAGAAGGCATATGGGATATTTGCCTTTATTAGCTGAGGCATAGAACCCAAGCGCAGCTGGAGTACTGCGTGCAGTTCTGGTCGCCACACTATAGGAAGGATGTGATTGCACAAGAGAAGATGCAGCGGAGGTTCACCAGAGTGTTGCCTGGACTGGAGCATTTCAGCAACAGTGCCCGGGTCCCAGGTTCAATTCCTGCTTGGGTCATTGTCTGTGCGGAGTCTGCATGTTCTCCCAGTGACTGCATGGGTTCCCTCCGGGTGCTTCGGGTTCCTCCCACAAGTCCCGAAAGAAGTGCTTTTTAGGTGAATTGGATATTCTGAATTCTCCCTCAGTGTACCTGAACGGGCGTCCAAGGTCTTGATCAGTCTGATGAGTTGGCGGGTGTGTTCGTTGGTCGGATCTGCGGGTAACTGTCTGTAGTGTTCGTGGTTGTTGAGTTGTCGGTACACTTCTTTGCAGTTGTCCGTTCTGTTCAGTATGACGGTGACCCCTCCTTTGTCTGCTGCATCCGCGCTCTCAAGACCAACCGCAACATCATCATCAAACCGACAGACAAAGGAGGGGCCACCATCATACTGAACAGAAATGACTACTGCAAAGAAATGTACAACTCAACAACCAGGAACACCGACAGTTACCCGCAGATCCGACCAAGGAACACACCCGCCAACTCGACAGACTGATCAAGGCCTTGGACCCAGACCTTCAGAACACCGTACGTGCTCTCATTCCACGTACTCCCCACGCTGCAGATCTCTACTGCCTCCCAAAAATACACAAGGCCAACACACCAGGCCATCCTATCGTATCAGGCAATGGGACCCTGTGTGAGAACCTCTCTGGCTACATCAAGGGCATCTTCCAACCCATCATTCTTGGTCAGGCCACATTTGGAGTACTGTGTACAGTTCTGGTCACCTCATTTTAGGAAGGATGTGGAAGCTTTGGAAAAGGTGCAAAGGAGATTTACCAGGATGTTGCCTGGAATGTAGAGTAGGTCTTACGAGGAAAGGTTGAGGGTGCTAGGCCTTTTCTCATTAGAACTGAGAAGGATGAGGGGCGACTTGATAGAGGTTTATAAGATGATCAGGGGAATAGATAGAGTAGACAGTCAGACTTTTTCCCCGGGTGGAACAAACCATTACAAGGGGACATAAATTTAAGGTAAATGCTGGAAGATATAGGGGGGGGATGTCAGAGGTAGGTTCTTTACCGAGAGAGTAGTGGGGGCATGGAATGCACTGCCTGTGGAAGTAGTTGAGTCAGAAACGCTAGAGACCTTCAAGCGGCTATTGGATAGGTACATGGATTAGGGTAGAATAATGGAGTGTAGATTAATTTCTTCTTGAGGGCAGCACGGTAGCATTGTGGATAGCACAATTGCTTCACAGCTCCAGGGTCCCAATTTCGATTTCGACTTGGGTCACTGTCTGTGTGGAGTCTGCACATCCTCCCCGTGTGTGCGTGGGTTTCCTCCGGGTGCTCCGGTTTCCTCCCACAGTCCAAAGATGTGCAGGTTGGGTGGATTGGCTATGATAAATTGCCCTTAGTGTCCAAAATTCTATGATTAACCTAGGACAAAAGTTCGGCACAACATCGTGGGCCGAAGGGCCTGTTCTGTGCTGTATTTCTCTATATCTATATCTATATCATTCAAGGAATGCCCAGCTTCTGTCGCGACACGACGGACTTCTTGCAGAAACACAGCACCCATGGACCAGTTGAACCAGAAACATTCCTCGTCACAATGGACGTCTCGGCGCTCTAACCAGCATCCCCATGACGACGGCATTGCTGCAACAGTCTCGGTACTCGACAACTGCCAATCTCCAGACACAATTCTGCAACTCATCCACTTCATTTTGGATCAAAACGTCTTCACTTTCGACAACAAGTTCTTCATCCAGATGCACGGAACAGCCATGGGGACCAAATCCGCAGCTCAATATGCCAACATCTTCATGCACAAGTTTGAACAAGACCTCCTCACCGCACAGGACCTTTAACCAACTGTGTACACCAGATATATCAATTACCTTTTTTTCCTATGGATTTATCGTGAACAATCACTGAAATGACTACACGATGACATCAATAAGTTCCATCCCACCATCATGCTCACCATGGACTACTGTCCAGAATCAGTTGCATTCTTGGACACACTCCTCTCCATCAACGACGGTCACCTCAGCACTTCACTTTATCGCAAGCCCACGGATAACCTCACGATGCTCCACTTCTCCAGCTTCCACCCCAAACACATTAAAGAAGCCATCCCCGATTGACAAACCCTCCGTATACACAGGATTTGCTCAGACGATAAGGAGAGTGACAGACATCTACAGACGCTGAAAGATGCCCTCGTACGAACGGGATATGGTACTCGACTCATCGATCGACAGTTCCAATGCACCACAGCAAAATACCGCACTGACCTCCTCAGAAGAAGAACACGGGACACAACCAACAGAGTACTCTTTGTCGTCCAGTACTTCCCCAGAGTGGAGAAACTACAACATCTTCTTCGCAGCCTTCAACACGTCATCGATAAAGTTGAACATCTTGCTAAGGTCATCCCCACACCCCCACTACTTGCCTTCAAACAACAGCGCAACCTCAAACAAACCATTGTCTGCAGCAAACAATCCACCCTTCAGAACAGCGACCACCACACCACACAACCCTGCCATGGCAATCTCTGCAAGATGTGCCAGATCATCGACATGGGTACTACCATTCCAGGTGAGAACATCACCACCTACCAGGTACGTGGTACATACTCGTGCGACTCGGGCAACGTTGTCTACCTCATACGCCATAGGAAAGAATGTCCCTTTGGCGAGACCATGCAGAAGCTACGACAACGGATGAACGGACATCGCGCGACAATCACTAGGCAGGAATGTTCCCTTACAGTCAGGGAGCACTTCTGCAGTCAAGGGCATTCAGCCTCTGATCTTCGGGTAAGCGTTCTCCAAGGCAGCCTTCAGGACGTGCGACAAAGCAGAATCGCCGAGCAAAAACTTATAGCCAAGTTCCGCACGCATGAGTACGGCCTCAACCGGGTCCTTGGATTTGGCCTGTAAAGATTTAATTACCTGCAAGACTCTCATTCAAAGATTCGTCCTGCATCTGTGACTTTGTCTATATATATATATATGTTTCTGGAACCTACCTCTTCATTCACCTGAGAAAGGAGCAGTGTTCCCAAAGCTAGTGATTCGAAACAAACCTGTTGGACTTTAACCTCCTGTTGTAAGACTTCTTATGTTATTTTGAATGGATGAGATAGGGTTGCTGGAACAATTTTCCTCACCGGGGGACTAGACAGTAGCGTTGTGGAGCTGGGCTACACGTTGATACTAGCTATTGATGGATTGTGCTGTGGACTCATAATTTGGATTATCACGAGAGGCCTTGCACTCGACAGAGTTCAGAGGTTTCCTTCCAACTCATTGACGGAACAATTCCAGTGGTTCACAGTTGTACATCGAGTTTTAAAGTAATTGAATATCTGCACTGGAGAGTTCTGTTTACTTCCTCTGCACTGCACGGTGTTTGATCTTCTCCCCCTCCGAGCCCCACGAGGCCGATGAGCAAATATCAATTACAACCCTGGCTCCCCATATAAGCACCACTTATACAGATTAAAAATGGCCCTCTTTTTTGCACCGTACCCTCAGGGGGAAAAATAAAGTCCAATGCCTCTGGAATGCATTGATGCCTTCGCCAATCTGACTGGCATCCGTACCCCTCTCGAATTAGTGGTTTCTCTCCAGCAAGCAGCAAAGATAATTTAATTGGGGTGAAAAGTAGAAATGTCGCTGAGAAGGGAATAATTTTCGTGCTTCCTGAAAGAGACGAAACTCTCAGTGGAGAGCATCCCATGGAATGTGTAGGTTGAAGTAATATATTTATTTGAAAGGAAATAACAGTCCTCTACCACAACATGACATTGTGATCCTTCCAAAGGGACTTCCTTGGTTTCTGGGAGTCGAGAAGGGAATCCCCCGCACCACCCCCCCCCCCCCCCCCCCCCCCACCCCACACCATCAAAGCTTGACATCACATCGACCCATGTTCCCCCACCATCCCAAAGTGAAAGAACTAAAGGTGGTATTCTCCACCCCAGCCCACTCTGGGATCTGCCGATTCCACCGAACTTCAATGGACCTTTGGCTGGCCAGCCGCTTCCCCTGCGGAAAGTCCGCTACAACGGGACTGGAAAATCCCAGCTGAAATGTTTTTATTCCTTTTGTAACTCATGTGCACAACATTTGAATATTGTCCTTTAGCACCTCAAAGTTCTTTCACTGCTGCATCTCTATGCTACAGATAAAATGATCAATGATTATAATTTCAAGGAAATCGAGGGCAGCTCGGTGGTGCAGTGGGTTAGCACTGTGGCCTCACGGCGCCGAGGTCCCAGGTTTGATCCCGGCTCTGGGTCATTGTCCGTGTGGAGTTTGCACATTCTCCCCGTGTCTGTGTGGGTTTCGCCCCCACAATCCAAAAGATGTGCAGGGTAGGTGGAATGGCCACGCTAAATTCCCCCTTAATTGGGGGAAAAAAATGAATTGGGTATCGTAAATTTATAATTTCAAAAAATAATAATTTTGAGGAAATTGTGACACAACACAAATTACGAAGCAGATATTTGTAAATAATCCTGAAGATTATGGCCTGACAGCTTTCAAATCCCACCAACAAATTTTGTTTGAAATCCTTGGCAGTCCAAACAAATGTATGAGTGTGATGTGCGGGAAAAGATTAGCTGGTCAGTTGACCCTTCCTGCTGTCATGATGACTGGGATATCAGGACTGGACGCTTCTTATCACTGATCAGGCCTGTAACTTTGTAAGTGTTTGAAGAGTTTTTTTTTAATGTATTCTTTGGCAGCACGGTGGCACAGTGGTTAGCCCTGCTGCCTCACGGCGCCGAGATCCCAGGTTCAATCCCGGCTCTGGGTCACTGTCCGTGTGGAGTTTTCACATTCTCCCTGTGTTTATGTGGGTCTGGCCCCCACAACCCAAAGGTGTGCAGGGAAGGTGGATTGGTCAAGCTAAATTGCCCCTTAAATTGGAAAAAAATAATTTGCTACCGTAAATGTTTTTAAAAATCTATTCTTCAGATGTGGGCTTCGCTGGTCAGGTCAGCATTCATTGCCCTTCCCTAATTTCCCTCGATAATGTGGTTCTTAAACTGCTGAAGTCCATGTAGGGTAGGTATAGTACAGTTAGGGAGGGACTTCCAGTATCTTGACCAGAGTCTTATAGGGTTGAAGAGTGTTTATTGGTAACATAGAACTATATTCATATGTACCCAACTGTCGCCCAAACTAGAAACTAACTTCATGCTGACTTGTCCTCTAATGTATCCATACAGCTCTGCTTCCTATCTACTGCCATTATACTGTAGGTGGTACTGTTCTGTGGTCCCACATTAACCCTTGCTTTGCCGAACACAGTAGTCTCTTATGAGAGGCTAGGAGGCGGAGAGAAAACCCAGGGTCAACAGTGGAAATGAACTTTAAGGAAATATCTCTTCAGCCCCAGAGGCAATCAAACCTGGTCCAAGAAACTACATTGAACACGTGTGGGTTAACTGGTCACCTTACCATCCCTTAACTTTCCTGATATATGAATTAATTGACGGAATCTACCGGCTGTTTATGCTGGCGGGATATTCTGGTCCCACCCTCGGCGCATGGGTTTCCCGGCAACGAAGGGTGCAGTCAACAGGAAATTCCGCTGACAACGGCGGGACCAGAAAATCCTGCTGGCGGCCCACCTCCGCCGCTGAAAAACATGTGGCGGGTTACTTGGTAAATTCCGCCCACTATCTCTTGGAACAGTCTGGAAGGACAATATGGCTTTGTCCTGTTCCCATATTTCCACATGCTAGATGCAATCTTTATTCTCTGGTGGAAAGACCTTTGCCTTTCAGAAGTAGTTAAGATCTGCAAAATAGTAGAATCAATGCCATGTCTGCTGAATCATTCTGATGTCCTCAAAGCACCTCAGTATTTTATTTTGCTGCATAAGAGTATGCTAATGATAAACAAAAGGTGAACATGTATTCTTAAAATTGATTTGCATGTATGTGCGTTTTTTTTAATTGGACCACAGTTTTGTGTGGAAATAGCAAAACATAAATTAGTTGCCCTGGGTGCATCATTAAGTGGAGTCAAGAAACTTCTTCTGTTGAGTTCACAACTACAAAAATGTGCATATGTTTAATGTGTTTGCTTCTTTTTCGACCAGAGGCAAAGGTGCGAAGCAGATTGATCTGCCTCTGGTAATCCAGAGGGAAGCGCATAGATTTTGTTTCTGCAGAACAGATTCCGAAACTTTTTATTTTTCAAAGAGGTCGTCTTACTCTCCCACCTTTCAAATTAAGTGTTAAACGGAGGTCCCATCTGCCCTCTCAGGGTGACTTCGAAGACCTCACAGCGCTATTTCAAAAGACAGAACTTTCCAGCCCTCGTCTTTTTATGGCCTTATGATCTTATGGTCCCGGCAAAGTCAGTGGCAATTTGCATGGCTCAACCTGCCCATCCACCAGGGAACCCACAGCAGGGGTCGACTTTAACAAGACTGGAAGATCCTGCTTGTGGGAAGGGCTGGAAAATCCCGCCCAAAGAAACAATGGAAGTTCTCCCCAATGTCCTGGCGCCATTTCATTCTTCAACCCAAACTACAGAGCTGAATCAGATTATCTGGTCATTATCGCAATGCTGTTTGTGGGGGCTTGCTGTGCATAAATTGACTGCCATGTTTCCTACATTGTAACCGTGACCATGTTCCAAGAGATATTTAATTGGCTGTAAAATGCTTTGGGGTACCCTGAAACCGGGATATATAAATACAAATCTTTCTTCCTTCCACTGTGCACAGTGATACCAGTTAGCAGGAGAATGCGATAAAGCCTGATGCTGTTTTCCTGCCCTCTGTAGGGGTGAGCTGAAACTGAAAGGGCCAGAACACACATTGCATATCTCCATGAGTAAACCCAGCTAGAATTCACTGGGGAATTCATCGCTTGTGAGTTATGCTGTTTGCCTCGCTGGTGCAGATGCGTATGATGACTGCAAAGGTTCATTCTATTCTGAACACTTCCATGTAAAGATATAATTCATAATTCCATGACTGTGACACTTCAAAGCATTTTTCATACCATTACGATTCGTTTTTATTCCCTCGGTCTTATGACTTAAATATGTTTTGGGCATGTGATGGAGTAAGTACCTCCAACTCGTGGAGCTTTTTAATGACACTCATGACCAGGTCACACTTAAGTTGTCCACGTGTGAAAATAGTTTATTATTGTTTTTTTTCCCAGACATGACAGATGGTCTGGTTTTAAGGCATAATTGCAAAGGGGCAGGAAGTTAGAGCAAAACAGACTCGCGTAACACTCGATCTCCCATTGTTTAGCAGCGGAGAAGTAAAATGTCTACACTGCTCTCTGCTGTTGTTGTTTGCAGATAAAATCGCTGCTGCTTTGTGGAGTTTGTTGATTTTGCACCAAAAGTCTACAAGGTTTCACCTGAAAACGCTGTCACATGGTGCAAGCAGCTTCATAGCGCCGAGTCCAGCAATCTATTAATACAGTGCGCTTCAAACCTTTCCCTGTGAACTCATAACATGGAAGTGAAACTGAGCTGCTTACTCCTGATCACAACTGATGTAGCAACACTGCTCTCTGTCACCCGGTGCACAATAAAAGGAAGTGGATGCACTTCAGTCTGTGAATCTAATATCTGGGTATTAACCGTGAAATGATCAAATGCAGCTTCCTTTTGTGAAACATCAGTGAGACCAAATTTTCTAACATACAAATGCACTCCCGGGGCACTCCAATGGCTAAATTGAGTCAAAATGTCAGTGGGAAATTGCAGATGCATTCAACACAATTTTCCAAAATGACCTCTAGTTCGATTACTTTGCTTTTTGGTATGGGAAATTGCAAGTGTCCCTGCATTATTCAAAAAGGGAGGGTGGGCAAAACCAGCTAACTTTAGACCCGTCCGTTCAATTCTGGCTGTCCGCTAGTCACTGGAATCCTCCATTCAAGGCAACGATTGAAAATGAAATGAAAATCGCTTATTGTCACGAGTAGGCTTCAATGAAGTTACTGTGAAAAGCCCCTAGTCGCCACATTCCGGCGCCTGTTCAGGGAGGCTGGTACGGGAATCGAACCGTGCTGCTGGCCTGCTTGGTCTGCTTTAAAAGCCAGCGATTTAGCTGAGTGAGCTAAACCAGCCCCTGGATTGAATACTCTGCCATGCAGAAGGTCCAAAGATGTTCAACTTAGGAGGACTGGCCATGCTAAATTGCCCTTTAGTTTCCAAGGTTGTGCAGGTTAGATTACGGGGAGAGGGGGCTGGTTTAGCTCAGTGGGCTAAACAGCTGGCTTGTAAAGCAGACCAAGGCCAGCAGCGCGGGTTCAATTCCCGTACCGGCCTCCCCGCACAGGTGCCAGAATGTGGTGACCGGGGGCTTTTCACAGTGACTTCATTTGAAGCCTACTTGTGACAGTAAGCGATTTTCATTTCATTTTCAGGGCGGGGTGGGTGGGGGACTGGACCTAGGTAGGGTGCTCTTTCGGAGGGTTGGTGCAGACTCGAGGAGTTAATAACCTCCTGCACTGTAGGGATTGTATGATTCTAAGGTGATCACGTCAGCCTGAAGGGACGGTATTGGCTGAATACTTTCATTAACTTTTTTCTCTGAGGACCCCACGAGTATGGTTCAAAAACTACGGGAGGGATTCTCTGTCCTGCCGCACCCGTTTTCGCAGACAGGCTAAGTGAGTGGGCAGATGGAGTACAATGCAGGAAACCTTTCGTAACCATGATAAATCAGGGGGAACAAAGGGATTTGGATGTCATGGACATAAATCATTAAAAGCTGGCGGCTAGGTACAAAGAGAAGTCAAAACGGCTAATGGAACACTGACCTCAATCTCAAGAGAGTTTGAATTTGAAAGCTTGGAAGCAATGCCTCGGTTGTTACAGAACTTTGGCCAGGCTCCTTCTCTTCAAATCAATTAAGGTTTTTTAATGTACCTTTTTAATGGAGTCCCATGCAGCAGTCCCTTTTAGGCCACGTATAGAACAGGTTTTCCGGAACGTATTTCCTGTCCAATTTGTAAAAGAAAGGATCAAATGCACTGAAGCCCTCTTGTGCAAAAGCCCAATTGAGCACGTGTTTCAGGCATAGGCCCTGAATATTTCTTCATATGCTTATTCCAAAATGGCGGGCTGCGTACATCCAACTCAGAATCTGCACGCATACATCATCCACCCTATTGGATGCTGCTTTGCCTGCTTTGCATCCTTGAAACCGATGCTGCGTACAGTATTCCGGCAGGCCAATGTATTTGCCAAGAGAAGAGTGGGGAGACATGAAAACAACAACAAACTGAAGACCAAAATTGGTGAGCAATATAACACTGACACAACCAAGTGGATTCCCACATGGTATAGTTGGACGATGACTATAAAGGGATAGGCCAGTTAAAGTGTTACACATCATTATTGGTGCTCCGGATTGCAGCATGCTGATGAGCAATGCCACAGGATGCAAGCTATCATTTACAAAGGCACTTAGCATTTTTCTGTCCCTTAACTCTACTTCCATTTATAACACTCGGCTTGCTGTGACAACCAACCCAGTGACAAAAATCAAAACTTATGGTGTTCCATTTTCTTCTGCTTTATCTTTCAGCACTGAAAAAGTATAGGTGTCTATATGTCTATTTAATACTTATTTACAGTGAAATATTTCTCACCATCATTGCTCCTGAGTTTTCATTAATGTGCATTGTAATATTTCTTTGGGCATCCGATGGGATCTGACTCTGCCCCTCATTTCCTTGGTAATCACAAACTGTATATTTTGGGACAGTTTATCATCCCTGTGGTGCTGTTTTCCACAATATAATAATATCCACATTAATTATCAAACAAATAGGCCACGTAGGAAATAGGCAGATGCGAAGTGAATTTCCAAACCATTTAGAATCGGAGACGATACCATGCAGTCCATCAAGCATGCGACTTATTATCTGTAGAGCTATCCTACTAGTCCCATTCTTCTGCGCTCTCGCTCTCTCTCTCTCTCTCTCCCTTTCCCCCACATGTATTCCTCTGATTCCCCTTTGAAAGTTGTTCTTGAATTTGCTTCCAGTATCTTTTCAGGCATTCCTGATGAGCAATCCACTGTGTTTGGCCAAAACTTCCCGGATGGGTTTTATTTAATACATTTACAATTATGCAATTTGTGTCAGCCTTGTTTCATGAAGCGTGTGTTATTTTCCTGCAGTATTGTAGTGCACCGTACATCCAATTTGTGTCGCTCCATTAGGACTTTTGTACATTATATATCATTCCTCCAACTTCCTGCATTGGCCATCTACCTATGTCATTGATTTGCACAGTGGTGCAAGGGCCAATGATATGTCCTATGTGAAGTTCCTCAGTGTCCTGGTGATAACAGCCCCAGCTCATTTGTTTTTATAGTAACACCGAATCTGTTGGTGACATCTGATCTTGTAGATACCTTGAGCTCAATCTGTGTGCCTGATGGAATATATGTATGGGCTACTCACATCTCTCGGGCTATCTGACCAGAGCAGTTATCTTGTCACTGCTCATGTTTTTTTTTAAACTCTAGTTATGAGATTTAGAGTTATAGGGCGCAATTCTCCGCACTCACGACGGTGCGGAGAATAGCGGGGTTCGTAAATTTTTACGGCCACGCTAGCCTGACGCCCTCCCGCTATTCTCCCCCCCCCCCCCCACGCCCGACTCCCGACACGAATCGCTGCCGCCGTTTTTTTACGGCCAGCTGCGATTCTCAGCTGGCCGATGGGCCGAAGTCCAAGCCCTTTATGGCTGTTTTTACGAACGGCAAACACACCTGGTCTGGCCGTTCGTAAAAACGGCCGTAAAGCCCCGATTTTGAAAACCATGGCACCGATTGGCACGGCAGTACCACGGCCGTGCCAAGGGTGCCATGGGCCCGCGATCGGTGGGCACCGATTGCGGGCAGCGGGTCCGATTCCCGCGCACTCTTTGTCCTTCTGCCGCCCCGCTGTATCACTTCGCAGGACGGCTGAGGGGCATTACCGACCGCGCATGCGAGGATTTCGTCATCCGCGCATGCGCGGGTTAGAGTCTTCCAATCTGCGCATGCACGGCTGACGTCATCTGACGCGTCAGCCGGCGCAAACTCTGGCAAGCGGGCTTAACGAAATTCGTTAAGCCCGCGATGCCGGAGTTCACGGCCGCGGCATACTAGCCCCGACCGGGGACCAGAATTGGTTCCCGGTCGGGGAGGGGGAGGCTGCCGTCAAACCCGCCCGGATTTGACGCCAGCCTTACGATTTCTCCCTGTCTGGGAGAATCGCGCCCATAGTGTTTTACAGAACGGAAAGAGGCCATTCGGCCCATTGCATCCATGCCAACCATCAAGCACCTAAATATTTTAATCACCTTTTCCAGCACCTGGTCCATAGCCTTATATGCAATGCCATTTCAAGTCCTCCTCTAAATACTTCTTAAATGTTGTGAGGGTTCTCGCCTCTACCACCCTTTCAGGCAGTGAGTTCCAGATTCCAACTACCCTCTGGTAGTTGTTTTATCCTCACATCTCTTCTAAACCTCCTGCCAATTAAATTGAAGCCCCTGGTTATTGACCGCTCCACTAAGGGGTACCATCCTATCTACCCTATCTATCTCCCTCATAATTTTTCACACCTCAACCAGACGCCCCCCTCAGCCTTCTCTGCTGTAAGGAAAATGACCCCAGGTTAATCAGTCTCTCTTGATAGCTGAAACGATCCAGCCCCTTCCTGATGAATCTCCTCTGCATCCTCTCCAGTGCAATCTATAATGTGGTGACCAAAGCTATACACAGCACTTCAGCTGAGGCCTGACCCACATTTTATACAGCTCCAGCATAACCTCCCTGCTCTTCAATGCTTCGGGTAGTAAAGATAAGAATCCCACAGCCCTCGTTAATAATAATAATCTTTATTATTGTCACAAGTAGCCTTGCATTAACACTGCAACGAAGTTACTATGAAAATTCCCTAGTCGCCACACTCTGGCGCTTGTTCGGGTTCACTGAGGGAGAATTCAGAATGTCCAATTCACCTAACAAGCACATCTTTCAGGACTTGTGGGAAGAAACCAGAGGAAACCCACGCAGACACGGGGAGAACCTGCAGACTCCGTACAGACAGTGACCCAAGCCAGGAATCGAAGGTGCTGTGAAGCAACAGTGCTAACCACTGTGCTACCGTGAATATTGTGGATGATTACAGCTGCAACACAAGACGTACGACGCCATCAAAGGCAAAGCTTGTTAGATTGGCATCCCATCCACCACCTTAAACACTCGCTGTCTCCACCACTGAAGCATAGTGGCAAGAGTGTGCGCCATCTTTAAGTTGCACTACAAGCCTTTCATTCATTTATCTTTGATATTGATTTTACTTGGCTGCAATTGACAGCTTCCACGCACCCCCAGCTGCCAGCATTGTTCTATTCATCCACTTCAGGCTTGCTTGACCTTTGAAGTCATCAGCTGTGAAACTAACAGAAAGCACTTAACTTCCTTTGCTGTGGTCCAGGAGCTATCAATCAAAGCTTCATGTTTATACACATTACGGTTAGTTTTACCACCACTTGGAGGTTCCCCTCCTAGTCACTCACCATGCTGACTTGGAAATATATCACCATTCCTTCACTGTCACTGGGTCAAAATCCTGGTACTCCCTCCATAACAGCAGAGTGGATGCACCTACACCACATGGACACAGCGGTTCAAGAAGGCAGCTCATCACTACTTCGCAAGGGCAATTAGGGATAGGCAACAAATGCTGGCCTAGCCAAGAAAGCCCAAATCCCCCAAAATATATTATTTTTAAATTGAGCCATAATCACCCACATTATTTACCATGATAAATTCATTACTTAGCTAGATATAGTGTGTGATGTATTGCAACAGTTATCCAATGAAATTGTTTCTTCGAAGTAAAAGAGGAGACTGTCTGTCTATTTTCTCTGGAGTTCATTCTCTCCGGGTTTGAGCATTTTAAAGATGGCTAGAGGATCATTAATCTGGGAATTGGAGTGAGAAATATGCTGATTTGAGAACAGGCATTGTTCAGAAGCAGAGAACAAAGACAAATTGCCAGACAGAAGATGGGAAAAAACTCAATCAGGAGAATGATTGACAGCAGGATTACAAGAAGGCTGTGAAATTTAAGGACTGTGCTGTAGTGGGCAAGAGGCGGAGCAAGAACAAGGACCAAGACGGACAGGAGAGGATGTGAATGAGAATGGACAATCGGGGAAATACAAAAAGATGATGTGAATAAAACACAGAGAAAGAGGGAACAGAGAGGCTGTGGGGGAACTCTTTAACTCGCAGGTCATATTTTTGATGACATAGAAATTAGTTCTTCAGTCATTTATTTTTAATTTTGTCACATTTTGACCAAATGTTGATGGTCGCAGTAAGAACTCAAAAGGTCCCTTCGTGTTTTGTTTTTGTCCGAATGAAAAACAAAGATGTTTTTTTAACCAGGATCAAGACCAGTTCCGGGATTTGAAAGCATGCCTATTAATGATCCATAGTCCCAGATGACCATAGGCTGCTTTTTCCTTTGGGTGGGGGGGGAGGGGAGCTGACTGGTGGTGTTTTAACCTGAGGATCTCCATATCTCAGGCGAGGGGCAAGATTGAGAAGGCGGGACCTTCATGAATAACCTCAGCCGGTACAGGAATTGAACCTACGCTGCTGGCCTTGTTTTGCATCACGAACCAGCTGTCCAGCCAACTGAGCTAAACCGGCTGGGCCAGTTTAGCTCAGTTGGCTAGACAACCCCTCCTGTTCCCACCTGCTCAACCTTGTCTGCTGCCTGAGGTGTGGTGACCCTCGGGTTAAATCACCACCAGTCAGCTCTCCCCCTCAAAGGGGAAAGCAGACTATGGTCATCTGGGACTGTGGCGACTTTGTCTTCTCCTGTATTAATGATCCCAGCAAAATTACTCAGATCATTCTCTGTGCAGACTTTGTGCAGTGGAGAACACCTAAGAAGAGAGTACTAAACAAGGCGCTGATAGCCTTGTGGAAGTAAAGTTGTAAAATACATAGACATAAAGGGTGTGTAGTGATATTCAGATATCAATATACATGATCAATGTATGTAAATGTAGCACAGTCATTTCAACACTACATGTTTCACAATCAGATACTATAAGAACTGGATTCCCGCCTTTTCTAAGTCGGATGATCATAGAATCATAGAATTTACAGTGCAGAAGGAGGCCATTCAGCCCATCGAGTATGCACCGGCTCTTGGAAAGAGCACCCTACCCAAGGCCAACAACTCCACCCTATCCCCATAACCCAGTAACCCCACCCAACACTAAGGGCAATTTTGGACTTTAAGGGCAATTTATCATGGCCAATCCACCTAACCTGCACATCTTTGGACTGATGATGCAGATGATTCAGAACAGTGAACAGTGAACAAGCAAGACATAGAATAGCTAGAGTGAGAGAGGTTAGAACTAGTTGTTTTAATAGTTGTATAGATATATAGTTATCTGTATTGTACTTTCTTTCTTTATTAGTTTTGTATTGAGTAAAAGGACTCAGTTTATTATTTTATTAGTCATTAAATAGTTCATCTTTCAACAAGAAGACTATTGGCCATTTATCATCCTGGTGGATTCAAGAGTAATATATATATTTTAGGTAAGTCATTATTTAAAATATAACAGGTGATTAGCAGGGCTTATTCCATGGGGTGAATGTCAGGCTTGGTCCACTGCCCATCTCATCTTAATGTCATGATGTACCAGCCTCCCCGGACAGGCGCCGGAATGTGGCGACTAGGGACTTTTCACAGTAACTTAATTGAAGCCTACTCGTGACAATAAGCGATTTTCATTTTCATTTTTTCAAAATCGCTTATTGTCACAAGTAGGCTTCAAATGAAGTTACTGTGAAAAGCCCCCAGTCGCCACATTCCAGCGCCTGTTCGGGGAGGCTGGTATGGGAATTGAACCGTGCTGCTGGCCTGCCTTGGTCTGCTTTCAAAGCCAGCGATTTAGCCCTGTGATGGCTTCTTCAGCTAAAAAAATTTTTTTTAAATCTTAGAAATGTCCAAATTTGCCATCAATTTGGTTGAAAAGTCCAAATCCAATAACTTGGTGTTATGAACCCGTCACCCTAAAAGGGCTCAGATTTAAGGGTCTAGAACTCTTTTTGAGGAATTAAACCCTACTGGTGTTCTTGAACTTGCTGCAAAGTGTTGAAGTTTTGTATTTATGGCATATTTTGCCTGCCCACTTCCCTTATTGATATGAGCACTTAAGAACGTTTTGATAAAGCCTGATGATTATAAAAGTAAAATGATTGTATTTATTGCTAGGAGGATGTGCTTTGCTGGATTTGCTACATCTAGCAGAAGATTTACTGGTTACTGATTAGGATCTTGATCTGGCTGATTTGCCATCGTAGTGCTTCAGGCAGTAAGACAGCCCGGCAGCTCATCACAGGAAGGCTGTATGCTTGGAGTGTGTGCTAGATAATCTGTCACCATAAATAATCGGGACAGTAATCTACCTTTGTGGTTTGTCAGTTTGCACGTTCAATGGTTTGCAGTTCAGTTAGGAATTTGTCTTTGCTGCTCACTTGTTTCATATGCTGCATTCCAAACTGAATTATTTTCCTCACACTAAATGACAGTGGGACTGTACACTGTTCTTTGATCAAGAGTCTGCGACTGATAGCGTTCCCAAATAAGTGGTGCAAATTCCGAGAGAGGCACTCTGAGAAACTTTTAACATGGAATAGTACAGCACAGAAGGAGGCCATTTGGCCCATTCCTGCCAGTCCTGGCTCTTTGAAAGAGCCGTCTAATCAATCTTAGTTCCTCCCTTTACAAGATTGTGAAGGGGTGCGTCAGGCATTGTTTCCACAGGCTCGGGGGCCTGGAACGCAGGGGGCAAGTTTCAGGATAAGAGGACAATTATTTCAGACCGAGAGGAGAAGAAATATTTTCACTGTGAATCTTCAAAATTCTCTATCCCAGAAAGTTGTGGAGGGTCTATGGATGAGCATATATGAAGCTGAGTTAGGCAGATATGTGGTCTCTTAGGCAATCGAGGGCGGGGATTCTCTGGCCGGTGCAATTCTTTGTTCTCGCCTGCGGTGTCCTCCACCCCGACCCCACCCCCAGCAGTGAACCACAAGGTTGGGGGGGGCGGAATATCCAGTCGGAGGTTTATGGTGGAAAAATGGAAGTCCAAGACCAGGCATGATCCTATTGAATGTTGGAGCGGGCCTGATGGACCTTATAGATTCCTCCCGCTCCTAATTCTTTTATATACTTATGTTTATAGTCCAGCAATTATTGCCTTATTTTATCTTTATTCCTTTCCATATCACTTGTTAAGCAGTGATTTGTGGCCTGGTCTTTCTCCCAACAAGATCACACGATTGCAAAGTTCACCTTCTGAGGATTTACACACTTGGCAGCTACATTTTAGCCGGGGGAAAGCGGGCAGCATAATCAAGGATCCCTCCCACCCGGCTTACTCACTTTTCCAACTTCTTCCGTCGGGCAGGAGATTCAGAAGTCTGAGAACACGCACGAACAGACTCAAAAACAGCTTCTTCCCCGCTGTTACCAGACTCCTAAATGATCCTCTTATGGACTGACCTCATTAACACTACACCCTGTATGCTTCATCCGATGCCAATGCTTATGTAGTTACATTGTATATCTTGTGTTGCCCTATTATGTATTCTCATGTATTTTCTTGTCTTTTCTTGAATTTTGTTTAATTCCCCTTTTCTTCCATGTACTGAATGATCTGTTGAGCTGCTTGCAGAAAAATACTTTTCACACTACCTCGGTACACGTGACAATAAACAAATCCAATCCAATTCTCACATTGCAGCGTCAACACAAGGCTCCACCGTGCTGTGGTTATGCCACCGGCTGACTGAGAATCTAGTTTCCGCCCTTTAGGTCGCCACAACATTTCATGACCTCTGTGCCAGCCTCCAGCAGCAGCTGACAGAGGCAAGATAGATGATCTTGTGTTACAGGAAGACCTTGCCCAGCAGCTTGATCACAATTGCACATTCTTTCTGGCATGATGAGCATTTGCAATGTTGAAGGTGCGGAGCCAACACCCCCCCCGAGCAACTTAACCACAAACTGCTCAGCAACGAGTGTTTCCTTGGTGTGGTGAAGACATGTCTCGCTTGCATGTATTTACCTTTCCTATTTTTTGTTTGTGTGATCTGAATGACAGCTAGCCCTCAGAAAAATGTACAGCTGCTGTGCATGAGAACTAATTAATCCCAAAATGACTGGAATTGGCCGGTGTGTGTGTGTGGGGGGGGGGGGACAGGGCAATGACCCAATTTGTTCCAAACATGCATCTAGTTACTGACAGTATCTTCTGACAGTGCAGCAGCCCCCATTGGCTCATGTTGCAAATCCTGTAAACTGAGTCAGGCTAGCACCTTGTACAGGAACTTTGTTAGAGTGTTGAGGCCGTAAATGCTCTGATAATTGATTCTGCTGAGGTGATAGATGAGTTTTCAACGTGTTGCATGTGGTTTTTGATCAAAAATGACGGGCGCGACCTACCGTCCACATGATAGATGCCGGGATCAAACGCAATCTTGTGAGACATCATCATCTGAATCCTGCCCATTGTGGTCACTATTTTGCAAATCTGCATATTAGAGCGAGATAGCTAGTCTCACTCTAATATGTACTCCCCTGATCTACCTGGGGCATTGGGATCTAACCCCCTTTGCCTCATAGACCTAGGGCGAGCGGCATTCAGTGCTCGTCTCCATAAACGGGCACCAGCCGGAACAGCACTTGTAGGGGTCTCCCAAGGATTGGAGGCCCCCAGGTGCACTCCTCCTGGGCAGAGTGGCACTCTGGCACTGCTGGTTCCACCCTTGCTGGCTGGCAGGGGTGGCACCTGGTGCCAGCCTGGCACTGCCCAAGTGGCACTGTCAGCTGGCAGGGACACTGCCAGGATACCATACTGGCATTTATCTCAGACGGGGAATATTCACCCCGGGGGGTGCCCTGCCCATGTGAGGTGGGATGTGAGGGTTCTGAGTACCTGCTTACAGGTACATTGGGGTTTTGGGGTGGGGAGGCCGTGTCGGAGGGGTCGAGAGATCGGTGATCTCCCATACTGAGGAATTCTGGCGAGCGGAACTCCTCAGTGCAGGAAACAGGTCTTAGTGCAGCCTTGGCTAGACATTCCTTACAGAGCCCCCAAATTGAAGCCGAGTCCGGATAGATAGCGTAGTATGTCCTGGCGCTGCAAGCACCGGAAAACACCCGGCTAAACGCCTTCATCAAGGAACACTGTTTCAATTTGGTTAGATCGCGGCCAATAAGTGCATTCTGGTTGAGAAGACGTTCAACTATTACCCACAATCTCCACCTTGTATTCCGTCCTACATCCTCGGTACAGTTTTACACCACTGAGACCTATTTTAACTTCAGTTTCTGTGCAAAAGCCACAAGATTGGGTGGAGCCCAAGTTTTACACCCTGCCTAGTGTTTCACTTCAATTGAGAGTTAAATTGGGAGGGTGATTTTGACAGGTGGGTTATGTTAAAGGCTGCCTCGTGTCGAATTGGAACATTGAGAGAAGATTTATAATTCTCATTCTGAAACTGAAGTATTGACATTCACTCGAGAGTTATAGAGTTTTACAGCACAAAAAAAGGCCATTCGGCCCATTGTGTCTGTGTCAGCCTTCAAGCACCGATCACCTTGTGCTGAAACCCACATCCATTCCCTTGTCCCCTCTAAACTTGACTATTTCAATCTACCCTTGGGCTGACCTCCCATGCTTTGCACTCTAAAATCCTAAACTCTGCAGCTCATGTCCTTAAGTTGTGCCTATTCCCCTATCATTGCTGTGCTCAACCTACTTTGTTTCGAGTCAGGCAGTGCCTCGGGTTTAATTTTTCATCCCTGTGTTTTAATCCCTCCGCGGCTGCAGTTCTCTCTGACCCTGTAACCCTCTGTGATATCTGCGCTTATCTAATTCTGGCCTCCTGATTCCTCCGACTCTGTGATAGTCAGAAGCTCTGGACCGTTCTCATGTACTGAACATCCAGAACAGACCCCCTCCCTCAACACGGTTCAGTACTGCTCCCAACAAATGTAAACCTGGCAGAACGGTACCTGGGAGGGTCGCCCAAGCGATCGAAGGTCCTCGGGTGGTCAGCCTTCAGGAAGGTGGCTCCCTGGCACTGCTGGTGCCATCAGGGCACCTTGGTGCTGCCAGCCTGACACCCTAGAAGTGTCACCTGAGCACCCTGGGCGGCAGGGTCCCATGTGGCACTGCCAAGCTAGCAAGGGCACTGGCAGGGTTCCAGGCGGGCAGTGCCAAGATGCGAAGCTGGCTTTGTGCCCGCACCAGTGATCAGGCCCAGGGACCCCCTGCCTATATATGGTGGGGTGCGGAGAGGCCAAGGACAGCCCCAACAGGTCAGTTTGGGGGGGGGGGGGGAAGAGAGTGTTGGGAAGTCGTGAGATCCGGGTGCCATTTAAAAATGGTGCCTCAATCCCTTCCTGCATTGAGGAGCTTAGCTTGTTGGACCACCTCAGTGCAGGAAATGTAGCTAAGTGGTCACTAAAACAAGATAGAGTGCCGATAGATAGCGGGGTTGTTCCGTGCACTACATGTACCGGGAATGACCCCGCTAATCCCACCCAGAACAGCACTCTGTTTGAGTTTTGTAGAGATTGCGCCCAATATTTACTGTTTCAGGTCGATAATCACCGTGCTGAGTTATCACCGTGAGATAACTTGCATTTGTAAAAGATAGTGTGCAGAAGCTTCCAATAGATTGTCAGGGTGCCGGTTTCAGTGGGAAAACCGGCATTTCGCTCTCCATCAGGGGCCGGTTTAGCACAGTGGGCTAAATAGCTGGCTTTTAATACAGAACCAGGCCAGCAGTGCGAGTTCAATTCCCGACCCCGGCCTCCCCGAACAGGCGCAGGAATGTGGCGACTAGGGGCTTTTCACAGTAACTTCATTGAAGCCTGCTTGTGACAATAAGCAATTATTATTATTATCCAGCTGCAGAGCTGGGTTTTCTCTCCAGATTCGCTGGTACTCTGTCTGCACAGAGAATCTGGAGGGTAGTTTGCACCATCATTCTGCCATGGCAGGGCCAGACAGAACCAGCAAGGCCGGCTCCACAGAGATCGGGGCGCCATCTTTAAAGGACACCCCAATCTGCATTAAAAGGAAAATCCCATCCCACCCTCCACGGGGGACCCCCTCACAAGCATTGGGGCAACCAACCCCCACACACCGGCAATCCCCTCTCCCCACTGAAGGGGAACACCCAAATGGGTTCCCCCAAGAAGGCCCACCCCTGGCACGACCTCTTGGCACTGCCACCCTAACACTGCCACGTTTGCAGGACCAAGTTGCACTGCCAGTGGCCGGTGCCAGGGGGCACTGTCTGGGTATGTCCCTCGAAGCACCCCCCCCCTCTGAGAACTAAATTTAGCTTTGCGCCCCAGGTGGGTTCCCCTCAGTAGCCTCACGTTTTGCTGAAGCTGTTGTAAAGCATGACCGGGAGGGCCTGTAGGCACATTTGAATTTATTTAAATGAGATTCCTGCCCTTTCTGGACGAGAACCTCGTTACATCACTGTGACGTTATGTGTCATGCCTGGCACATTAAGAGTTAATGTGATACTATAGTCTACCACCAGATGGAGCTGGGGAGCGGAGCTATAAAAAGGAATGCCTCTCAGGCTTCTGGGGGAGTGGAGAGAGACTAGGAGCAGAGCAGGGAACAACTTAAGATGGCGTGCATAAGACCAGTGTTAGTATAGTGCAGATTGTAGGTTCAGTTATAATATTGCCTGTTTTGGGAATAGTGAACAAACTGTATAATAAACAGTGGAATAAATTTAGCTTTGTTTATCTGACTTTGTTTTTGGTGGTCTTTGTGTACACTACAGATCCATCCTGAGTATGAGCAACACAAAGAACACCACAGGCAGCACGGTAGCACAAGTGGATAGCACTGTGGCTTCACAGTGCCAGGGTCCCAGGTTCGATTCCCTGCTGGGTCACTGTCTGTGCGGAGTCTGCACGTTCTTCCCGTGTCAGCGTGGGTTTCCTCCAGGTGTTCCGGTTTCCACCCACAGTCCAAAGACGTGCAGGTTAGGTGGATTGGCCATGATAAATTGCTCCTTAATGTCCAAAAAGTTTAGGAGGGGTTATTGGGTTTTGGGGATAGGGGGGGGAGTGAGGGCTTAAATGGGTCGGTGCAGACTCGATGGGCCGAATGGCCTCCTTCTGCACTGTATGTTCTATGATCACCGTCACCCGTGAGGGACGGGGAAAATCTCACGAGATCTTGCCGCTGAGATTCTCGTACCCTGGCGACCTTCCGGCGGCGCCGCCATTTACGGCGATAGGGAGCGCTGGCTGAAAATCCTGCCCACAATGTGGACGGTACTTTCCATCGATCGTACTTGCCTGTCCCGTCTTTCTTCTATAAGGGGAGAACATGGGAGAAAATCCCAGCCTGGGCCTGAGCTGTGAATGTCAGTTCACAGCTCTTCACAAATCTTTCATTACATCTGCGGTTGCAATGAATCCTGAAGCTGTTCATCAGAATCAGAACACTGACAGCTCACCATCAGAAACCCCACCAATTCAATTCACACTTTTCCTATTGAACAGGATGAAGAAGAGGAAATCAAGCTGGAAATTAATATGCTGAAGAAGTATTCTCATCACAGAAATATCGCAACATATTATGGTGCCTTCATAAGAACAAATCCTTCAAGCCACGAAGACCAGCTCTGGGTAAGAGGCTCTTGTCTGTGTCGTACTATTTGACGGTACCAAGACTTTTACATGTTCTACAAAGCTGCAGGATTAAAACACATACTTTATAGTGGAACCTACTTAATCACCTCTTATCAGATTTTCAATAAGTTATCATTAGTTAATTAAAGCCATAAAATAAAAGTGAACAGATTTCGATAGATTTTATTCGAGATAATTAAAATTATATTATTTTGCAACTAGATCTGTCAATTTATCATTGTGGTAATTATGGAAGCAGATGATGGCTGTAGAACTCAGGTCATGAAACATCCGAGAAACATTTCTTGATTTGCCGGTCATGTGAACTCAGAAGATCAGAATCTTTGTGATTGTGACAGCCAGACTGCTGGAACACAAGTTAAGCTCCTTGATGTGCCAATCTGTAGGTGGCTCTCCACAGCAGAACCACTTCAACATAAAAAGTCATTGGTTTCTTGGGAAATTGAACAAGTGTGGTGTTAAGCACCTAATCAATCCAACCGGCCAACACGGGGTGGGGAGGGGCGGGGGGGGGAATGTCTTCATGAAAACGTGACTGTCAGTCCATTAACAAAATTGCGTGGGGCTTTTAATTCAAGGCATGTCCACAGATGTTCAGTTTCTCGAGGAAATCAGGACATAAGGAGCTGTAGAAATGTTGGAATGTTCAAGGCAAATGTCACTATTAATACAATAAACAAGTTAAATGCCTGAATGCATTTTTAACACGGAAAACCCAATAGGATGTTTACTTGCATTTGTTTACTTCTGTAACACTACAACTTATAGTAAATTATTTGTCATATGTCATATCCGCTATTGTTTCAATATTAAAAGAGATTGAAAAGTAACAACAAACTGCAATCAAGACCCTCAGAAGACGACCAACAACAAGGAGAAGGGCTCGATGGAAGTCCCACCTCCACAGTGTCTCAAGAGGATGGAAAAGGCAAGGTGAAAGATCAAGGACGATCAGAGCTTAGTTATTCAGCTGCTTGGGTGACTGCCCAAGGCATGTAAAAAAGGACAAGAGCTTCCAACTGAGCCACAGGGAACCTCACTCCTACCTCGGGGGAAATAGAAAAGGACAAGCCTTAGGTACAACGTTCATTCCATTCCAAAGTCATTACTCACCCGGGTGCCAGAAGCAGCCACACTGGGCTCGCCCTGCGGGTGCCCTGAAAATAAAGACGCCCCCACTCCTTGGGGACAGCAGGATACTGAACACAGTCTGGGCTTGGCCTAACCCAATTATGTCATAAAAGATGCAGGAGATTCTGACCCCAGAAATTTACATAAAACCCCAACACTTACCCCCACTGAGGCTGCACCAATCCAATCCTACTCCGGAAATGCATTCCCCCCCACAGCCCCCCCCCCCCCCCCCCCCCAAACCAGGGATGAAGGGACATATAAATTGGCCCCAACCAATGGGGATCCCCAGCACCAAGGAAGAAGAACCAACAAAGTACCCACATCGCGCGTACCCTGGGTGGGAGGGCCGGACCCCTCCACCCCCACCCCAAAACCCCGGGACCCCTACCACACCACCGGGCCAAACCAACACCAGAAGCAACACCACACACAACCCAGAAGGAAGAGAAGAATCCCCCCCCCCACCCCGGAGGATGGGAGGAAGGAGGCACCCAGCCGGAACACAGACACCACCATTCCGTAAAGGATACTCAGGGCTACTCCTCTACTCTTGTCCTCAGAAAAGTTCAAACAGCAACAAAAATAGTCAAGAGCGGGAGAGGAGAAAAGTCTGACTCTACCCTCAGGAGGAGACAAACATAGCCCAGTCCTCATCAGGATACAAACAGTCTGCCTGGGCCTTCACAGGTAAATGTATGGATGCTCTGGATTGGATTTTAAAACAAAGAGAAAAAGGAAAACAAACCTAAACTGGTTAGCTCCAACTGCGGGAACCATACTCGAACATACTGAGGACAAACTAACCGTACTGACTTCAACACTCCACCCCTCACCCCACCCTGGCCCCACTCATCTTCCTTTGAGGTGAGCGGAGTGGGCATAACATGATATGAACTTGTCAAATCAGGATAATCAATGGTACAGTCCATCACATGGAAAAAATTGACAATATCAGGCAGAGAACAGTCTGATCAACAGGGAGGAAAGTCCAGGCTAACAACTGAGATGTAGAAATGCAAAGCAGTGCTCAGGATAAAGATTTCCTCACTGGCGCACAAAGATGGTCAATATCAAGGCTGAAGCAGGATCAAGATCAATGAGCGCTAATCAGGATCACTCAAGGATTTTGAAGAATGAAGCACGAGGCACCATTACGTCCATCATACCGTCTCACCAGGTGGTAGGCTCTGGACGGGAAGGACGGCTTAATCGGCTCGGCCACATCCCACCCCTCATGATTGACATCTGTAACGGGAAAACACAGGACCAGTGGTTGGAAGGCCACACCAACCCCAGGCCTAGAAGACAGGATTGAATGCGTTCCTGTGAACTTAATTTGCCCAGCCGCCAGGTTAAGATTCCTGAAACATGGCATCCAATTCTCAAACTCAACTGGGAACTTCTCCAAAGCCTCACCTCGTAAACTAGACTCATCAGCACTCCTCTCTTGTCCCCTTCTCTCTCTCCCGACTCAACCAGGATGGACGACAGGCCATGCAGTAGAAACTCACCTGTACAGGTGCGAGCTTCCGCCAGGGACAGTGCTCTCCCTACCACAAGAACCCTTTTACGCGCTACCATTGCTCCATAAAACCACCTCACAACTCTTGGAATTGGGCCGTGACGATCTTGGGCCTTGACGACCTGTATCTCTTCCAGCCAGAACAGCATCTTCATTGGCAGCCATCATCCATCGATGCACACCACACCATCAGGGCGGGGGCTGCTCCAAAGCCGCTGTGCCATTAAAGACAGGGCCCCACCCCAACTCCTTCCAGCCACCATTAACAAACACGGATTTAAATATTCTAACTCGGCTCCACAATGCAGAAACACCGGCTCACAATTCTCGGAACATTGTTTAAACGATGTAAACCAATAAAAGACAACAACGAAATGTACGTGAGGGTGAAAAGGTGGTTTAAAGATGAGCAGCGTCGGAGCTCGCAAAAACGCAGCCGCTCACGCGATCACACCATGTGACCACCCTGGAAAATGCTGATTGAAAAACGTGATGGAGTTCTTTGGAAGGTCGCGCATATGGAGACCGACCATTAGAAATATTGGGGCAAGGTAACAAATTGGATTAAAAACTGGCTGAGAGGAAGGTGATAGGATGACGACTGTGCTTATGGGGAGAATAAGCACCAACATGGGGTGTGGTTTAACGGACCCCTCCCGGGGCGTGATTCGCGGCCGGAGAGGTGGCCCACTATTGGCCAGTGGTGGGATCTTGTGGTCCAGCAACTGTCAACAGGGCCCCCGCCGCTGGGGAATTCGTGGTGGGGATCGCTATCAGTGAGAATGTAAGATCCTGCTGGCAGGAACGGCTGGTAAATTCCGGCCGTGGGTTGACTCGGTTCTTGTCATGTCTATGTAATGTTATACCTTTCTTTTCAAACGAAAAATGGTTCAATAGGGTGGACCGTGAGAAGAGGTTTCTGCTTGTGAGGAAATCCAAAACTCTGGGTGCGATTCTTACCTCAAGCGAGAGCACAACGTGGCTGGTGAAGCCTCCCACGGGCCACCCGACAGCCTTCGTGCCTCGCGGGATGTAGCCAACTCCCAGGAGGCATTGGAATTGGAGCTCCACCCAAAACGGGTCTTAAACCTACTTAAGGCCTACCTACCCGGGATCTACCAGCCTTGCTCGATCTCCTGATCTCCCCAGGAAAGCTGCAGCTGCGCACCGATCAGTACTGCCGAGGTGCCCGTGCGGCACTGCCAAGCCAGCAGGAGCACAGGCAGGGTGCCTGGGTGCCAGGGTGGCGCTGCCAAGAGTCAGGGCCCGAGGGGGCCATGCCCACAAAAGAGGGTGTAGGGGGGTTTGAAGGGTGGGTGTGTGCATGGCAGGTAAGTAGGGGCCTCTGGGAGGTTGAGGAGGTGACAGGTGGGGGTCATGGATTTGGGGGGGGGGCTGCTGAAGGGGACTTGGTGGGGGGAGGGGCGCTGTGGGTGGTGGGGGCTGTAGGGGGGGCCCCCGAGGGACCCCATAACATGATGTCCTCTCTTGGATGATGTGCGGTAGTGCCCATTTGTGTGTGTGTGTATGGGGGGGGGAACGCATTGCCCATACGCGAAGGGGTGTTGGATGTCGGGGCACCCTTTCAAAATGGCGGCCTGATCTCTGTGTTCAGCTCCCAAGTACTGAAAAAATTCTAAAGGCACGATTCGCCGGCCTCACTGCTCTCTCGCTCAAGCAAAACTAGGCCGGTGAATAGCGGGAGAGGCAGAAAATGAGAAACAACGCCAGGCGCCTGCAACTGGCCTGCTCCCGTAGGCGAAATCAGGATCTCGCCGTAGTGTGGCAAGAATCCAATTATCACCACTTCGGCCCTATTTCCATATAATTAATGGGAGCCACCCTTTATCCTACAGCCTCCCATCATTCAGCGGCCTCTCCAGCAAGTGGAGTGGTCACGCTGGCGCCGATCAGTACTCCTTTTGAAAATTGAAAAACGTGAACCTGGTGGATTGATTTCTACTGGGGAGCTGAGGAAGTGAGCAGCCATCAGTGGGGGATTGGATGGTCCTGGAGTGGGAGCCACCGCTGTTTGTCAGTCTACCACCTTCTCCCAATTCCTTATAGATATTGAATGTTATGGCAGGGATGTTGGACGCAGAACTTGCCCGAGTGGTGCTGCTATTAGGCCGGGTGGCCAGACGCCAGTGATGGCGGCAGCAGCAGCGGCCCATGTGCTGGACCCCGCCGAACACCCTGAGGACCTGGACGACCATCCCACATTGACCCAGGGTGTACACATTGACCCAGGGTGTACACATTGACCTAGGGTGTACACATTGACCCAGGGTGTACACAATGGCCCAGGGTGTACACAATGACCCAGGGGTCCCACAATGACCCAGGGTGTACACAATGGCCCAGGGGCCCCACAATGACACGGGGTGTACACAATGACCCAGGGTGTACACAATGGCCCAGGGTGTACACAATGACCCAGGGTGTACACAATGGCCCAGGGTGTACACAATGACCCAGGGGTCCCACAATGACCCAGGGTGTACACAATGGCCCAGGGGTCCCACAATGACACAGGGTGTACACAATGACCCAGGGTGTACACATTGACCCAGGGTGTACACAATGACCCAGGGTGTACACAATGGCCCAGGGTGTACACAATGGCCCAGGGTGTACACAATGGCCCAGGGTGTACACAATGGCCCAGGGTGTACACAATGACCCAGGGTGTACACAATGACCCAGGGTGTACACAATGACCCAGGGTGTACACAATGACCCAGGGGTCCCACAATGACACAGGGTGTACACAATGGCCCAGGGTGTACACAATGACCCAGGGTGTACGCATTGACCCAGGGTGTACACAATGACCCAGGGGTCCCACAATGACACAGGGTGTACACATTGACACGGTGTACACAATGACCCAGGGTGTACACAATGACCCAGGGGTCCCACAATGACCCAGGGGTCCCACAATGACCCAGGGTGTACACATTGACACAGGATGTACACATTGACACAGGGTGTACACAATGACCCAGGGTGTGCACAATGACCCAGGGTGTGCACAATGACCCAGGGTGTACACAATGGCCCAGGGTGTACACAATGACCCAGGGGTCCCACAATGACACAGGGTGTACACAATGACACAGGGTGTACACAATGACCCAGGGTGTACACAATGGCCCAGGGTGCACACATTGACCCAGGGTGTACACATTGACCCAGGGTGTACACAATGGCCCAGGGTGTACACAATGACCCAGGGTGTACACAATGGCCCAGGGTGTACACAATGACCATGGGGTCCCACAATGACACAGGGTGTACACAATGGCCCAGGGTGTACACAATGGCCCAGGGTGCACACATTGACCCAGGGTGTACACATTGACCCAGGGTGTACACAATGGCCCAGGGTGTACACAATGGCCCAGGGTGTACACAATGGCCCAGGGTGTACACAATGGCCCAGGGTGTACACAATGGCCCAGGGTGTACACAATGGCCCAGGGTGTACACATTGACCCAGGGTGTACACAATGACCCAGGGGTCCCACAATGACACAGGGTGTACACATTGACACATGGTGTACACAATGACCCAGGGCATACACAATGACCCAGGGCGTACACAATGACCCAGGGGTCCCACAATGACCCAGGGTGTACACATTGACACATGGTGTACACAATGGCCCAGGGTGTACACAATGGCCCAGGGTGTACACATTGACCCAGGGTGTACACAATGACCCAGGGTGTACACATTGACACATGGTGTACACAATGGCCCAGGGTGTACACATTGACCCAGGGTGTACACATTGACCCAGGGTGTACACAATGACCCAGGGGTCCCACAATGACCCAGGGTGTACACATTGACACATGGTGTACACAATGACCCAGGGTGTACACAATGGCCCTGGGTGTACACAATGGCCCAGGGTGTACACGCCTCACTTGTACCGACAACGTGTGCCGCAGGACGCTCCGCCTCAACAAGAAGACTATGCGGCACCTGTGCCCTGTCCTTGCAGACCTGGCACCACGTGGAAGAGGACACCCGCTCCGTCAAAGTCACTGCAGCTCTGAAAGTTTACGCCGAGGGATCATTCCAGAGCTTGAGTGGGGAGCTGTGTGGTATCCCGCAAGCCATAGCCCACAGGTGCATCCGACAGTTCACGGATGCCCTGTTTTCCCGGGCGGAAAGCTACATCATCTTTGACATGGACCAAACCCAACAAGATGCAGATTTCTCCGCGATCACCGGAGGGGTAATAGATGCCATGCATATTGTCCTGTGCTCACTGGGCCATCTGGCAGTGCTCTGTTAACAGAAAGGGACTCCACTCCCTGAACATACAGCTCATGTGTGACCACCAGACGAAGATAATGCACATATATGCTTGCTTACCGGGGAGTGTCGATGACAGCTATATCCTGGGGCAGTCGGACATCCCCGGCCTCTTCAAAGACTACCCCAGGATGGGCGGCTGGAAATTGGGGGATAAGGGGGAGTACCGAGGATCTGGCTAATGATGCCAGTACGGAGGCCGGTGACCGAAGCGGGGGCCCGGTACAATGAGGCCCATGTGACCACCTGGGCTGTCATTGAACAGTGCATCAGACTCCTCAAGAAGCGGATGTCTCGACCGCTCCAGTGGTGCCCTCCAGTACATCGCCCGGAGGGTGGCCCGCTTTGTGGTGGTTGGCAGTGCCCTCCACAACCTCACGCAGTAGCGGGGTGACGTGCTGTACGTTGGTGATGAGGAACATGTGACCACCTCCGAGGAGATGGGCGGCACGGTAGCACAGTGGTTAGCACTGTTGCTTCACAGCGCCAGGGTCCCGGGTTCGATTCCGGTTTAGGTCACTGTGTGGAACCCTCACGTTCTCCCCGTGTCTGCATGGGTTTCCTCCGGGTGCTCCACTTTCCTCTCACAAGTCCCGAAAAAAGTGCTTGTTGGGTGAATTGGACATTCTGAATTCTCTCTCGGTGTCGCCGAACAGGCGCCGCGGTGTGACGGCTTTTCACAGTAACTTCACTGCCGTGTTAATGTAAGCCTACTTGTGACAATAAAGATTATTATTCTAGAAGGAGGGCGATGAGGTGGCGCCGGCAGCGGGTGGTGATGATAACCCGCAGAGAGCTGGGCACCAGTGCTACTCAATATATGCCATAGTCTGATCCCTGCCTCTATGTTGAGTGCTCACTCAGACCCATCGCCTGCACTCGGTGTGCCTGGGATGGGGTGAGGCAGGGTAGGGGGGAGGCCTGGAGAGATGTGGAGGTCGGCCCGCATTGCGGAAGAAAGTGACAGGATCAGCCTACTGGATGTGCACAAGGGTGTTTAACAATTCCCCATCCTCCCTTCACTAATACTGCTGATGTGACCAGGCTCTCCACTGCGGTCGCCATCTTAGCAGTGTTTGCCTCAGCGCCACGCATTGCCGGCAATATCTCCTGCGCCCATAGCCTCTGGGACTCCTGCAAGCAGCTATGGATCTGCTGGAGTGTCACTGACATCTTCCTCTGAATGTCCTGTCTGCTCCCTAACGTCTCCATCAGCTACGGATAACCCTGTTCCACAGACTCAGCACCAAGCTGGGTCCTGGGCTCCAGCTGCCCTCCAACTGCTGTCTTGCCTGGGGGTTCCTGCCTCCACCAGATGTACATCAGCATCATTGTGGTGCTGACCAGATTGTGCCCCCGAAGCCTGACCATGAACATGTCCCACCAAGGTGGGTGTATCTGCAACTATTCTGCTGGCATCCTCGGAGCTCTCCTCAGAGGTGGTCTCCTGGGAGGCTGGAGAAGGGCCACCCGGGATGGGCCTGCGCCATCAGCTGGAGGACTTGGGAGTGTGGGAGAGTGGACATGTGGTCAGTGGGAGGGATGGGTCAGTCAGTAAGGCAGTAACAACTCACGTTTGTCAGGTCCCACGGGTGGAACCTGGTAGTTCCTCACCTCCGCGGCGTCCGTCAGCCTGCACCCTGTCCTCTGCCGCACCAGTCACCTCCAGGGCTTGCTCCTCGAAGGCGGTGAGGCTTCTGATGTCTGGCGCACTACCGCCAGACTGGGCCCTCTCCTGGCATTTGTGGGAGAGGGTTTCCTGAGGGGAGACAGAGAGGGCATCGATAACCACACACATGGTTCACAGTGGTGGGAGGCTGGTTGTGAGGGGAGGTTTGATGGGGGGGTGGGGGGGGGGGTTGAAGGGAGAGAGGTGGAAGGAGGGTTGCATGGAGATTTGTGGGATGGATGCTCCCGTGGGGGTGGAAAGGTCTCTGGGGTGGGGGGGGGCTATTCATTCGTGCTGCCCAGTATAGGTCATTGACCTTCTTCCTGCGTTGGAGGTCAGTCCTCCTGGTCACACTGACCGTGCTCACAGCTGCCGCCACCTTGTCCCAGGCAGCACTGGCTGCCCTCCAGCTGACCCTCCTCGACTCTCGGGGGAACAAGACATCCCTCCTGGCCTACACGGCGTCTAGCGACCTCCTGAGGTCAGCGTCCCTGAATCTTGGGGTTGCTCTCCTGGGCGCCATTGTTGTGAGCTGGCTGTGGTTGGCTGAGCAAGTGCAGCTTCAGTGCTGCTCGACCTTGTTAGCGGGAGGCTGGCAAGCGCGGTGTCGGCAAATCATTTGCGGTGAGAAGCCCGTGAGGTCTCTGCATTACCGGCCTCGCTGGGCTGAGCCCCGGGAAGCACGCGGTAATTCCCGCTCGTTACGACACTCAGAAATCTTTCCGGAGAATTGCGCCAAAGTGCGGGCTAAACCAGAGAGAAACTCCTCAGGGCCCAGGAAAGTGATCATTGGAAAGTGGTGGGGAACCCGCCGGCAGAATCAACAGGAAACTTCCTCAAAAACCCACCAAAAATGAACTGAGAAAACTTTCCATTGAATTCCACCCTTGGGTCACAAATGAATTCAATTGGGAATTGAGGAGAAATGACATCTTCCAATGAATGGTTAGAATGTAGAACTCGCTACCACTGTGGAATAGCTGAGCTGAATTCAATAAAGACACTGAATATAAACACATGATGGAGAAAGGAGCAGGACACACTGATAGTGATGGATGGATGTAATAGGATGGGAGGAGCTTTGTGTGGAGCTTAGACATCAACCTCAAGGAGATGGACTGAATGGCCCGACTCTCTGCTGGAAATTCCATATATTATCCGTAATTCTCTCGGAATGACCTATGGCAGCGATATTAAAATCCATCCTCTCTGTTCACTTTGCTTTTGATTACAGCTGGTAATGGAGTTCTGTGGAGCAGGCTCTGTGACTGATTTGGTCAAGAAAACCAAAGGGAACTGTTTGAAAGAAGACTGGATCGCGTATATCTGTCGAGAGGTTCTTCGGGTAAGTTTGAATTGCAATCCGAAAACTCATTTTATTCAGCGGCCACTTCAGCGGCGCCTCAGGTGCACGATTAATGAGCACACCTGTGGTTTTGATTGGTGCTTTCGAACCTGAAATTTCCAGGTTGTGCTTCTCAGATTTGAAGTTCCGAAGTTGAAGCAGTGCCAGCAGATTGTTATCTTCTAATATACTGTTTAATCATTTTCTTGGCTGACAGGAATGCCCCCCCACAATCAGAGACACACTATCAATGTGGTTGAGTATTTGTGAGTCTCCATTCCGGAGCCGAACTGCTCCCTCCAGGAAGAATTGGGACTGGTCTCCATTGGCACGAGGAGCGGGGCCCAGGTGCGAGTCTCTCTCCTTAATCATGAAAATTTTATGCATGGTGGAGAACTTGCTGGATTCCCTTTGGAACCCCGGTCTCGGGCAGACATTGTGAGTGTGCACCCCGATCCCGAGGCCCGGTGGTCATTTCCACACGCCCCCCCCCCCCCCCCCCCCCCCCCCACCACCACAAGAACCTTCCTCCCCCACTGCTGTCAACAAACACAGGAATCTCCACCCCCCTGCAATATGGTAATAAGGGGTCCCCCAATAGCAAGCATGCTTGAGGGTTACCCAAACCCCTCCCCACCGAACTCTCCATTACCCTACCCCATCAGTCACCCCCATCAGACCCTAACAATTCACCCCCATCAGACACTCCCATCAGGCACTCCCATCGGGCACTCCCATCAGGCACTCCCGTCAGGCACTCCCGTCAGACACCCCCGTCAGACACCCCCGTCAGACACCCCCGTCAGGCACCCCCGTCAGGCACTCCCGTCAGGCACTCCCGTCAGGCACTCCCGTCAGGCACTCCCGTCAGGCACTCCCGTCAGGCACTCCCGTCAGGCACTCCCGTCAGGCTCTCCCGTCAGACACTCCCATCAGGCACCGCCATCAGTGCCCCTCATCAGTGCCCCCCATCAGTGCCCCCCATCAGTGCCCCCCATCAGTGCCCCCCATCAGTGCCCCCCATCAGTGCCCCCCATCAGTGCCCCCCATCAGTGCCCCCCATCAGTGCCCCCCATCAGTGCCCCCCATCAGTGCCCCCATCAGTGCCCCCATCAGTGCCCCCCATCAGTGCCCCCCATCAGTGCCCCCCATCAGTGCCCCCCATCAGTGCCCCCCATCAGTGCCCCCCATCAGTGCCCCCCCATCAGTGCCCCCCATCAGTGCCCCCCATCAGTCATTCCCATCAGTCACTCCCATCAGTCACCACCATCAGACCTTCCATCAGTGACCCCCATCAGTGCCCCCCATCAGTGCCCCCCATCAGTCACCACCATCAGACCTTCCATCAGTGCCCCCCATCAGTGCCCCCCATCAGTCACCCCTGTCTGAAAGCTAAAGAGCCGTCTAGTCGGTACAGTGAAAGATCACTAAATTTTCACTTACCTCTCCTGCTACCTCAGACAACCTATTTAAAACAGCAGCTGTTGCACATGTCAGAGGCTTCCTTGAAAGCCAAGCGCACTTGAAAGGGCTTCAAATCCCTTGATAGCCTTTGAAATGCAAATCCCCCATTCAATTTAGCACAGCAATGCAATTCACTAGCTAATAATTGACAGTTTTATTAGTATAGAGATAGATGCTTGGTAGATTGTTTATCTGTCTTTCTCTTCATGCTTGAATATATCTCAAGCACCCTGCTTTGGTGCTAACCACAATGTTTATACACATTCCTGCTATGATTGACAGCTCTTCACCATGTTAAAATGAGCTACGTGGTTTCACTTCCTCTTGGCTCCTTTTGATGGGGTGCGGAGCTGACAGTCACAGTAGAGCATTAATAATCCAGCAAGCACGTGTCTCTGTACTCAGAAAAACTGTCAATCACCGGCCAATGAAATATATTGCTGTGTGAAATTGAATGGGTGTTTTGCACTTCAAAGGCTGCCAAGGAATTTGAAGCACTTTCAAGTGTACTTGGATTTCACGGACTCCTCCAACATTTATAACAGTTGCTGCTTTAAACATTTTTGTCTGAGGCAACAGATGTTAGGGAAAGGTAAGTGAAAATGCAGTGATCTTTCACTCAGCTTTTAGGTAGGGGTGACTGATGAGGGTGACTGATGGTAGTCGCTGATGGGGATCATTAATGGTGGTCTGATGAGGGTCTGATGGGATTAACTAATAGGGGCATCTGAAAGAGGGCTGGTGGCAGCCATAGGGGAGTGGGAGGCCCCTCCCTATGTGTGCATCCTGTGGGAGGGGTGACCCGTTATTCCCTTGATGGGGAGAGTTAGGATGCCCCTTCTTGTCAGTGGAGGGGGCATAATTTTTGTTGTGGGGGGGTGGGGGGTGCTTCCGCTGGACCTTGGGAGGCAGCTCAGTTATGCACTGACCCCCTTGACCTCCGGGTCCACTGTGTCAGGGCCACGCTTGGGATGATTTTCACCGCAGCCCGCCGGGTGGATTTCCTTTGTGGGGGTGGGTGCATAATGGTGAGGTGGTGTTTAATCGGGCTTCCAGATCATGTTGAAGTGGGTGTTAATCACTTGATTTGTAACCTCCTGCCAGCGCAGGGTGGGTAGCTTGCTGAGGCCACTGCCGGGGATCGGAGGGACGCAACGGGCGCCAAACCTGTTATCTGTGGACATTCCATTCGCCATCCAATCAGGAGACCCGATCGCAGCGCCCAGCAATGGAGAATGGCCCCCAAGATGTTTTAGGGGGCTGGGTATTACACAGCATGTCTACCCTAGTTATTCGGTATTTCAGCGTTTGACATTGCAGGCTGGGGAACTGAGGTGGTGTTGACCCACGTGGGTTTGGACTGACTGGGCTTTTGCGGGTTTGGGATTTTAGTAAACTTACCATAACTACAATGAACCTATCGGTTACTCTGCAGATCCTTTGGGTAAAATTGGAATTGGACATGGGATGTAAAATAAGCAAAATTGCATTTGTCTACTCTTATAAAACACACATGCTTAATCCTGTCGAGGTCCATGGGACTGAATAAGGAGCAGGACACATCGCCTGCAACCAATCTGATACCACACATTCTGTGACCCATTCGCTCTCTTTATGTTTAAAGAGAATCTTCCAAATAGTGCAGCGAGGTATATCTGGCTTTGTGAAAATGAAATGAAAATGAAAATCGCTTATTGTCACGAGTAGGCTTCAACGAAGTTACTGTGAAAAGCCCCTAGTCGCCACATTCCGGCGCCTGTCCGGGGAGGCTGGTACGGGAATCGAACCGTGCTGCTGGCCTGCTTTAAAAGCCAGCAATTTAGCCGAGTGAGCTAAACCAGCCCCTTTGTGCTAATCCCATTCCAATAGTTCCTGGGTATACCTAACACCATTAAATTACATCCAATCTAAAGGAGCTTAATTTGATTTGTTTCCAATCTTTAGTTGACTAACAAAAGTCTGCTGTTACAGAAGTTTATTATTTTTGGAACGGTTCCAGAAAAGAACTGCTACCACTTCAAATCAGAATATTCACACGCTCCGAATGAAAAGATAGGGAAATATTCTGTCAAACCTAAAGGGCTCTTGATTCACAGATTCTCCATTGCCCGAGAACTGCCTCTGCCACTGGTAACCTAACTCCTACTAGGTTCCGTTCACATCATTGCTGTGCCCGCTGACCTACATGCAATGCCTCGATTTTTAAATTTGCTTCCTTGCTTTCAAATCCCACCACGTCCTTGCCTGTTCGCTCTCTCCATTCTCCTCCAGCCCTCTAAGATCTCCATGCTCCTCCAATTCTAATCTGTTGCACATCCCCGATATTAAACGCTTCAGAATCGGCAGCCGTGCCTTCCGCTGCCTTAGCCCGGAGTTCTGGAATTCCAGACCTAAACTGCGATTCCTCTCTTTTCTCTACTATTATGGTCCAGGGTTTAGAGAACCCCAAAGTGTATCATGGAGGTGACCTGACCCATGACTTTTACTAGATTGTGGTATGGGGAGCACACAACCCACCCTCCAGGGTTGGAATTCTCCGACCCCCACCCAGGGCCGGCGTAAATCCTGCCCCCGCCATGGCCGGAATTCTCCGCCATCGGGAATCACGCCCCGCCTATCGACGTGCCCCCCACGGCGATTCTCCGGCCCGCGATGGGCCGAAGACCCGCCGCTGACAGGCCAATCCCGCCAACGTGGTTTAAACTACCTCTGGTGCCGGCGGGATTGGCGGCGTGAGCGGGCTCCCGGGGTCTTGAGGGGCGTGGGGCGTTCGTACCCCGGGGGTGCCTGCACGGTGGCCTGGCCCGCGATCGGGGCCCACCGATCGGCGGGCGGGCCAGTGCTGTGGGGGCACTCTTTTTCTTCCGCCACCGCCACGGCCTCCACCATGGCGGAGGCAGAAGGGACCCCCCCTACTGCGCATGCGCCGGTGGTGACGTCAGCAGCCGCTGACGCACTGGCGCATGTGTGAACCGGCGAAGGCCTTTCGGCCAGCCCCGACGCCGGGCAGCGTCGTGCCAAAGGCCGTTGGCGCTGGTTTTCGCGCCATCGGCAGAGCAGAAACCACTCCTGCGCGGGCCTAGCCCCTAAAGGTGCGGAGAATTCCGCACCTTTGGGGAGGCCCAATGCCAGAGTGGTTGGCGCCACTCCGCTATGCCAGGATCCCCCGCCCTGCCGGTTAGGGGAGAATCCCAGCCCAGGTGTGGTGCAGCAGAAATTTAAAAGTAATTTTTAAAGCAAAACAATGTTTATTCTATGAACTCAGTTAATCTTTTTAAAACATACAGTGAACATCTTAGCAATTCAAATACAACCCCCAAAGAATACCACACTCTAAGTAATCCTTAAACTTTCCTTTTAACATCCATAAGACAAAAACCCTTTTTACAGAAGCACATCAGGTTTGAATTCTCTACTGAAAGCAGTTATCACTCTAAATTCACCAAATGATCTACAGATAGTCTTTAGATGGCAGAGAGATCAAAATTACACCTTTTTTGGCTGGCTTCAACTCCAGCACTAAAACAAAACCAAAAAACACCGACACACGCAAGCTTTTCCTTAAAGCGAAATTAAAAAGCAGAGCCAGAGCCCACACTCTGACATCACTGCAGCCACTTGAGCAGACAAACATTTCTTAAAGTGACATTCCCATGACACTACAAAGACCTTTACAAAACCTACCTTTTCAACCAAGCATTTAGTCATTGTTCCAATATAGTGTTCTGTGCTCAGTGTCCAATTTCATTTAATAACTCTGCTGTGAAGTAACTTGTGAGCTTTTTTCTATATTAAAGGCGCGGTATAAATACAACTTGCATATTAAGCTGCTCACTTCCATCGTTTCTGACACAAATTTCCGAGCTCATAGAGTCACTGTTTTTTTTACTATACCTTGACCTATAACTTTCAGCTTGGTTTAATTGACAGAACTCTGACTCTTGAGTCAAACGGTGGAGTCAAAGACAGGTTGAAACTTTAGTGTGGCACTGAGGAAGTGCTACACTGTTGGTGGCATGGTAGCACAATGGTTAGCACTGTTGCTTCACAGTGCCAGTGTCCCAGGTTCGATTCCCATCTTGGGTCACTGTGTGTGCGGAGTCTGCACGTTCTCCCCGTGTTTGCTTGGGTTTCCACCGGGTGCTCCGGTTTCCTCCCACAAGTTCCGAAAGACGAGGTGAATTGGATATTCTGAATTCTCCCTCAGTGTATCCGAACAGGCAGCGGAATGTGGTGACTAGGGGATTTTCACAGTAACTTCATTGCAGTGTTAATGTAAGCCTACTTGTGGCAATAATATCGGTTATAATTATCATTATCCTGTAAATGAGGCAAATGCCGCATTTTCTCATTCACGTGAGGGTTAAAGATTGCAGAGAGCAGAAAGCATACTGTGTCTAGGCCAACATTCCTCCCTCAAACCTCACTGCAAAAAGCAAATAAACTGGTTATTTATTCAACTCTTCGTTGTGGAACCTTTGCATTTACACCATACGAAAAGTAATAATGAAGTGAAGCAATTTAGGACATTCTGAGGCCATGTAAATTATTTCGATATTCATATTCAAATGGCCATTGTGTTTGGTGAATTAGTATGTATATAATGTCCAGACGAATCTCCATGGTTGTACCATGTAACTTACAGTTTGTCTTTATGTTGATTTGTCCTTACAGGGACTGGCCCATCTTCACTCTCACCATGTTATCCATCGTGATATCAAAGGACAGAATGTGTTATTGACTGAGAATGCAGAAGTAAAGCTTGGTAAGCATTTCTCTGCAATATTAGGATCTTTACTGGCTTTTAGAGATGCATGGGGCAGACAAAGCACACGCTTATGCCTGTTTTCTTAGCTTATATTTCCTAAACAGGTCACTAGCCTGATTTCGGAGGGTAATGTTTGAGGGGCGCCACTCCACATCAAACATGGCTGACCAGGAGACTATTGTGCATGCCTATTTTGTGATGCGATGTTTTAAAACGCTAATGAGTGATTGGCTAATGTCCCCCTTGCAGTTGACTTTGGAGTCAGTGCTCAGCTGGACAGGACCATGGAGAAACGGAACACTTTCATTGGGACACCCTATTGGATGGCACCCGAAGTCATAGCGTGTGACGAGAATGCAGATTCCACATACGATTACAGAGTAAGCAACCCTTTTCTAGTGCGGTTAGGGAAAGAATTTCGGAAGAGGATGAATTGGCTATTGTTTGACCATTAGGATCAGTGACCTGCACTGCAGATTCAAGAATAACTTTCAGAAGGGAGTTGGATATATCCTTGAAAACGAAGATTATTGGAGAAAAGTTCAGTGCAGGCATGATGTACTCAATGGCCTCCTGTGTTGTGTTATTCTGTGAAAGAGCTGAAGCATGAGTAAACATTCAAAAGCACTGTATAAAACTCTGCAGAAATATAAGTTCCTGAGCGCTTAGACACAAGTGTCATCTCTGCATTACTTTGAGGCAAATTAAATATATCAAATGTACAGCACTAACATTTTTCAGGAAAAAAACCTGCCGCTCCAGATGATCAGCCAACATCTGGCTCTAGTCTAACGGTTGACTTATAATACTCACTGAAGTGGCAAAACACCCTGTTGGAATATGGTTTGCCACAAGACTTTATCTCCCATTGCTACCTTATTTAAAGCAGAGTGAAGTCAAAGTCACAGCTTTAATAAAGGTGAAAAGCCATTTGGATGTTTCAAACACATAATAATAATAATCTTTTTTAGTGTCACAAGTAGGCTTACATTCACACTGCAATGAAGTTACTGTGAAAAGCCTCTAGTCGTCACATTCCGGCGCCTGTTCGGGTACGCAGAGGGAGAATTCCGAATGTCCAATTCACCTAACAGCATGTCTTTTGTCATTTGTCGATTGTATACGAACATGGCTGTGATGCTCTTTCTAATCCAATGCCTTCTTTCTGTTGATCCCGTATTCACACTCTCTTCAGGCTGCAGCACTTTAAAGTCTTGTGCCCTGTGCCTTAAATTGAAGGCACGAGTTTGCCTATCTCTTTGCTGCTCTTCATATTCCCTAACTTCCTGATGACCATCTGAGGTCATGTCACGTTAGGTTGTAATATTTGTTGTAGAACTCTAAGTTGTGTTCACAGATGCCTTCCCATCAATAGTTCTGATGGCAGAAACCATTTTTTCACCAGGTACGTTTTACAGTTAAGGGTGTTGTGTTAAGCACACTGAGATGACATGGGCTGCAACTGGATGCAGCTATAACTGAAATAGACTGCAGACCTTGAAGTTAGTTCAATTTGATTTACTGAACACAGTTAGCACAGTTCTCTGTGAGTTCGACTCTCTGCTAACCTAAGTGTGATTGCTCTGTCTGACTGAACCGGACTAGCTCTCAGCCACGTGCTGGAGGTGTTATGTGATATATACACCCTGGCTCACTCAGATGTCCCCAGTGGAAAGAGGCGGAGTGTGAAATGAAATGAAATGAAAATCGCTTATTGTCACAAGTAGGCTTCAAATGAAGTTACTGTGAAAAGCCCCTAGTCGCCACATTCCGGCGCCTGTTCGGGGAGGCTGTTACGGGAATCGAACCATGCTGCTGGCCTGCTTGGTCTGCTTTCAAAGCCAGGGATTTAGCCCTATGCTAAACAGCCCCATGTGAGTGCCTCGTGCCTTTTATAGTGGGAAACCACCCCCAAGTGTTCTGCCTGCTGATTGGTTATGTCCTGTTCTCTGCTGCCTGTCTGTATCTCATTATGTGCATGTTTGCATATCATGACAAAGGGATGTTAATGTCTTTGTCCTTTTTCATTAATTCCTTGATTGTTCAAAGTCCTCTTTTCCCTTCTCTGTTAGACTGGGGAATACCTAGGTGAACTAGTCATATTTCTGAAACTATATTTCTGCATGGAGTTGTGGAATAGTTCCTTCGCAAACTGAGGACTGTTTTCTGGCATTATAAAGTCTGGGATGTCATATGTAAAGAGTATTGTTTTCAGTGATGTTAATGACTGATTCCGCAGTAACCATCTGGTGCAGTAATCACTGATGATAATGAAAACTTTGCATTTAAACTCCTAGAGATCCCATCCAAGGTGTTCCCATAGCCTCAAAAGAAAGGTAGTAGTTTGCTCTGTTGTTGGCTATGCACTGCACGTGAGGCAAATGAGGTGATCAATGGAGTTAACAATCTTGATTCCTAGTCTAGAGGCAGCTGCCAAAAGCCACTGTTTGCATCCAATTTTGTGAAGAAGGTGCTTTTTGCAAATTTAGTGAGACTTTAGTCCACTGATGCCATTGGGTTGATCTCACACTACAGGCTTGTTTAACTGAGTCAAGTTCACGCAGATTCTAATGGAACCATTAGTCTTTGGTACTGCGACCATTCCAGAACACCACTTTGTCGGCTACTGGAGACATGACTCATTGTTGTAATATGTGTTCAGTCGCGCCCTTGACTTTGTCCAAGAGTGGGTGAGAGACCTTTCTAGCTGTTAAAACACATGCCGGATTAGCATCAGCCTTTAAGTTTACACCATATTCTGTCTACTGATTTCCTAAGCCTGAAAATAGGGATGGAACTTTATTTCTGAATACATTACTGGATAGCTCGTCCACAATTTCATCAACCTTGTAAATCAGCCTTAACTGCAAACATGCTTTTCTGCTCAGTATATTATACTCCTGGTTCTTTATGGGCTAACCAGGATCCCCAAATTCTTTATCCTTACAGCTTAATCTTGCCAATTGATGACCTATTATTTTCAGTGTACTCCCTAGTCCCTCCAGGATCTTGTAACTGGTTGGAGGATGACTGTAATGTGATATTTCAAGCCACTTTTACTTTAGACTGAACTGACGCTGAGCAAGTCATAGAGACCACGTTCAGTAAAGGTGGTCATGAGGATTGAACAGGCAGAAAGGGCATGGGTGACCACCAGGCAGAGTCGGGAAAGGCAGGGTGTGGAGGAGTCTCCTGAGGCCATCCTCCTTTGTAACAGAGGTACCTTTTTGGATTCTGGAGACGACTGCAGGGGAGATGACTGTAGGGGAAATCAGTGGCAGCCAACCTCGTGTCACCTTGGGTGGGTCTGCTACACAACAGGGGAGGTGGGCGAATGTCAGGGCTAGAGCAGTAGGGGATTCAAAAATTTCTGTTGCTGCAAAAGAGACTCCAGGATGGTATATTGCCTCCCTGGTGCCAGGATCAGGGGTATCACTGAATGGCTGTATGGCATACTGAATGGGGAGGGTGAACAACCTCGACGGTGGTACATGTTATTAATGATATAGGCAGAAAAAGAGATGTGGTTCTGCAAGCAGAATTTAGGGAGCCTGGAACAGGATCCAGAAGGTAGTAATCTCTGGATTACTTATGGTGCCACGTGCTAGTGAGTATAGGAATAGGAGGTTAGTCCAGATGAAGGTGAAGTGACACAGGATCAGAGGGCAGATACAGAACTGGCTTGGTAATAGAAGACAGAGGGTAACGATGGATGGGTGCTTTTCTGAATGGAAGGCTGTGACTTGTGGTGTCTGCAGGGGTCAATGCTGGGACATTTGTTGTTCATAGTGTAGATAAATATAAACAGCGGAAAGAGAGCGCAGAATCCAGAGCATCCCACCCACCTCATCAAACACCACCTGCCAAACCTGCAGCAGGATCTCAGCCACCGCAGAACCCACCTCCCCGGAGTGGGAGCAAGTCATCCTCAATGCTGAGAGACCGCCCAAGAAGAATATGAAATGATTTGGAGGAAAATGTAACTGGTAGTTTACGGACGGCACAAAGATTGGTGGAGTTGCGAATAGTAAAGAGGATTGTCAGAGGAAACAGCAGGACATAGAGCGGTTAAAGACTTGGGCAGAGAGATGGCAGATAGAGTTTAATCCTGAGAAATGTGAGGTAATGCATTTTGGAAAGTCTAATACAAGTGGGAAATATACAGGAAATGGCAGAACCCTGTGTAGTATCGATAGGTCGAGGGATCTGGGTGTACAGGTCCACCTGTCACTGAATGTGGCAACGCAAGGTGGATAAGGTCAAGAAGGCATATGGCATGCTTGCCTTCATCGGCCAGGGCACCGAGTGTAAAAATTGACAAGTCATGCTGCAGCTGTACATAACCTTTGTTGGGCCAAACTTGGAATATTGCGCACAATTTCTGGTTGCCACACTACCAGAAAGGTGTGGATGCTTTCGAGAGAGTACAGAAGAGGTTTACCAGGATGTTGCCTGGTATGGAGGGGATTAGCTTTATGAGGAGAGGTTGGATAAGCTCTGAATGTTTTCACTAGAACTACGGAGGTTGAGATGCGACCTGATGGAAGTTTACAAAATTATGAGTGACATGGACAGAGTAGATTGTCAGATGTTTTTTCTCAGGGTAGAAAAGTCAATTACTCAGGCACATAGATTTAAGGTGCGAGGGGGAAAGTTCAGAGGAGATGGGCGAGGCAATTTTTTTTACACTAAGGGTGGTGAGGGCTTGGAACGTGCTGCCGGAGGAGGTGGTGGAGACAATAGCGACATTTAAGAGGCATCTTGATGAATACATGAATAGAGGATACGCACCCCGTGAATTGCAGAAGGTTTTAGATAGGCAGGCATCATGATCGGTACAGGCTTGGCGGTCTCAAGGGCCTGTTCCTGTGCTGTACTGTTCTTTGTTCTTTGAATGCGTGGCTGGAGAAATGGTGCAGGAGGGAGGGCTTTAGATTACTGGGATTTTGAGACCGGTTTTTGGGGACATGGCAAGGGGCTGGCATCCTGAAAGGAGGCTTAACCAAAATTAGAACATGGGAGTGTAATATATTTGCTGTCACTACACATGGTTGGGAGAGAGGCAGTATTGGCAGCTTAATATTTCAGGATGCAGGATCTTCAGGTAAGATCGGCAAGGAGGTAAAAGAGGAGGGGGTGTCGCAGTTTTGATGAGGGAATCAATCACAGCAGTACGGAGGAACTACATCTTAGAAGACTCTTCAACTGAAGCCATATTGCTGGGAGTGTTCTATAGGCTCCCTAACAGTCTGAGAGAAATAGAAGAGCAGCTGTGTAGGCAAATTTCAGAGAAGCATAAAACTAATAGGGTAGTGATAGTGTGGGATTTCAATTTCCCCAACATGGGGTAGCCATAGTGTCAAATGTTTTGAGGGAGCAGAATTCTTAAAATGCATCCAGGAGAACTTTTTAAACCAGCCCATATAAGGTCCAACAAGAGAAGGGACGGTCCTGAATTTAATTTCGGGTAATAATGCCGGGCAAGTGGGTGAGGTATCAGTGGAGTATCCCACCCACAATGTTTTAGCCTCAACTACTTCCTCTGGCAATGAATTCCACAGGCTCACCACTCTCTGGATGAAGAAATATTTCTTCATCTCTGTTCGAAATGGTCTACCCCATATCCTCAGACTGTGACCCCTGGTTCTGGACGCCCCCAACATTGAAAGCATCTTTCTTGCATGTACCCTGTCTCGTCCTGTTGGGATTTCATAGGTTGATCCTGAACGCCCCCCACCCCGCGCAAGCCCCAGCTTGTTATATGGGTGTCCCAGGGCTCCCCTCCAAACCCGCGCAGGGCATACCCTAGCCCGATCACCACGCAGAAAATGGCACCTTGGCACTGCCATGCTGCCTTAGCATTGCCCATCCAGTGCCCCTGTCAGCTGGAAGTGCCACCCGGGCAAAGCCAGGCTGACACTCGGATGCCACTGTCAGGGTGTCCAGCTGGCAGTGCCAGAGTACCACGCTGCCCAGAGGACGTGCCCTTCTTTACGACATATGTGATCAAGCTGCACAACTCTATGTGCTCTTGTACACTTCTAATGATTATGCTGTTCACTACTTTGGCCATTTAACCTTCAATTTGTCTCAAGTGTGGTTGCTGCTCTTTCATGGTGGATGAATTGATGGACTTGCATTCTCCTTCAAGTGTAATGTTGCAGCACCACAAAAATGCCACTTTTGTCAAACTGTTCTGGATACTTCAATGGTAAGCCATGAACTGAGTTGATAAGCCATGAAGTGAGTTGGTAAGCCATGAGCTGGGTTGGTAAGCCATGAGCTGGGTTGATAGGAGTAGTTTCTGAGCTTGATCTGCCTTGTGACATCTGATTGATTCAATGGATTGTCACTAGTGCGAGGCCACAACATACTAGTAGACCTGCAATCTCTGAGTCTTTAGTCTCCACAGTGTAGAACCTTGTGATGACCAGGAGGATCGATTTGTACTTGCACTCCAGAACTATGGACCCTGAACATGAAATAAGTGAACCATTGTGTGTTGTAAGTTTCACAGCAGTAGGTTTCACCATGGCCTTCCACATCTGTGGATGCGGGTCTTTTAGAATTCACGAAGGTATTATGTTGGCACTTACCCATGTCAATCTTGATAATAATTACTAACGTTTTTAGGACAGATCATTTGAATCTTGGTAAACATTTTTGGCGATGTGATGACCTCTATGTTTTCCACAAGATTGACGGTGAAACATGTGTTCACTGCTCTTCATCTTGTTGTGCACATCATCGTCTTTTTCTGGTTTGCTGATAACCTCACGTATATGTTCCTGATGGGACACCAGATGGTCAGTCTTAATGTTTGAAGTTACCCATTGTGCTTTAAAAAATTGTGAAACCGGCATTGTTGCTGATGAGGGAGGGAGTATGGAAAGTGTCCAACATCGCCGTAGTTTGCCGAAGGTTATGCCACCGCCCGAGGGACTTCTGCCAGGGTCGGTGGGAGTAGCAGGGCGTGGCCATGAGGTGGGCTGTGGCGTTAGGGTGGATGGGCATGCTGCGGTCTGCAAGGCAGCTATACAACTCTGCACGCCGCTGCCTGCCCACTGTGAACTTTGGCCGTATGGGTGTCCCGCCTCAGGCCACTCCCCTAGGTGTCCTCTGGCCCCAGCCCTCGCCATCAATGGGATGGCACGCTCCAGTGGAACCAGTGTCATCTTTTTGGCTGGGATGGTGTGTGTGGGGAGTGAAGTATGTATATGTGGCTGCAGCTTGTTAGGCTCCCGAGTGTCAATCACGGACCCGGTGATTCCCGTACCATTTTTCATTGGAATTGATTGTGTTCCATGTGGCGCCAGTGCTAGCCCCTCCACAGTCACTGAATTAGTCCAGGTTCGGCGCCAGTTTTCCTGTCATCAAAGTCCATGAATCCTGTCCCGGCGTCAACACTTAGGGTGGGATTCTTCGTTGCCTGACAACGATATCGTGATCGGGAGACGAATCCCCTTTGACGCCAAAATCGGGGCTGCGCCTGCTTTCGGATGCTCCCCCACCCCCTCCAAAACGGCGTCATCAGGGAGTACGCCACACGCTGAAGGCCTTCCCCCGACGCTCCGTCGCCGATGGGCCAACGACCCGACGGTGCGGGATACGTGTGTTCTGAGTTTTCGTCAACCTCACGTGGTGGCTGCGTATTGTGTCAGGACTACTGCAGGCCACCGCCATGCGCATGCACAACCACGGACCCAGCCATTCTCCGGCCGTTTTTGGTGCGGGAGCCGGGAGCTGCTAGCCCCTCACCGGTCCCGGAATCGGTGATGCTTCGCGCCGATTTCGGTGTCATAAAACGCCATTGTTCCCACGCCACTTAGCCGCAAAATTGGACAATCCAGCCCTTACTCTCAGGAATGGGGAATCTAGCCACATAGCTGTCTGTATACTCTGCTCAAAGCAAAAGTGTTACTAAGACTGAATCGTATGTTACATTTGCCTTCTAGTGATGTGATGCTGATACCTCTTGCAGGCATATTACAACAGCTCTCAAATTGTTACATAAAGCACAACTGGTTCGTTAGTGTCTTTTTGTGAAGGACATTCTTGCATGGCCTCGACCTACATCTGTATGATTTCTGTCCTGCACCAATGCAGTTGACTCTTGCCTGCCCACTGGAGTAACTTAGCAAGCCGCTCAGTTGTGTCAAACATCTATTAGTGGTTCAACAAGTTGACCCAGCCCCACCTTCTCAGGGTGACCTGGGATGCCAGCAACCACATCCGAAGAATACATTTTAGAAAATACTTTAGGTTCAGCGAGTGTTGGCGCAGCAATTTACCAAAGCTGAGGCAGCTTCAGTTCGAGCCAATGTAAAGGCTCCTGAATCAAAGCACTGATTCTGGGAAGAACGGGGAATGCTGTCTGGTATTTCTGAGTTTGTGCTGCCAGCTGGAATCATTACCCTTTGGGCATAGACGTTGGGAACGCTGCTTTTGATTTTCAAATATGCAGAGCCTCCTGGCAAACTCTTCCTTCTCCATCGCAGACCAAAGTGAAAATTATTAACCCTTTGCTTCCTAACATGCCTTCCAAAGGGAAGTTGCACCCGAGGAAATTGCGAATCTATCTTAAATCATTACATCTGAGCTTACGGCAAAGGTAGTGTGAAAACCAAACCAGCAGCAACTCATTTAAAAGCTTCATTGGGAATACAGCATCTGTAAAGTGTAACACAAATTCAGGTAAATTAGATATATTCAAACAGTGAAGAGAAAAGTGATCAAGACTTTAGAATTATATAAGCAAATCGATGGGTGATTAAGGATAAGCAAAATTTCAGTTTAATGTATTCAGGTAAAGTAGACATTTATATGGTCCCTTACAGGCTCTTTGTGTTTCCCAAAACACTTCACAACCAGTGAAGCATCCACTGTTATAATGTAGAAAAAACGGTAGGTAAATTGTGTTCAGTAAGGTCCATCAATCACCCATGTGATAAAGACCCAAATAGCGCTTCAATGATGTTGATTATAGGATAAATATTGGCCGGTTTTCCATTCCTCTTTTTCCGAAGAGTGCCATGGGGTCTTGTATGGCCACCTGAGAGGGAAGACATAACCTTGAATTAATGGTCTAGTTCTTCCAGCCTCCGTGTTGTCAGAGACCGGATGTACCCAACCACAATCCCCATGATACGATGCAAATTTCCCAGGAAATTTTAACTTATCGTGGGCAATTCCCCTGCTGCTCAGGATCCTCTGGAAATATCTCCAACTCTGAGTTAGAGCCAGAAACTTAGACAGATCCGAATTAGTTAACTGAAAAATAACCCAGGAAACGTCAGAAAGCCCAGAAAAGTTCTAGTCTAACTCCTGGAAAACTATGCAACAGAAATCCCTGACTCCTGCCCAAACCCCTTTTTACCCACACCCCCATCTAACAAGACCTCACCAACCGACTCCCTTCCAATCCCCGGACTCCCCCCAACCCAAAAGCCCACATCTCTCCTGACCCCATCTGACCTGACCTCATTGTTAATGGAATCCAAGCTGGTTGGTGAAGTCAAAACCGAGACAAAGTGTTTTTCTTTACCGATTTGATTTTGTTCCGTCTTGTAGCTCTCCTCCAATGCCTAGTGTCTCAGCTGTCCGATATTTGTATGTGATCAAAGTACTTAGTTAAACAATGCCTTACACGCGTGTTTCTTAACAACATAAACAATATGTTTAACATACTATTGGGGGGAGATGGTGGCGTAGTGGTATTGTCAGGATGGTATAGAAAGCAAAGAGTGGGGATTAATGGGTGTTTCTCTGGTTGGCAATCAGTAGCTAGTGGTGTCCCTCAGGGATCAGTGCTGGGCCCACAATTGTTCACAATTTACATAGATGATTTGGAGTTGGGACCAAGTGCAATGTGTCCAAGTTTGCAGACGACACTAAGATGAGTGGTAAAGCAAAAAGTGCAGAGGATACTGGAAGTCTGCAGAGGGATTTGGATAGGTTAAGTGAATGGGCTAGGGTCTGGCAGATGGAATACAATGTTGACAAATGTGAGGTTATCCATCTTGGTAGGAATAACAGCAAAAGGGATTATTATTTAAATGATAAAATATTAAAACATGCTGCTGTGCAGAGAGACCTGGGCGTGCTCGTGCATGAGACGCAAAAAGTTGGTTTACAGGTGCAACAGGAAAGCAAATGTAATTTTGTCCTTCATTGCTAGAGGGATGGAGTTTAGACTAGGGAGGTTATGCTGCAACTGTATAAGGTGTTAGTGAGGCCACACCTGGAGTATTGTGTTCAGTTTTGGTCTCCTTACTTGAGAAAGGACGTAGTGGCGCTGGAGGGTGTGTAGAGGAGATTCACTAGGTTAATCCCAGAGCTGAAGGGGTTGGATTACAAGGAGAGATTGCATAGACTGGGACGTACTCGTTGGAATTTAGAAGGATGCGGGGGATCTTATAGAAACATATAAAATTATGAAGGGAATAGATAGAGTAGATGCAGGCAGGTTGTTTCCACTGGCGGGTGAAAGCAGAACTAGGGGGCATAGCCTCAAATAAGGGGAAGTAGATTTAGGACTGAGTTTGGGAGGAACTTCTTCACCCAAAGGGTTGTGAATCTATGGAATTCCTTGTCCAGTGAAGCAGTTGAGGCTCCTTCATTAAATGTTTTTAAGATGAAGATAGATAGTTGTTTGAAGAATAAAAGGATTAAGGGTTATGGTGTTTGGGCCGGAAAGTGGAGCTGAGTCCACAAAAGATCAGCCATGATCTAATTGAATAGCGGAACAGGCCCGAGGGGCCAGATGGCTACTCCTCCTCCTAATTCTTATGTTCTAATGTCACTGGACTAGTTAATCAGAAACCCAGGGTGATGCTCTGGGGAACTGGGTTTGAATCCCACCACTGCCGATGGTGAAATTCGAATTCAATAAAAATTTGGAATTAAAATAGTCTAATGATGACCATGAAACCATTGCCCTTTGTTGTAAAAACCCATCTGGTTCACAAATGCTCTTTGGGGAAGCAAATCTGACGTCCTTACCTGGTCTGGCCGACATGGTCTACAAAACCGCAGCAATGTGCTTGACTCTGAACTGCTGGCCCAGCCGGCGATGCCCATATCCCATAAACAAATACAAGAAAAACTCACCACCTGACTCCCACCAGTCCACTAATTCCCCCCAGCTCCCCCCTGATCTGATCTCCCACCATCCAACTCCCCCCTGCACCCCATCCGACCTGGCTGGCCACTACCATATCACCACCCCCAACAACCTGACACCGCCAACCCAACCTGACCCGTCTTTACCACTCTACCCACCCGTCACACGACCCATTTATCCATCTGACACCCTACCACTCTACTCAACTACCATCCTACCCACCTACAACCCGACCAGCCCACCCACCAGGCACCCTTTCCTAACCACCACCGTACCTGCCTGCCACCCTACCACCTTACCCACTTATGTTTCACATGACAGTATTCATACCACATTGATAAAGCCTCGAATACATTATTCTTCTGAAAAGAAATTGTAACTCATGGATAATCCGGCCAAAGATTCAGAAAATTACAGGGATAGTTTTGATGAGATAAAGAAGATATAATATGGATGTTTCATAGGATACGAGGGTCAGAGCGGAATCTGATTTTTACTGACTTTGACAGAAAGGCAATGGATGGAGTCATGTTCTCTGGGGAACTCTGATTAAATCTGGGAGAAAAATGATTTCAGGCAAAGCACAGCTATGGCTGGCGATAGGTTGGCACCAAAAATGTATTATTGTGATCTGTTCCAGTACATTCATCACAGGGAATTTACTGTTATAGCTTTGGTACCATACCATTAAAATGTTTTATAAATATGTGAAATGGTTATGGATTCACAGGCTTAGGTTCAGGGCAGTGTTGGTCTGAAAGTGGATATATGGCTAAGCTTGTGCAGAGCTTGCACTAGTTATCTATTTAATATCTGGTCAGTGGTCATGTGTAATGTGCAAAAAGACATGATAAACACACACGCACACAGACACACATCTCCTCTGAGCATTGTAGCTAAGTGGATAACATCATAATTGTGGAGAGATAATTTGTGCTCCACTATTTCCATTTCCATTGGGCTGCACAGTAGCACAAATGGATAGCACTGTGGCTTCACAGCACCAGGGTCCCAGGTTCGATTCCCCGCTGGGTGACTGTCTGTGCGGAGTCTGCATGTTCTCCCCGTATCTGCGTGGGTTTCCTCAGGGTGCTCTGGTTTCCTCCCACGGTCCAAAGATGTGTGGGTTAGGTGGATTGGCCATGCTAAATTGCCCTTGGTGTCCAAAAAACTGTTAAGTGAGGGTTACAGGATTACAGGGATAGGGTAGATACGTGCGCTTCAGGGGTGCTCTTTGTAAGGGCTGATGCAGACTCGATGGGCCGAATGGCCTCCTTCTACACTGTAAATTCTATGATTTCAAGGGGAGGCAGAGGTGCAATGAATAAAGGCAAATTACTGTGAATGCTGGAATCTGAAACGCAAGAGAAAATGCTAGAAAATCTCAGCAGGTCTGGCAGCATCTGTAGGGAGAGAAAAGAGCTAACGTTTCGAGTCCGATGACTCTTTGTCAACGCTAACAGACAGAGAAAGTGGGAAATATTTATACTGTGGAGTGAGAATGAAAGATGAGTCATAGCCACAGAAACCCAGGGAAACCGGGTGCTGATGGCCACAGAAACCAAGGGGAAAGAGGTGCTCATGGCAGTCCCCAGAGAGAACAAAAGACGTGAAAGGCCAAACAGCAGAAAAACTAATATCAGAGGATGAACTGTAGATGTGGTGGGGGGAGGGGAAGGGGGAAGCGGGAAGCAAAGAGGAGAAAGATTAAGGAAAGGTGGATAAGATTGGGGGCAGGGATTAAATATATATTATGAAAGAAAGAAATAGTAAAAGTCATTTAAAATGAAATGGGATGAAAACAAACGGGTTGCGGAGGGGTAGAGCTGATCATCTGAAGTTGTTGAATTTGATGTTGAGACTGGAAGTCTGTAGTGTGCCTAACCAGAAGAGGTTTAATGATATTGTCGAATCCCACCGTGGCAGATGGTGAAATTTGGATTCAATAAAAATCCGGACATTGAAAGCCTAATAATGACCCAAAAAACCATTGTCGATTGTTGTAAAAATGCACCTGGGTAATTAATGTCCTTTGATAAGGAAATCCATCAACTTAACCTGGTCTGGCCCACATGTGACTCGAGACCTACAGCAATGTGGCTGACTTTGCAACTGTCCAATGGGAAATGAATTATGGCTAAGCCAGTGACACCCATAACCCATGATAGAATTTTTAAAACTGAGCATTTTGTTTTGTTGCCCTCTCTGTCGGGGATGTGTAAATAAAATTAGTTCAATAACGGCTGTCTACTGAGCATACATTTATTTCCCTCAGAGCAATAGGTAACATTGGGCAGAATTCTCCGTTCATTCATGCCGGCAAATTCTCTGTTCTTGTTGCAAAGAAACGGACTTTGGGCTGAGCACCAAATTCTCCGTTCTCACTGATAGTGGTGGCGGGGTGAATGTGGAGCGGAGAATCCCCGCCAATGTCTCTGGGCAAGCCTTGGTTCGCCTCTCTTGATTCCACTTCCATGTGCAAGGTATGTTGATGTGCCTTCTGTTTAAAAAAAAAGCTCATGATTTGTTTTTCTGTTAAGGGTGGTACGTCAAATGCAAGCTGGTAATGAGAACGGGGGGTGGGGGGGGGCACAATTGAACTGTGTCGGTTTTTAAACACTGGGGGAAATTCTCCATTTCGGAGACTTTGAGCAGGATTCTCCGTCGGCGGGATCCTTTGCATCGCCAGCAGCGCACACAAGCTGCATATTTCCTGATGGCAAGGGGGTGGCCGCAGTGGGAAACCCTTTGGGTGCTTAGAACGCACTTAGTGCTTGGAATGCACTTACCTCTCTTGACAATAAGTGATTATTCTTATTATTGATGTGGTCAGTGTTTACAAACATTGGCGTTTCACCTCTTAGACCTCGGAAAGGTGATGGGAGATGAATGAATCAAAGCTACAGATGGTTTGTAGAAGCTGTCAATTTTCAAAGATGTTTCAGTGTTTTTTTTACCGTTCCGCACCCTCTCCTGAGCCAGGGCGTCCGGTCCATGTTTGGAAATACGTGTAGCAATTCATCTCCGTGAGACTTCCTCCTGAGTGGAGTGGAGCTTTGCGGAAGGACGGAGCATTCTGCGTCCAATCCGCAAATTAAATTTAAATGAATGCAAATGCCGGTTTTGCGTGCTGCGAGTGCGGGGCACAAACCTCATTGCCACCAGCGAGGGACCGGAACATGGTGCCCGAATCGGCGCCGGGCGCGGAGCTCAATTTTGGTCAGATACCCGATTGCCCACCGATTGCGGATCACGTTTACGGCATCACGAGGTGGAGAATTTCGCCGACTATTTCAAGCAAAGCAGCGACGTTACAGACAGATGTTAATGTCGCCAAGGCCCACATATTAATCGCGGATGTTGCTTGGGGAGTCAATAACAACTGGGGTGATGCTTCTGCGAAGAGTGTGTAACTTCCCGTTCTTCCCGGGACCTGTGGGGTGGGAATGCTTGTCTTCCTTGTGCTCCTTATAGAAGAAAGGAAAGCAAAGGAGAAGATTAAAAACTGAGCCGCAGTCTTCGGCCAGCCTCTTTACTTTGTTGCTTTTCCATATCCGTTTTGAATGATGTAATAGGAATTGACTGCTCTTAGATCAGAGATCATTGGTTCAATGATGAATCATAAGAGAAAAATGCAAAATGCAAGGTTTGTGGTGCAATTGTGGAAGGAGAGGACGATAAATGAAGAGACATCCCCACATGTGCTGTTGTTTTTACTCCAGTTGCAGCAGTAATTTAGTTCATCATTTATGCCATATATGGAAAAGCTCTTTGAATTATGTATTAAAGGAAGAGTCTGCAGCTACAGATCGCAAGAGAGCAGATCCAAGCTTATACTGTGGACAGCTTTCCCCGCTGGCTTGCACCTATAAGGATACTACTGAGAGTTTCTGTATGTGAAAAGAAAAGGGGGAATATTGTGGATAGCACGTACCTGTCCTTGGCTATTATGTACAGAGAACTGTACGGAGAAATTCAGAAAATTGGCTCTCCACTGAATCATAGAATTAACAGTGCCATTCGGCCATCGAGTCTGCACCGATCCCCATTAGCCAGCATCCCCACCCAACCTTTTTGGGTCCTAAGGGCAGTTTAGTAATGCCAGTCCACCTAACTTGCACATCTTTGGACTGTGCGAGGAAACCGGAGCACCCGAATGAAACACAGGGAGAACGTGCAGACTCGGACAAGCCGGGACTCGAACATGGGACTCTGGAGCTTTGAAGTAACAGTGCCCCTCTTAGTGCTTGAAAGCCAGTCAAGTGGAATGAGCACAAATGAAGATTTGTGATTAGGAGCAACCGTAAATATGGGATTAGCGCACCTTGTGTCCAAATTGCTCAGATATTGTGTGTGTGTGTGTATCTGTGTGTGTGTGTGTATCTGTGTGTGTGTGTGTGTGTATCTGTGTGTGTGTGTGTGTGTGTGTGTGTGTATATGTGTGTGTGTGTATCTGTGTGTGTGTGTGTGTGTATCTGTGTGTGTGTGTGTGTGTGTGTCCAGAGTATCCCCATTTTTGAAAGTGAAGTTACGTTTTCTGATGTTTCAATAAGCGGGTATATTGTTACACTTTCCTCGCAAGCCTCCTGTCTACCACAATCAATAAACAGCAAGTCTTCCAGAACACAATGGTGAGTGTTTTCACTCGCATTAAGGCTAGTATCCTCATCAACTCTGTCCTTACCAGGTGGCATGCGGCGCAGTAGTTAGCACTGGGACTGCGGCGCTGAGGACACTGGTTCGAATCCCAGCCCTGGGTCACTGTCCGTGTGGGGTTTGCACATTCTCCCCATGTCTGCGTGGGTTTCACCCCCACAACCCACAGATGTGCAGGTTAGGTGGATTTGCCACGCTGAATTGCCCCGTAATTGGGGAAAAAAAAACATTATTGGGTATTCTACATTTTAAAAAAAAAACTCTCCTTACCAGACAAATTGAGTTTAAGATTCTTAATTTAAGCTTTAAATTCCTCCATGTGCTCACTTCTCTTCCTCTGAGATGCTTTCCAGCTGTGCATCCATGTCCTTATCTCATCTCATTTTCATCCCAGCATGGACCTCCTTTCTGTTTTTCAGTCACAGATGCACTATAGAAAGCATCCTATCTGGCTGCATCACAGCCTGGTATGGCAACTGCTCGGCCCAGGACCGCAAGAAACTACAGAGAGTCGCGAACACCGCCCAGTCCATCACACAAAACCGCCTCCCATCCATTGACTCCATTTACACCTCCCGCTGCTTGGGGAAAGTGGGCAGCATAATTAGAGATCCCTCCCTCCCAGCTTACTCACTCTTCCAACTTCTTCCATCGGGCAGGATATACAAAGGTCTGAGAACACGCATGAACAGACTCAAAAACAGCTTCTTCCCCGCTGTTACCAGACTCCTAAACGATCCTCTTATGGACTGCCATCATTAACACTACACCCATGTATGCTTCACTCGATGCCAGTGTTACGTAGTTACATTGTGTACCTTGTGTTGCCCTATTATGTATTGTCTTTTATTTCCTTTTCTTTTAATGTACTTAATGATCTGTTGAGCTGCTCGCAGAAAAATACTTTTCACTGTACCTTGGTACACGTGACAATAAACAAATCTAATCCAATCCATTCCGTCTGCTCCAGTATCAGCACTATTAGCCAATGCCTCCCTACCGGAGAAACAACACTTCTAGATCTCATCTTCCCTGTAAGCACCCCTCCTGTGTTGAAGCCTCTCCTTTACAGCTATGTTTTTGTCTTTTCAACCTCTCTCCACCTTTTCTCCATCCAGCTGTGTATGGTCCTAATCTCAATCCTACAAAATGCTTTGAGAAGTGTTTTAACCTGGTGGAGTCAGAATGAGTGGCTTGCTCATAGGGTCTGTGTAGGCTTCGCTGTGTAACAAGACCATGATTGCCCTGAGCACTTAAGGTGTAGATGTGTTTGGCCAGGGCCTTGGGAACAATCCACAGATGGGCCCCTGAGGAAGGATGGCAGAGGGACCACACATGTCACATTGCCTGATGACAGTGGCTGGGGCACAGCCACTGGAAGCTGGTGAGTTATGAATGCCTCACAGTTTAGTTAAGGACTTTCGATTTGCGGTGGCAACATGCATGTTGCAGTCTTGAGCAATGGACAGTGATGATAAAGGTTCCAACTTCCTTTCCATCACACAATGGGCCAGGAACCCCTCCTGCTTTTACACATACCATTAGTGTGTTGGAAGGATTTGCAAGTTGCTGATCAATATGTTTGACAATGTTCTGAATGAACCATCCTTGCCCATCAAATCCCAGAGTGGGACTCGAACGTGCAGCATATGGCTCAAAATCAGAGTCACTACCCACTGTGCCACCCACTGCACCACATGACCCTTGTAACCTGTTGGAAGTAGCCATGTGGAAATGGTGCTCCAAACCAGTCAGCAATGGTTAACGCTCTCGCACTTAATATTTCTGCTCAGATAGTAGAATTTACCAAGACTTACTGATACTGAATATGGGGCGGGATTCTCCAAGCCCGCGCCGGGTTGGAGGATTGCCGGGGGGGGGGCATGCGAATTCCGCCACGCCGCTCCGACCCTGGGCCGCCGATTTTCTGGTCGCCGGAGAATCAGCAACAATTGCTCCGGCACGGTCGGCGCGGCACCTGTCGGGGGGGCACCTGTCGGGGGCCGTTGAAAGCAGCCCCCGCGGCGATTGTGTGCGCTTGACGAGCCGAGTGCCCGCCGAGTTCCACTGGCGTCGTTCACGTATGGTCCTACCCAGCAGGACCGCGACATTCTGGCTGCGGGGGCCATTCTGGTGGGGGGGGGGGGGGGGGGCGGGGGTAGCCGTTTCGGGCGGAGGCCTCCACGGTGGTCAGGCCCGTGATTGGGGGCAACTGATCGGCAGGCGCACTAATTCCGGGGAGGGTCTACGTTCCTCAACGCCGGACCCCTGTAGGGCTCCGCCATGTTGCCGTGTAGGACGGGCTTTCGGCGCTGGAGCAGCTCCGGCGCCATTCTAGCCCCCCCGAGGAAAGGGAGAATGACTGGGCGTGGAGGCCCATTGACGCCGGCGTTGCTCACACCGGTTTTGACGCTGGCATAAACTCTTGGCCGGGATTTCGGAGAATCCCGGCCCAAATGTCACCAATCCTGATACCATTTCCAATCATTTCAGTGCGAGATGTTTTAGTCGACTGACCCGATAATTCTAACAGTGCTGAGGTCCTAATGACGTTCTCGGACCCGATCAGCGTGTATTACTGAAGCTGCAGACTGGCTGCCTCTAACTGAGGCTTTGTAAAGTGGTAATGGACGAGAAGCAGTCAGCGGGTTGTGCAGCAAAATGGCAGCCTTGCAGGCCGTGAAATGGGGGCCGTGAAATGGGGTCCGTGCCTGCACACTCCAGTCCCAGGGGGTAATCCCGACCCCATGGTCTATCGCCTGATCACCCCCCCCGCTGCTCTCCCCCTGGCTGGCAGGCTCCCCCCCCCCCCCCCCCCCCTGCCAACCACACGGCTGCCCATGCTTGACCAATGCATGACCTACCTCCCCTCTCTCCCTCAGCAGCCATGGCTCCAGTTTGCCAAATTTCAAAACCACAAGTGATGCCGTCGGTAATTCCTCCTGGCGGAGGCGGAACACCGAGGAGGCCCCAGAGAATACCGAGTCAGGCCCGTTAATGATACGCCAACGTCCTCTGTTGTAAGTGCAGAGTAGAATGCATTTACACCGGAGCATGGCATTGTTGGGTGCCCGGCGCTGCCATGATTTTCATCTTGCGTGATCCTCCGTCCGGTCGGATTCTCCGGCGTGGCTGGATGGAGAATCCCACCCACGTTCACATTCAGAGCGCGGGAACCCACTCTTATTGGGCGAGATCAGCTAAAATTAATAATAATACTTGTCCTTCACATTGCCATCACTCCTAGAATGCATAATTAAATTCTGAAATAATAAAAGGTGTGAATAAGTGTCATGTGAGAGTACCTTTAAGAAATGGGTGTTTATCAGTGATGTCAGAGTGTGGGTGGAGCTGGGCTGTCTGTCAGCTTTTTACTTTCGTTTTAGGCTGCTTGCTGCAAGATGTGTTTTAGTTTCGCTTTCAGTGTTGCAGCCCCACCTCCGCCAGGAGGAATTACCGACGGCAAGGTTCACTTGTGGTATTTCAAATTGGGAAACAGGCGCCGTGGCTACTGAGGGAGAGAGAGGGGGTACGGAAAATGTCCAACATCACTTTAGTGTGCTGACAGTTGTGCCGCTGGCCGGGGGACTTCTGCTAGGGTCCGGAGGGGTAGCGGGTTCGGCGAGGAGGTGGGCCATTGGGTCTGGGTGGACGGCCATGGAACACCATTTCCACAGCCAGCAAGGCAGCCATACGGCTGCTCACGCCGTTGCTCACGCCGTTGACTGCCCACTGTGAACATCGCGGCATGGGTCATATGGGTCCCACCAGGCCACCCCCTAGGTACCCTTTGGCCCCAGCCAACCCATCAATGGGATGGGCATGCTCCAGCGCAACCAGTGCCACCTTCTTGGCTGGGATGAGGGTATGTGGGAAGTGGAGTGCTTATATTCAGCTCCCTGCTTGTCAGGCTCTCCAGCAAATCACACAACAGGATTTGTTGGAATTGCACGAGTTCTGTGCCTGTGCCAACCCATTAGGATGTCCTGAATCATTCAGGGAACGGCCCCGCTATTGTCAACATAAAACCCTCGTGATTCAGTCCCGGTGTCAGCAGCTAGTCTCTCAAACAAAGAATCCGCCAAAATGTAAATTCAGTGTTTTATTCAACTCGATGGGTCAAATCACAATAATTCAGAATTATTACGGTACAGAATGAGGCCGCTTGGCCCAGCATGTCTGCACAGCTCTTCAAATGAGCATTATGACTTTGTGCCATTCCCCTGTATTTTCCCCGTATCCTTACACATTGTTTCTATTCAAATAATCATCCAAAGCCCTCTTGAATGCCTTGACTGAACCTGCCTCCATGATATTTCCAGGCCGTGCATTCCAAACCTGAACCACTTGTTCCATGAAAAATACTTTTCTCACATCATATTTGCTTCTTTGCAAACCGGGGGCGAAATTCTCTGACCCCAGCAGGGTCGGAGAATCACCTGGGGCCACCAAAAATCCCACCCACTCCGTGGCAGAGATTCTCCGCCACCCGGGAATTGGCGGGGGCGGGAATCACGCCCCTCCGATCGGCGTGCCGTCCGCGTCGATCGGCCAGGACCCTTCGGCGATTCTCCGGCCCGCGATGGGCCGAAGTCCCGCCGCTGGTAGGCCTCTCCCGCCGCCGAGGTTTGAACCACCTCTGGTGGCGGCGGGATCAGCGGTGCGAGCGGGCCCCCAGGGTCCTCGGGGGGCGACCGGACCCTGGGGGGTGCCCCCACGGTGACCAGGCCCGCGATCGGGGCACCCCGATCCGCGGGCGGGCCAGTGCCGTGGGGGCACTCTTTCTCCTCCGCTGCCGCCACGGCCTCCGCCATTGCGGAAGCGGAAGAGAATCCCCCAGCGCGCATGCGCTGGTGGTGAAGTCAGCGGCAGCTGACGCTGACGTCACCACCGGCGCATGCGCGAACCGGCGAAGGCCTTTCGGCCAGCCCGGGCGGTGGGCCTGAAAGGCCGCTGGTGCCGGTTTTGGCGCCAGTCGTCATGGTGCTAACCGCTCCGGAGCGGGCCTAGCCCCCAAAGGTGTGGAGAATTCCGCACCTTTGGGGAGGCCCGACGCCGGAGTGGTTGGCGCCATTCCGCTACGCTGGGACCCTCCGCCCCGCCGGGTAGGGGAGAATGCCGCCCCATAAGTCACTGCCTTCCCGTTCTTGATCCTTTTACAATGGGGATCTGTTTCTCTCCGTCTACTCTGTCAGCACCCTCATGATTTTGAACATCTCAATCAGATCTCCTCTTCGCCTTTATCTCTGCAAGGAGAACAGTCCCGACCTCTCCAATCTATCCTCATAACTGAAGTTTCTCATCCCTGGAACCATTCTTGTAAACCTCTCTGAATAATAATAAAAATTATCTTTATTATTGTCACAAGAAGACTTACATTAACACTGCAATGAAGTTACTCTGACAATCCACTAGTCACCACACTCCGGCGCCTGTTGGTACTCTGAGGGAGAATTCAGAATGTCCAAATTACAGCAAATCTTTTGGGAGGAAACCGGGGCGCCCGGAGGAAACTCACTCAGACACTGGGAGAACGTGCAGACTCCGTACAGACGGTGACCCAAGCCGAGAACCTCTGCACTCTCTCCAATGCATTCACACCCTTCCTCTAGTATGGTGCCTAAAAGGGGAACATATATGATTCTGAGGGGGATTTGAGAGAGTGGATTCTGAGAGGATGTTTCCTTTTTGGCGAGTTTGGAACTAGGGGGTCACACTTTAAAAATAAGACATTTAAAACCGAGATGAAGGGAGCTTTTTTTCTCTCAGTTGGCTATCATTGTGTGAAGTTCACCTCCCCAGAGGGCAGTGGAGACTCGGTTATTGAAGCTGTTCAAAGCTGAGTTAGTTACAAGTTGATCAACACGGAAGTCAAGGGTTAAGGGGTTGGGGGGCATGGGGGAAGGTGGAATTGAGACCACATTCAGGTCAATCATGATCCTATCGAATGGTAATGGAATCCCTACAGTGCAGCAAGAGGTGATTCAGAATGAAGGAGCAGGCTGGAGGTGCCAAATCGCGTACACCTGCTCATAATTCTTGTGTGCTTGTGGAGACTGAATTGAGTTCCCAAATAGATGGGGTTATTCCCATTTTGTTCAAGTACACTTCCTGGATTCACAGTGATTGATGTCTCATTGTCCACAGTTTAGCCTGCCCACAGTTTAGCCTGAGGGCAGTCGAGTATTAATCGCTATGGTGACCACCATTTCCCCTATGTTGCTCCTGATTACAGTGTTTGACTTACCATTCATTCTGTTATTTCTTTCCCCACAGAGTGACGTGTGGTCATTGGGAATCACGGCGATTGAAATGGCAGAAGGGGCTCCGCGTAAGCAACATTTTGCAGCTTGTATTTAATGGCTGGTGGGAAATTCCGGCTTTAATAATAATCTTGATTGTCACAAGTAGGCTTACGTTTACACTGCAATGAAGTTACAATGAACGCCCTCCCTCTGTCTCTCTCTCTCCCTCATCACCTCTCTCTGTCCCCTTCTCTTTCTCCCTCTCCCCTTCTCCAGTCTCTTGTGAATTTATAACATTTTGGATTATGCTTACCCTACTTAGTGACTAGTTTATGTTAATGGCCCTTGTTTTGGACTTTGCTAAAAGTGAAATAATGGCCCAGGTCTCATGGTCAGCGGTGATGCTGAGGATTCTCGCTGCTGATTATGAAGATAACAGACGACCATACCTTTCTGCACCTTTGAATCACAGAATTTACAGTGCAGAAGGAGGCCATTCGGCCCTGCAAGTCTGCACCAGCCCTTGGAAAGAGCACCCTACTTAAGCTCATGCCTCCACCCTATCCCCACAACCCAGTCACCCCATTTTTGGACACTAAGGGCAATTTAGCATGGCCAAGCCACCTAACCTGCACATCTTTAGACTGTGGGAGGAAACGGAGCACCTGGAGGAAATTCACGCAGACACAGGGAGAACGTGCAAACTCCGCACCGGCCAGGAATTCGGTATCCAAGCTGGGAATCGGACCTGGGACCCTGGAGCTGTGCTAACCACTGTGCTACCGTGCTGCCCTTTGCAGCCATGTCTTCCTGTTCCACATGCAGCAGTGATGTTCAAGCACCGCCATTCACTGAGAACACCAGCAAAGAGTAGCAACGGAGAGGACATACCCACTTTTTATCCACTACACCCCGTCATTCTCAGTTAAACTTTTAAAGGTCTGCAAGTCTTGGTGAGAGAGTGGGTGAGGGAATTGGACAGTGGACGAGGGAGTGGCAAGAGGGCAAGGGAGTGGCAAGGGGGCAAGAGAGTGGGCAAGGGAGCGAGAGAGAGGGTAAAGGAGTGAGAGAGTAGGTGAGAGATAGAAGGAGCGGCTGAGGAAGCGCCAGAGATGGCGATGAAGCGGGAAAGTGGCCAAGGGAGTAAGAGAGTGGGTGACGGAGGGACAGAGTAAGCCAGGGTGAGGGGAAGTGGACAACGAGCAAGAGAGTGCGCGCGGAGCGAGTGTGTGGATGAGGAAGGGAGTGAACAAGGGTATGAGGGAGTGGGAGAGTAGACGAAGGAGCAAGAGAGTGGGTGAGGACCGTGCAAATGAGTGAGGGAGCAATGGAGTGGTGGGGGAGTGAAAGAGGGGATGAGGCAGCAAGAGTGAGTGAAGCAGTGGCCGAGGGAGGGAGGGAGTGGACGAGGGTTCAAGGAAGTGGGCGAGGAATTGAGAGAATGGGCGAGGGAGGGAGGGAGTGGGCACTGGGGTGGACAAGGGTGCAAGGCAGTGCGAGAGTGGGTGAGGGAGCAAGAGAGGGCAACGGATCAAGAGAGTGGGCGAGAGAGTGGACGGGAGAGTGAGGAAGTGGGGGGAGAAGCAAGATAATGCTGAGGAAGCGAGGCAGTGAACAAGGAAGCATGAGAATGGTTGAGGGAGTGGGTGAAAGTGGGAGGGACTGGATATGGGTGCAAGCAAGTGGATGAGGGTAAGAGAGAATAGATGCAGAGTGGGCGAGGGTGCAAGAAAGTAGCCGAGTGAGTCACTGTACATGAGGGAGTGAGGAAATGGGCAAGGTTGGGAGTGAGGGAGTGAAAGAGTAGGCGAGGGTGCCCGGAAATGGATGAGAGAGTGAATAAGTGGGCAAGGAAGGGTCGAAGCGGGCCTGGGAGTGAGGGAACGGGCGAGGGAGCAATAGAACAGGTTAGAGAGCAATAGAGCTGGCAAGGGAACGAGAATGCGGGGGTGAGAGTTGGTGTTTGGGATATGGACAGTTGGGTCAGTAGGGGTGAGCAGCGGGCTGGGGGATGAGGAATGGGGTGAGCTGTTAGTTGAGAGGGGATGACCAGTTGAGTTGACAGGCATGCATGGAGAATGGTGGATTATGGGGCTAACTCCTCCGTTTGGGAGACTGCCGGCGGAGCTGGATTGGGCCTGATTTACGCTCCCACTAGGACAAAGGCGTGGGGCTGCCCCACAATGGGAAACCCCATTGACTAGCCGGCGTAATGGAGCATCCTGCCAGCGGGGTGAAACTGAAATGTGGCGCGGCGGAGAATCCAGCCCCAAGACTTTTTAAAAATTCATTCGGGGCACGTGCGCATCGCCAGCATATATTGCCTATCCCTAATTGCCCTTGAACCGAGTGGCCTACCCCGTTTCAAAGGGCGTTTAAGAGTCAACCACATTGCTGTGGGTCTAGAGTCACATGTCGGCCAGACCAGATAAGGACGGCAGATTTCCTTCCCTAAAGGACATCAGTGAAGCAGATTGGCTTTTACAATAATCGACAATGGTTCCATGGTGTTGATTAGACTTTAAATTCCAGGGGTGGGATTCTCCCTTACCCAGCAGGGCGGGGTGTCTCGGTGGGACGGAGTGGCGTGAACCACTCCGGCGTTGGGCCGCCCCAAAGGTACGGAATCCTCCGCACCTTCAGGGGCTAGACCGGCGGCGAAGTGATTTGCGCCCCGCCGGCCAGCGTGGAAGGCGTTTGGCGCCACGCCATCCGGGGCCAAAGGGACTCCGCCGGCCGGCGCGGTTCTGCGCATGCGCGGCTGCTGACGTCATCCCCACGCCTGCGCAGGGGTGGGGTTTACCTTCATGCTGGCCATCGCGGAGACCTACACGGCCGGCGAATAGGAAAAGTGTGCCCCCACGGCACCGGCCCGCCCACGGATCGGTGGGCCCCGATGACGGGCCAGGCCACCATGGGGCACGCACACACACCCCTCCTCCCCTCCCCCCGGGGCCAGATCGCCCCGCGCCCCCCCAGGACCCCGGAGCCTGCCCATGCCGCCAGGTCCCGCCAGTAAGGGACCTAGTCCAATTTATGCTGGCGGGGCCTGCATACAACGAGTGGGACTTCGGCCATTGCGGGTCGGAGAATGCCATAGGGGGCCGCTGCGAGCGGCCGCTGACCGGCACAACGTGATTCCCGCCCCCGCCGAATCACCGGCGCCAGAGAATTCGGCAGACGGCGGGGGCGGGATTTACCTCGCCCCCCCCGGCGGGGAGGTCGGAGAATCCCGCCCCAGATGTTTATTGAGTTCAAACTTCACCATCTGCCATGTTGGCATTCGAACCGGGTTCCCAGAGCAATAACCTCGGTCTCTGGATTACTAGTCCAGTGATAATGCCGCTGCCTCCCCCTCCCGATGAGTCCTGAAGCACAACAGCGGAGGATATATTAACGATCACCCTTGTTGGCATTGTGGGATCTGGCCCATGTTCTTCAAGCCTTCCCCATAAAACGCCTCCATAATGTTAAAGATGAATCTATTGTCATCAATGCTCCAGTGGGGCTGGTTTAGCTCACTGGGCTAAATCGCTGGCTTTTAAAGCAGGCCAGCAGCACGGTTCAATTCCCGTACCAGCCTCCCCGGACAGGCGCCGGAATGTGGCGACTAGGGGCTTTTCACAGTAACTTCATTGAAGCCTACTCGTGACAATAAGCGATTTTCATTTCGTTTCATTTCTTGTTCACCAAGACTGCCATGAACGTGGGGCGGCATGCGGCACAGTGGTTAGCACTGGAACTATGGCGCTGAGGACCATGGTTCGAATCCCGGCCCCTGGGTCACTGTCCATGTGGAGTTTGAATATTCTCCCCATATATGCGTGGGTTTCACCCTCACAAGCCCAAAGGTAGGTAGGTAGATTGGATTGGCCGCACTTAATTCCCCCTTAATTGGAAAATATATATAATTGGGTACCCTAAATCAAAAAAAACTGTCATGAATGTGTAATGAAACTGATTCTTCATGGTATTGGCTGACCCAGATTCCAGTTGGTACCCATGTGTGCACCAGCTGTACTTCGTGAAGTTTTGAATTATTTGTCACATTGGAAAAATCATTCATCATTATTGTTGCTCCTTCGCTTGTAAAAAGCCATCCCTTTTATTCTTTTCCAGCCCTCTGTGATATGCACCCGATGAGAGCACTTTTTCTTATTCCACGGAATTCTCCACCAAAGTTGAAATCAAAAAAATGGTAAGGCTGTCCAATGTTACTTTGGAGTAGGATGGAATCATGTACGTCAATGAGGCTGGACTGGAATCATGTACGTCCAGGCTTAGCACTGGACTGTTTGGGCAGATGTCAGGAAGTGACACATCACACAATGGGCAGTGGAAATCTGGAACTTCCATCCTCACTGAGCTCTTGAGGCTGGGAGTCAATTGAAAGTTTCAACATTTTTTGTTGCACAATTAAGCGTATCTGAAACTGAGGAGTTATGAGGGGGATCTCAGCAATGAGTCCCGAGGGGCTGAATGGCCAACTCCTGTTCCTATATTGAATTACGGGCTACCTGAGAGCAAAGGGTTAATTTTTCCCAAGAGATAGATAAGCCAAGCTCCTGGCATTACACTGTGGGTTATAAGTGGGCATTGCCAGTGTACTGCTTGGGCAGTAGGGGCCTGATGATTAGAACATACAGTGCAGAAGGAGGCCATTCGGCCCATCGAGTCTGCACTAACTCCCACTTAAGCCCTCACTTCCACCCTATCCCCGCAACCCAATAACCGCTCCTAACCTTTTTGGACACTAAGGGCAATTTAATGGCCAATCCACCAAACCTGCACGTCTTTGGACTGTGGGAGGAAACCGGAGGAAACCCATGCAGACACCGCACAGACAGTGACCCAGTGTGGAATCGAACCTGGGACCCTGGCACTGTGAAGCACTTGTACTACCGTGCTGCCCACAAAAGTATGTGTCAGAAGTGGGATTCGAACCCCCACCTCGAGTTGGAGACTAGAATACCCAGCTTATCGCGGAAGGACTTTACTCCTTGGGTATGGCGCCTCAGACCACTCGGCCATCCTGACACCCATACAAATTTATTGTAATGGGGTTCCAGACATTGAACATCAGGTTTCCCGCTGCATCACTGTCGGGGGAGAAAGGGTGGAAAATCTAGTCATGCCATTGCCTCGGCCTGAACCGTGATTTGGGCCTCTTGCAGGATTTTCTGCTCCTGTCACCGATTCCGCCCAATGAAACTGAGAGTGTAAAATCACCCTCCCGCCCCCATTTTTCTCTCCTCGGATGCTGCCAAACCAGTTTTTCTAGCATTTTCTGGTTTTAATCAAGATTGTTTGACTGTTTCCAAGGGTCATTTCTCATGTAAGCTGTAAAACTCTACCCATTTAATTTGTCGACTTGGCTCAGTTAGTGACACATTTGCTTGAGCATTCAAGGAATATGGCTTGAAGCCCAGTTCTATAATCTAAGCTGACAGTTCTGCACGACACTGTGGGGTGCTGCATTGTTGGAGGTGTAAACTTCCAGAGGAGAACTTAAGCCAAGGTCCCATCTGTCTGGTCAGACAGCAGGAACAACCCCATTCGAGGGGGAGCTGGTCTACCTCCTGGTGACTGAGCCAAGTTTCCTCCCTTAGTCAAGTCTCAAATAAAGAAAACAGACTAACTATCCATTCTTCTGATTTGATGGAACATTGCTTAAATAGCACTTAAAGCTACATTTCAAAAGTTAATCACACTGGCTTGGAAGCGCTTTGAGATTTGCTGCGGGCATGATAAGGAGTCTATATTGTGAGGGTCCTTCCCGCAGATTCCCTTATTTCCCTCCTTTATTTTTTTGCCATCATCATTTTGATCCATGGATGCTAAATGGACATATGTATACTTATAAGTCGAGCAGGGGTAGAAAGGAATTCAAAAGTTACAACAGAGAACACTCTGCTAGTTTGCACAACAGAACTCAGGCTTTGTGGCACCCGAGTGATGGAATTGGACTTGGTTCGATTGGTTGGCGGGTGGCCAATGAATTGGCCAAAAGGCCATATTCTGATCAGTAACTGGTGGTGGTTGGATCCTGCCTGAGTGCGATGATTTCCAAGAGACCCAAGGAAAGCAGAGTTGAGACCTGGACACATAGAAACAAAGACCTGTTTTTCTCTCTCCTCTCTTTTTCTCTTTCTCTCTCTCTCTCGCTCTCTCCTAATTCTCTCTCTTTTTATCTCTGTTCTTCTCCCTCTTTCTCTCTCTCTCTCTATCTCTCTCTCTCTTTCTCCCCACACACACTCATTTGAGCCAACAAAATGGCACTGGTTGTGCTGGAGCGTGCCAATACACCTAATAGGTCGGCTGAGGCCAGAGGGCACCTAGGGGGATGGCCTGGGGGGAAAGCCTATGTGACCTGCAGCCCTAGGTTCACAGCGGTGTGTGCAACTGCATAGCTGCCTTTCCAGCTGCAACGATGTTCCGTGCCCATCCACCCCGACTCCACAGTCCACCTCCTGGTCACCCCCGCTGATCCCCAGGCCCTGGCAGAAGCCCCCCCCCCCCCCACCCCCGGCCAGCAACACAAGTGGCAGCAAACTATGGTGATGTTGGACACTTTCTGTACCCGCTCTCTCACTCAGCCACTGCTATGCCGGTTTCATGATTTTTAAAAGTACAAGTGAACCTTGCCATCGGGAACTCGGTTTATTGGAGGTGGATAATCGTGGAGGCCCCGGAGAATACTGAATCAGGCCCGCTAATGAGAAACAAAAAGTGTCTACTCCACGTGCGTTTCAGACTGCATTGACATTTGTTGTCGAGGTGACAGAGTACAGTGACTTGGTGTCAAATTGGCACCTGCCGCGATTTTAGTTTCATTTTGCTATTTCGGCATCAGCCATCGGAGAATGCCACCCTGTTATTCGATCCTATCCTTATGGGCAGCTGAAACCGGATACTGCCTCATCTTCCTCGATTGCAACCCGTGCGTCAGTGACACAATGAAAATGTGGCTATGTCAATCACTGCCTACCGCTCACCTTTAACCCCTGCCCTCCATTTAACATCTACAGGCAGGTACCATATCTATTAATCAGGTTAAATTCATTATAAGTCAGAAGACAAGGTAGGTGGGATGCCGTGTGAGGTCCAAAACTGCTTCATGGTTGAGAGGTTCCGTTTAAGTGAATCATGATGAATAGAGTATTGCTTGACTCTGATGAATCGCGTCACAACCTGACCCTGCAGAGCCTCTGGCACATGGTTCAGCCAATTACTTGGAATGGACCGTTCCGCCTGACACACCTCTTCCTGCAAGAAGATTCCCGTTGCTTCCATTTTATTTATTTATATTGTTTGAGTTCCCGGTCCGACCAGAAAAACACGACAGTCTGCACTGTCAGTATATCCACGACTCTCATTAAATTGCCTTTGTGTCAATCTTGCTGTGGCTCAGTGTAAAACCCACTTACCTCTGAGGCGGGAGGTTGTGACTTTATGTCCCATACCAAAGGCTGGAGTATCGCAATCCAGGCGGACACTCCAGTGCGCCACGCTGTGGGAGGTAACGGATTTCAGATGAGGCATTAAAACCGAAACCTCACCTGGCCATTGAGCTGGAGGTAAAATGTCCCATCACACCATTTTTTGCAGAAGAGCAAAATCTAGTGCCCTGGTCAATTTTCAACCCTCTACCAAAAGAACTGAAACAGATTATCACGTGCTCAGATTACTGTTTATGGGACCGCACTGTGCCTAAATTAGCAGTTGCTTTATTGGTTGTAAAATGCTTCAAGACATCTTAAAGTCTTGAATAGTGTGTGTGGTATAAATAAAAGTCTGTTCGCCAATGGGCAGTGCAGTTTTGGAGGGCTGGCTAAACCACACTTCTGTTTTCTTTGCCCCGTGAATCTGTTCCATTTTTACTGTAATCAACAACTTCTGTAAAGATGTAGAGGTGCATTGAGGCCACACTTCCTCTTTTGAAAATGTAATTAGAGTGTAGTGATTTCAGGGAGATAGTTTGCCTTGGGGAAATCTTTATGCCTGAGTTTCTTCCTTAATGATTTTTTTTTAATTACTGTCGCATTTTTTTATCGTTGTGAATAATAAACCTCAGAGCTAGACTAATCTAAATTTAGAAGTTTGAGATGATGTGCAGATTTATTGTGTTAATTATGTGGGACTGGACGTTTAAGGGTTGCCATTTTTTTTTCATGACTTTTATAAGGAACCTAAATTAAATCATGGGTTTGAACCATCAAATCTGATTTAGGCTGAGATTTATACTTGCATTTTCGAATACAAGTAAGCAAGACGATTTCTGGCAAGGAATGAACCTTGTCTGATAAGATGACTTAATAATACAATCTGCAAGCTAGTGTCAGCAAATTTATCATTCAAATGCTTGAAGAGTTTATAACAAATGCTACTTGCCACCGTTTTAACAGAGATATTGAGCTGCTTCTTTTAAATCAATGTCTCCATTAAAATAGCAGGGAGAGGAGTTTGACATAAATGTGTTTGGTGTTTGTCCCACAACATTGTCCAAGGTAATTTGTGTAAAGAAACTGGCATGTTGAAATAGCAGCGTGGCCTTCAGATCTTCAAGCTTGTTTCAACATTCCATTCGATCATGAATAATCTGTATCAGTTCAATTTACCCACCTTAACTCCATATTCCATAATAGCTTTAGACAATAAAAATCTAACCATTTCAGTCTTGCAAGCTCCAATGGTACTAACGTTCCTTTTTGAAGGCTGGAATTGAGATGTCTACCGCCCATTTCATTCGGTGAATGGGAATAACATGAACATTGAGGGAGGCTGTAATTCTCAGCCCAGCAACATTTATTGAGGCAGAATATGCAAAGCTTCTTGAATCCCAACAAACATGGCTGGGATACAGTTTAAAATATGCTTGCAGATGAATGTTGGAATCCTGGGAAATGGTGCTTCTTGGTTTCATTCCTAAATGGCTTCCCTCTTCTTTTAAGGTCAACATAGAACCCCTACAGTGTAGGAGACCGTTCAGCCCATCGAGTCAGCACCAACCCTCCAAAGGAGCACACTACCTATGCCCAATCACCGTCCCTAGCCCCGTAACTCCACCTAACCTTTGGACGCTAAGGTGCAATTTAGCATGGCCAGTCCACCCACCTAACCTGCACATCTTTGAACAGTGGGAGAACCACGAGAAACCGAAGGAAACCCACACAGACACTGGGAGAATGTGTAAACTCCACATAGACAGTCACCCGAGGTCTGAATCAAACCTGGGTCCCTGGTGCTGTGAGACAGCTGTGCTAACCACTGTGCCACCGTGTCACCCCAAAGGTACTTTGCTCTGGATTTCCCTTTCACAGAAAATAGTTTCCTTGTTCACTGATCTACATTGGCACTCAGTCAAGCAATGCCTCAGTTTTAAAGCTCTCATCCTTATTTTCAAATCCCTCCTAGTCTCGCTCCGCCATATCTCTGAAATTCCTTCAGGCCCTACAATTCTCCAAGATAGGCGAAGGAAAAACACCTTTGGGTATTCCCATCAGAAAGCTTTGGGACATTCATATTTAATTATGGAGGTTGAACAAATGTGGAAGTAAGACTGTAGTCCAGATTTTTACCACACTGAGAACCTCTCCATTGTGGCAAAAATGTCGCATGCAGCTAGAAATCCTCACTCCCGCCAACCAAACACAGCGAATGGGATTCTCCCAGCCCTGGGCCGGGCTGGAGAATCCCCGCGAACAGTCCACGCTGCCCTGACGCTGGCACGCGATTCACCGCAGGGCGGAGAATCGGCGCCATTGGCGACGGCATTGTTGGCGCGGTGCCGGTCGTGGGCCGCTCTACACAGCTGGCCCGGATGGGCCGAGCGGCCGTAAGAAAAGATCCAAGTCCCGCCGGCGCCGTTGTAACCTGCTCTGGGCCGGCGGGATCTCGCCGTGGAAGGGTCGGGTGGCAGACTGTGGGGGGTGGGAGGGGTCCGACCCCAGCAGGGGGCCTCCAATGTGGCCTGGCTGCCCTGTAGGGGCCAGCATTAGTACTGGGAGCCGGCCGTTCAAGCCTATGTAAAAAGCGACGGCGTTTACGACGGCGTGGTCACTCTGCCGCGGGATTGGAGAATCCCACCCAGCATGTTCCATGTTCGGGGGCAGTGGTGGAGTCGAGCAGGTATTTACATACACTTGATTTGCAGACGCAGCTGTTCATGTAGATCATCGGTTGCTTCCACTGAATTGGGCATTTAGTCGGCCGAATTGTCAAATGCTATTTGGTAAATTGGAAGATATTCTCAACTAAACAGAGAGAATTCTTTGTTGGGCCACTAGTCTTTGCTGAGTCAAGAGACGATTGCAACATCATTCATATACTTAGACATAACAATGCCTTCATCACTGAACTTTACTTATTTTGTTTTAGGTCGAAGAAATTTATTAATTTTGTAGAAAATTGCCTGGTGAAGAATTACTTGGATCGAAACACCACAGAAACCCTGTTAAAACATTCATTCATCCGCGATCAGCAGAGTGACCGTCAAATTCGCATTATGCTGAGAGATCATATCGACAGAACCAGGAAGAAGAAGGGTGAGAAAGGTATGCAACTCCTTTTGTTTTTGTACTTACTGTTTCTGACCATTGCAGTTTACAAGTTTCATCCAGCCGCTAGTATGTAAGCGGGTTGCTGGTATAATGGTTGTGTCACTGACACGAAACGTAATCTAGAGATCCTAGGCTAATGGGTGGCCTCGTGGTTAGCACTGTTGCTTCAAAGTGCCAAGGTCCCAGGTTCGACTCCCGGCTTGGGTCACTGTCTGTGCGGAGTCTGTACGTTCTCCCCGTTCCTGTGTGGGTTTATTCCAGGTGCTCCGATTTCCTCCCACAATTCTCAAAAGACGTGCTGTTGGGTGAATTAGGCATTCTGAATTCTCCCTCCGTGTACCCGAACAGGCGCCGGAAGGTTGCGACTTGGGGCTTCTCACAGTAACTTCATTGCAGTGTCAATGTAAGCCTACTTGTGTAAATAAAGATTATCATTTATTGCACTGGGGACATGGGTTCAAATCCCACTGCAGTATACTTTTAAATTCAATGACTAAATCTGGAATTTTACCCTTATCCCAGTAATAGTGATCATGACAATTATCATCGATTGTCGGAAAAACTAACCCACAGAGTTCACAAATGCTCTTCAGGGGAGGAAATCTGCTGTCCTTGCCCGGTCTGGCCTATATGTGATACCAGACCCACAGCAATGTGGTTGACCCTTCACAGGTCCTCTGAAATGACGTGGCAAGCCACTCAGTTCAAGGGCAATTAGGGATGGGCAACAAATGTTGGGCTTGTCGGTGACACCCAGCATCTTCAATTTGTCAAAGACGTGCATCATAAAGACTGAATTCCTTTTGAAGACATTGCCCTATCAAATAATGGGAAAATGTTAATGTAATTTCTTGTGTAAATCTGTTATGTTTGGCTTGCAATTAACATGTTTAGGTAAACATATTAGACTTCCAAATCAGCAACATTGATTGAATGGAATGTATTGGTTGTTTTTTTCAGATTTAGTGATTGGTATAAGAAATTTCAATTACTGTAAAGCCTGTTTTAATATTTGGAAACTATTAAAATGAATGTATTTTTTAAAAAAAAAAGAAACGTGGGCAGCATGGTAGCATAGTGGTTAGCACAAATGCTTCACAGCTCCAGGGTCCCAGGTTCGAATCCCGGCTTGGGTCACTGTCTGTGTGGAGTCTGCACGTTCTCCCCGTGTGTGCGTGGATTTCCTCCGGGTGCTCTGGTTTCCACCCACAGTCCAAAGATGTGCAGGTTAGGTGAATTGGCCAGGCTAAATTGCCCTCAGGGTCCAAATTGCCCTTAGTGTTAGGTGGGGCTACTGGGTTATGGGGATAGGGTGGAGGTATGGGCTTGGGTAGGGTGCTCTTTCCAAGAGCCGGTGCAGACTCGATGGGCCGAATGGCCTCCTTCTGCACTGTAAATTCTATGAAAATCACCTGAATTTCTGTCTTGTGCTACTGGAAGGCTACACACATCTCACCTGAGAAGCCTCCAATGTTTATTTGGTTGATTTTGCAATATGGTATTCTATTTGTTTGATAATAACTCACATGTTGACACAAGCATGAGCACAGAAGTTTTTTTTTAAAAAACCCTTCATAGCCTTGGATTTTGTTGTCTCCAAATGGAGGCAGGGATTGAGTGCAATTTGCTGCATTTTGTTTCTCACCCGCAAAAAAAAATATTATCTTCCACCTTCCTGATCCCACACCATTTTCTGGGGTCCGGAAGACCTGGTGTGTGAAATGCCTTATGCATTGGTTCCGAGGTCCTGGTCCCCATTGGGTGATCCATAAGAAATTAGTATTTTCTCCTGTGCGCTTTAATTTCATGTGGCAGCAAAACATGTAGGTTTATTGAGCAAAATTAACAAAGTTCTCTCGGAATGCACCATCAGATTAGACTTACTATTCTAGAAACGTTTAGGTTTTGTTGAAGCATAATTAATCTGAAGTGATGACCCCGTCCTAAATTTGTCCTCTGCGAGGTTGAATTTATGCTTCCTGTCCTGTAGTTAAGGTTTGTCTTGAAGTACTGCACTGGGTTGACCTTCTCTAACCTGTTTACTGCCTAATTCACTTGGCTAAGGTATCATCTCAAGGATGTAATCTTTGCAATCTTTCCTGATAACTCAGTCCTCTGTTGTTGAGTTCAGCGGCGGCATTCTCTCAGACCACGCCAGGTCGGAGAATCGCCGGGCCGGGCACAATTCGCGTGAAGCCGGTCTGCTGATTCTCCGGTGACTCCACGCACCCCCGCCGGCGATTCTGCACCCGGGATGGGCCGAGTGGCCGCCCAAATATGTCCGAGTCCCGTCGGCATTTGTTTAATCTGGACTTACCTGGCGGGACATCGGCGTCCATCCTGTCGGGGGCAGCCTGGTGGTGGGGGGGGAAAGGGGGTTCTGACCCCTGGGGGGGGGGGGGGGGTCTCTAGCGTGGCCTGGTCTGCGATCAGGGCCTATCGATCGGCGGGCCAGCCTCTCGTGGTGGAGGCCGCTTTTGCAGCCCTACGCCGTGTTGCGTCGGGGCCGGCGCAGAGAAGGAGGCTACCACGCATGCGCTGGTCGCAGTGTGCATGTGCCCATTTGACGCCGGTATCAGCAGCTGGAGCGACGTGGATCGCCCCAGTGCCATACTGGCCCCCTGTAGGGCAGAGGATCGCTACACTTAGCGGTCCGATGACGGCGCCGTTAAACTCTCCAGTTTTTACAACGGCGTCAACACTCTGCCTTCAGATGGGAGAATCCCGCCCCAGGTACTTGGCTCTTTGCTTTGCACCTTGGGTTTGAATGGTTAGTTTGTGTTATTTTGGTTAAAACCAGACAAATTAGACAAATGCCTGCATCAAATTAACCTCAAAATCCTCCCAATTTTATCAATTAATTTGGCTAGTGTATTTGTTTGCCAATAATCGAACATGTTCAGTGTCGAGTTCATTATTTTCCCCATGTCTTTTAAACCTCACCTTCCGTCATCTTAACACCATTCGTGAAGTTTGTTTATAGCTATTTTCTTGTGTTACTTTGTGCAATACTTTACACTTGAAGGCTTGAATTTAATTTACCAGCAGCTATTCATTTACATATTTTATGAAATTACTTTGCATATCTTAGGCTGCCTTTTCATATTCAATATCCCTCCCTAATTTGGCATCAAAGTTTGTTCCAAAACGCAAACGCTGTGTAGCAGATGGGGAACGCAGTTTATTAAAACCTCAACTTAATTAAAAGAAGAATTAGATCCAGTTTCTGGAGGACTGAGTGGCTGAACGTGAGCTTTTCCATTTTCCCTTCTCGCCATTAGATGAAACTGAGTACGAATATAGTGGAAGTGAAGAAGATGAAGATGGACAGAACGAAGAAGAAGGAGAACCAAGGTAATTTGATTGCTTTACATTGGGGAGACTAGGTGCAGACTGGGTGACCGCTTTGCAGTCCCACAAGCGTGACCCCAACCTTCCTGTCACTTGCCATTTAATCTCAGCATCTTGCTCTCATGCCTACATGTCCATTCTTGGCCCATTGCAATGCCGCAGTGATGCCCAACAAAAACTGGAGGATCAACGCCTCATCTTCCAATTAGGCACGCGACAGCCCTCAGGACTTAACATCGAATTTGACAACTTTATACAGTTACGTTTCTCCTCCAGCTTTACTTTTTTTTATATACCCCAAATATTTTTTCACTCCTATGCAAAACCCTCCCTTCCCGCTCCCTCACTGGGCCATCTGCCACTTTATTTTTAAGTTTTGCTGCATCTTCATTGCAACCTCTCCCAGCTCCCACTAATCACAGTTCCAGCTGTTCCAATTGCATTTTCCCCTCTGGTTAGTTCTGAAGAAGGGGTTTGGAGACTCTGTTTTCTCTTCTTACAGATGCTGCCGGACCTGCTCTTTTTGTTTTGGATTCCAGCATCTGCAGTATTTTGCTATTTTCATTTAATTATTTATGATGTTCTTCTGTTAATTGCAAACATATCAATCACACTGCAAGGATTGGCAAAACAATAAACTGGGTTCTTTATTTGAAGATAAGATTATACCCAGACAGTGCTAACTAGGACGTGGGGAGACATCTTTAACCTGTCAGACATGACTCGAGCTTAGATGTCACATCCTGGCTCATGGTAGGCAGTGATGGCCAGCATCTTAAGGTACACCTCCATAAATATCATCGCATCGCATCACATTAAAACATTATTAAAGTATTTTATTCCCTTTTGAAAGTTGCTACTGAATCAGATTCCACCTCCCTTTCAGCCAATGTGTTTTTTAGATTTCAATTTGGCCTGATGTTGCTGCATTGAAAGGGAAGCAATAGCACTGTGCTATTGTCACTCGACTAGTCATCCAGAGCCCCGGGGACCCAGGTTCGATTCTCGGCTTGGGTCACTGTCTGTGCAGAGTCTGCACGTTCTCCCCACGTGCCTGCGTGGATTTCCTCCGGGTGCTCCGACTTCCTCCCACAATTCCCAAAAGACGTGCCGTTAAGGTGAATTGGACATTCTGAATTCTCCCTCAATGTGCCCGAACAGGTGCCGAGGGGATTTGCACATTAATCTCATTGCGGTGGTAATGTAAGCCTACTTGTGAAACCCAGTAAAGAATTATTAAAATAAAACTCTTAAATGGCCGAGCATGTCACACAGTTCGAGGACATTTAGGGGTGGGTAGCAAATGCTCGTCCAGCCAATGACATTTCATGAATTATTTTTTAAAAAACCAAGTTTGGGCAGTTCACCAGAATTCAGCTGAATTTTCTTCCTATCCTATTACTTTGCTACCCATTGTTTTTGCTGTTGACTAAGGGATAAATATTGACCAGAATTGTCACAGTGAGAAAGCTGTGCTGCGATTATCTTTTCCCACAAAGGCAAAAGCAACTTTATTTAATCCAAATTGGTTTGATGGGATGTGTTTGAGACTGCTGTGTAGAGTGGAGATAATGCCGCGACTAATTGACTCTAATTAGCCTTCCCAGTAATTTAGTCAATTAGGCCAAGACACTGAAATGAAACACGACCAATATGTCCTGGGGTAAAAGCAAACTCAGATTTCATTTTCGCCTGATCTCGGCACTTGAGTGCAGTAAAATTCCAAGAATTTAGTTAAATTGTATTCCCTGACCTCCCCCTTGTACTGTCATGCTTTAATCCTGCTCATGGTGGAAATATTACTCAGGAAGTGATGTAATGTGGAAGTCATGCCCCAGTAGACGTTTCTTTAAATAAAACCACAGGCTGTCTTTGGAAGAGACCTCCTCCTCTTTTTTGCCATCACTGGCGTTTTTAAAAAAAAAATAAAACGTTTTCTTCCAAAAGCAAGGGAAGGCGGTGATGTGTCACTGGACTAGTAAACTAGAGAGACCGAGTAATGCTCTGGGTTCAAGTCCCGCCACTGCGGGTGGTGAAATTGAATTCAATAAAAATCTGGAATTAACAGTCTCCTGGTGACCATGAAACCATTGTCGATTATCGCAAAAAACCCATCTAGTCCTTTCGGGAAGGAAATCTGCCGTCCTTACCTGGTCTGGTCCTGATGTGACTCCAGACACACAGCAATGTGGTTGACTCTTAAATGCCCCCTCAAAGGCAATTAGGGATGGGCAATAAATGCTGGTCCAGTCTGCGACGCCCACATCCCAAGAACGATTTTAAAAATGGGACGGGAAATCTGGAATGAGGTCCTGATCCTGCAGATGCCCATTCTTCCCCAGTAAACTGTCCAACAGCAAGTTGATACCGAGTGGCTCACCCCTTATTTAAAATAGAGAATTTATATAAGTAGTGAGTGCCATTAGGTGCAGACTTACCATGAGGAAATTTAGGTCCAAATGCATTCTCCTTAGCCTTGTTTACAAAACAATTTGACATCTATAACATTCCTGGTTATGGTACTCAGAATGTTGCCAAAGGAAAGCCTCTGGTTCTGAAATTCAATCATGGGATGTGGGCATCGCTGGATCGGCCAGCATTTATTGCCCATCCCTAATTGCCCTTGAGAAGGTGGTTGGTGAGCTGCCTTCCTGAATGGCTGCTGTCCCTGTGGTGTAGATTGGCTCACAGCGCTGGTCAGGAGGAAGTTCCAGATTGTGACCCAGCGACAGTGAAGAAACGGCGATATATTTCCAAGTGGCGTGAAGGGGGAACCTCCAGGTGATGGTGGTATTCCCAGGTATCTGCTGCCCTTGTCCTTCTAGATGGTCGTGGTCATAGGTTTGGAAGGTGCTGTCAACTACAGGTTGACTGCAGTTGGTTTAGACAGAGGGTGGGAATATTGTCCTTCGTTCCAGGTCCTGATGGCTTCCCAGGGTCATAGAATTTTTAAATTACACCGCATGAGTGACATCATATGCCCACCATATTTTCTGTCTCTTTGGAACAGCTGTCCAATTAGTTTCCCTCCCCCACACCCACTATTTCTCTATGGTTTTGCAGCCTTTTCCTCTCTCAATTCTCTTTGAAAATTATTGTTGAATCTGCTTCCACCGCCCATTCACAATATTCCATTTCATAACAACCCACTGATTTCTCATTTTCCCCATGGTTCTAATGCCAGTTATCTTAAATCTGTGTCCTCTATTCTCTGATCCATCTACCAGTAGAAGCGATTCCTTTCCTATTCCCCCATCTATCAAAACCCCTCGCATCTTCAAAATTTCAATAAAATCTTCCTTTGCAATCGCTGCTGTAAGAATAATCCCAGCTTTATTCATCTCATCATGTAACTAAGGCCCCTCATTCTTGATACCATTCCAGTAAATCTCTAAACCCCCTCCCTCCCCTGCCACCCCATGCCCAGACTTAGCTGAACAGCATGGGGCGGCTATGCAGAGAAATCCTGGGCCCGATTCTCCGACCCCCCCGGGACAGGTCTGAGATCCCTGGGGTGCCGCTCCGACGCCGGGGCGCGGTTCTCTGCAGAGTGGAGAATTGGCTCCATTTGCTCCAGCGTGGTCGGCGCTGCGCTAGTCGGTGGCCGCTCTACGCAGCCCCCCTGCTCGACGCTTCAGGCTGTATGAGCCGAATGGCCATAGCAAAAAACCTGCGTCCCGCCAGCACCGTTCAAATATGCTCTGAGCCGGCGGGACCTCGGCATTAAAGGGTCTGGGGGCGGCCTGTGGGAGGGGAGGGGGGTCCGACCCCAGGGAGGGGGCCTCCTTTGTGGCCTGGCCCGCGATCGGGGCCCACCGAACGGCAGGCCTGCCTCTCGGGCTGGGGGGTCTCCTTTCCTCCACGCCGGCTCCTGTAGCCATACGCCAGTGGCGTCGGGGCCGTCGCCGAGAAGAAAGCCACTGCGCATGCGCGGACCCCGCGGCGTCCAGCTGCTGGAGTGGTGTGGGCCGCTCTAGCGCCATGCTGGCCCAGTGTGGCCAGGAGAATCGGGCGCCGCAAGGCCTGTTGAAGCCGGAGTAAAACACGCCCGTTCTTACGGCGGTGTCAAAACTTAGCCGCCCGATGGGAGAAACCCGCCCCCTATCATTTCTGGAACTGGAAACTAGCATGAGTTCCCTTAATCATTAAGGAAGAAGAGGAAAAAAAATTAAATCACAGAATCTCTGCGTTATTACAGTGTAGAAGAACGCCATTCGGCCCTTAGTGTCTGCATGCCTCTGTAAATGAACATTATCCTGCATTTTCCCCATTCCCATCCACATTGTTTCTATTCGAATAATCATCGAATGAAAGCCTCGATTGAACCTGCCTCCACTCGATCCACTCATTGTGTGAAAAACGCACAGAGGTTATTTCATAAATAATTTTTTAAAAACACGCCATTATCAATCTGAATATGTTTGACACAAATTATTATTTTAACTTGCTTTGACTTATTTCTGCTGCAGTATCAGACCATAAGACATAGGGGCAGAAGTAGGCCATTTGATCCATCAAGTCTACTCCACCATTCAATGAGATCATGACTGAATTGATATAATGGGCGGAATCAATCCTGCCCCCGCCGTGTCCTGAATTCTCCACCCCCCGAGATTCGGCGGGGGCGGGAATTGCGCTGCGCCGATCGGCAGTCCACCCGGGGTGATTCTCTGAACGGCCTTTCCCGCCGTTGTGGTTTAAACCACCTCTGGTACCGGCGGGATTGGCGGCGTGGGCGGGCCCTGGGGTCCTGGGGGGAGGGGGGGGGGGAGCGGGGCGATCTGACCCACGGTGGCCTGGCCCGCGATCGGGGCCCACCGATCGGCAGGCAGGCCTGTGCCGTGGGGGCACTCTTTTTCTTCCGCCCCCGCCATGGCCTTCACCATGGCGGGGGCGGAACAGACCGCCTCCCCTGGGCATGCGCCAGTATGACGTCAGCAGCCGCTGATGCACCGACGCGTGCACGGACCTACGCCGGCCAGCGAAGGCCTTTTTGGCCCCGGCTGCCGATTGCGGCCCAGACCCCATCGGAGGCCCACCCACCGGTGCAGGAACCCCCCTCCCCACAGGCAGCGACCAGGTGTGGACGACGCCGGCGGGAACCTGTCGTGTTGGGACGGACGCTCAGCCCGGGCCGGAGAATCGCCACTCGCCTTTTGCAAATGGCGAGCAGCGATTCTCCGAGCGACCAGCCGTGATTCTCGCCACACTGGTTTGGGGGGGTGTGGGAGAATCGTGTGCGGGCGCCGGCACGGCATGGCGGGACTCGCACGGCAACCCGGCGATTCCCCCACCCGGCGTTGGGGGGGGGGGGGGGGGGGGGTGGGGGTGGAGTATTCCGCACCCTATATTTGTCAATAAGGTCACCTCTCATAGAATCAAAGAATTTACCGTGCAGAAGGAGGTCATTCGGCCTCACATTGAGGGGCTAGGCCCCTAAAGGTGCGGAGAATTCCGCACCTTTGGGGAGGCCCGACGCCGGAGTGATTCACGCCACTCAGAGACGCCGGTACCCCCCACCCCACCGGGTAGGGGAGAATCCCGGCCAATAATCCTCAACTCCACTTTGCTGCCTTACCCCCATAACCCTTGATTCACTTAATGACTCAAAATCTGACTGTCTCAACCTCTACAGCTCTCTGCAGTAAAGAATTCCACAGATTCACTACCCTCTGAGAGAAGAAATTCCTCCTCACCCCTGTCTTAAATGAGTGGCCTCTTGCTTTGAGATTATGCCCTTTGGTATCTAAGGAAGGATGTGATGGCCTTGGAAAGGGTCCAGAGGAGGTTCACAAGATTGATCCCTGGAATGAAGGGCTTGTCGTATGAGGAACGGTGAGGACTCTGGCTCTGTACATATTGGAGTTTTAGGAGGGCGAGGGGGGATTCTTATTAAAACCTACAGGATACTGCGAGGTCTGGGTAGAGTGGACGTGGAGAGGATGTTTCCACTTGTAGGAAAAACTAGGACCAGAGGACACAATCGCAGACTAAAGGGACCATCCTTTAAAACTGAGATGAGGAGGAATTTCTTCTGTCAGAGGATGGTGAACCTATGGACTCTTCGCCTCAGAAGGCTGTGGAGGCCAAATCTTTTAGACAGAGATCGATAGGTTCTTGATCAATAAGGGGCTCAGGGATTATGGGGAGAAGGCAGGAGGATGGGTGTGAAACATATCAGCAATGATTGAATAGCGGAGCAGACTCGATAGGCCGAGTTCTGTTCCTATGTCTTGTGGTCTTGCGGTCCTCGACTCCCCCACTAGGGGAAACAACCTTTCAGCATCTACCCTGTCAACCCCCTGAGACTCCCTGGGCGCAATTCTCCCAACGGGAGTCTAAGTGCCGACGCCGGAGTGAAAACCGGAGTGTTTCCCAGTATTCTCCCGCCCCCACGGGTCTAGGAGGGGTGTCGCGTCATTTACGCGTGCTGGGCCTTGGCTCTGCGTAAAAAGCGGCGCCGCGTAAATGATGCGGCCAGCGCCGCGTAAATGACATCACCCGCGCATGCGCTGGTTGGCCGGCGCCAACATGCGCGGTTGCCGTCCTCCCCGAGTCCGCCCCGCCAGAAGATGGCGGATGGATCTTGCGGGACGGTGGAGGAAAGGAGGTCCTCCCTTAGAGAGACCGGCCCGCCGATCGGTGGGCACCAATTGCGGCCCAGACCCCATCGGAGGTCCAGCCCCCCGGTGCAGGAACCCCCCTCCCCACAGGCAGCGACCAGGTGTGGACGGCGGCGGCGGGAACCTGTCGTGTTGGGGCGGCCGCTTGGCCCATCCGGGCCGGAGATTCGCCACTCGCCTTTTGCAAACAGCGAGCGGCGATTCTCCAAGCTACCAGCCGTGATTCTCGCCACGCTGGTTTGGGGGGGGGTGGGAGAATCGTGTGCGGGCGCCGGCGCGGCATGGTGGGACTCGCACGGCAACCCGGCGATTCTCCCACCCGGCGTGGGGGGGGGGGGGGGGAGTGTGGGTGGAGAATTCCGCACCCTATATTTGTCAATAAGGTCACCTCTCATAGAATCAAAGAATTTACCGTGCAGAAGGAGGTCATTCGGCCCATCGAGTCTGCACCGGCCCTTGGAAAGAGCATCCAATTTAAGCCCAAACCCCCACCCAGTAACCCCACCTAACCATTTGGACACGAGGGGGCAATGTGGGATGGCCAATCCACCCAATCTGCACATCTTTGGACTGTGGGAGGAAACCGGAGCACCCGGAAGGAACCCCACACAGACACGGGGAGAACGTGCAGACTCCACACAGACAGTGACCCGAGCTCTCATTCTTCTAAATTCTAACCAGGATAAAGCTGTTGCCAATCGGTGGATGTGACTGTGTAATGGAACATAAAAATTAGGAGAGGGAGTAGGCCGCTCAGCCCCTCAAGCCTGCTCCGACATTCAGTACGATCATGGCTGATCTACGTGTGGGCTCAAATCACTTTCCTCCCCCTTGCCTCCGCTATCCGGTGGCTCCCTTGTTAGTCAGAGAATCCATTGTTTGGTCATTGGCAATGTTGCAGTAATACCACTATTTGTCTTCGCCGCTCACTTACTTAATTTGCCAGTCGTTCAACGAGAGCACAAAACTAAAGCAAATATAAGAAGGTGGATATTGCGGTCAACCAGACGCAGATTGAATCTGAGTCAATACCCAGTCTGGTGAGGTGAAGAGTGAGGCAGGGGTTTCAGTCAGAAAAGGAAGAAAATGTCCCATAGCTTCAATTAAAATCCTCACTCGTGAAACATATTATTTCGTCTGCCTGTCCTTTTTATGCAAATGTCCTTCTTATTGAAATACATCAACTCTGTTCTGCCCGAAGTGATCATTGTATACGGCAAAAAAACCCATCTGCCACAGAATTGCTTTTGGAGCTCCAATGCAACACATTCCTGCTAAATCCAATTACAGATAAAATTGCCCAAATATCTGCAAAGTAAAATCGCAAGCAGTTAAATTTGACAGCAACTTTCCAATTAGTGGTGCTTTTTTTTTGCAGAAAGTGCATCTCAGACTGGCATTCTTTGCAGCTTTTTCTTCACCCCCGAGGTCTCCATTAGGTCCATTATGTTCCCAATTGTGTTCAACTGCCGTCTGAACGATGTGCTCTCTCCACTCAGTTCCATTGTTAATCAGGCCGGAGAGTCGACGCTTCGCCGAGAGTTTCTGCGGCTGCAGCAGGAGAACACAAACCGCTCAGCGGCCCAGCAGCAACAGCAGGTGCTCCAGCAACAATTGCAGGAACAGGAGAAGTACAAGCTGCAGCTGCTCGCCGAGCGGCAGAAGCGCATCAACCAGCAGAAGGAGCAGAGGAGGTGGCTGGAAGACGTAAGGCTTTTTCTTCTCTCGGCTTGGCCATTCGCGTTTTGTTTTCTGCATGTCGCTTTGCTAAGGGAGATCACTTTCCTTTCAGTTTCACTGCTGCGGCCTATCATGGAGCAATAAAGCTGACATGGACTACTTGGGCCGCGTGGCCTGTTTCTGTGCTGCATATCCTACATGATTCTGTGTAAACAGGGCTCCGCAAATACATTCTTAGCTCCAACATTTCCTCCCAAACATTGCTTATTTGAAACTGAGAAAGTTAAACGGGAAGCTAAAAAGATCTTTGCCTGATATTGTATTCGGTTATCGTCAACAGTTTCCACAAAACAACACCTGCTGATTGAAAGGTTTGCTGCATTTTACTGTCTCGACTTATAGGGCACGATCTACCCGAATGGTAACAGAATCGAGTAACAAGCGCATTTAGCCGGGTATTTTCCGGCTCTCAGAGTGCCAAGAAACCCCACGTTACCGAACGGGACTCTGCTCTCATTCAGGTAGATTTGGGGCCTCAGCGGGGAATTCTCCAACGAGGCCGCACTTAGTCCCATTTTGTGCCCTGAAAGCACCACTTGCCGGAGCTGCTCCGTGTAAGAGGCGATCGGGTTGACGTTGTGATCCCTCGACCCGCTGACGTGACCCCTGAACATACACAAAGTCCCAACTCACCTGTAAGGGGGTTCTCAGGCCCCTCACACACCTCTGCACCAACACCGGGCACCCCCAAACCCAAACCCCATCGCGGGGAAAATTCCAGCTTGAACAACGCTCGCCCAAGGTTTCCAAGGCAAAGGGGTTGGATCCCAACGCCTTGGGTAGATCTCGGGAGTGCATATTAGAGTGGGACTAGCTGTCTTGCGGGAATTTGCAGATTTGTTCAAAAGTGATCTGTCCAGAATGGGCGGGATTCACATCGCGACGCCTCGTGAGATCATGTTAGATCTCCTGAGGCTTGGCGAACCGTGTAGATTCCGAAATAGGGATTTACCGGCATCTACCGTGCGCTGTGCACCTGGTAGGTCGTGCCCAAAATCTGAGGCCATGTGACTTGATCAAATTGGTCACTGTAAGAGTCTTTGATCATGATTCAGTTCAGTTTGTGGCTGAAGACTGGGACGAGGTACGGCTAAAGCTGAGGATAATTAATTTTATTAATGTGGATGTCTTCTGTCGAAGGGTTACAGCTCTGTTGACTGATACTTGTACTGGCTAGGCTGTCAATCCCCTCTCGCTGCTAATTTATATTTTCGTGTTTTTCCTGTTGAAATGAATTTTACTTTTGCGTTAATTTCCGCTGCTGCGGAGTTGACCTCTTGGCCAGGACGTTAGTGCCAAGGAGAATTGATCCTCATTTAGCTTACCTGACTAAGTAAAGGTTAAATAAATGTGTGCAACATGTCCATTGCTGGTTAAGATGGAAGTTTCTTCAGAAAGAAAATAAAACATAAGCCAGAATTTTAAGGCCTCCTTGCGGTGGCAGTGATGGGGCCATAAAACATGCCTTTGATTTTGGCGGGGCCCTAGATCCCGCCAGTGTAAAATTCCACTGCCCATAGAGCACATCAAACTATTTTCTAACTGCGTCTTTTTTCCAAAAGTAGCCATTTTATAAATTGCTGCTTCAAAAACAAAAGTACTTAAATATTTTACCAGCTTTCAGGAGATCACACAGAGTCGGAGTCATATTTAGTTATGCAGTTCTTTATGCCAGTGTTTGGACGTGGAGTGATGGGGAGAGGATCTTTGCTGGTGAGCTGAGACTGGGGCTTGTATGGAGCGATGGCAACTATGGAATATCCTGCAGCAGAAAACAGCCCTGTGCAAAGTGGACCATCCCCTCAGCAGACTGTCCAGTGTCTGGTCTTTTAACCTGTTGAAATTACAGGTATTAACACCTGTTGATCAACAAATGTGACCAGGAACAACAGTTTGGCTCAGTTAGCTGGTTCGTGAGGAAGAGTAAGGTCATCAGCGCAGATTTAATTAGAGTACCGGCTGAGGTTATTCATGAAGGCCCAACCTTCTCAAACTTAAACCCCCACCAGTCACCTCTCCCCCTCCAAAGGAGAAAACAGCCTATGGTCACCGGGGACTATGGCGACTTTACTTACTTCATTGTACTGATGCAAAGGTTGCAGCAAGAGGGTTTTGTGCAATGAAGTGCTGAGCAACTGAGGTAAATTTACCATCAGTGATATTCCCTGAGCCCCTCTCCATCTGCATTTATGTTGATTCTCTTGGGCCTCAGCTGCGAGTGGAAATATTGAGCCACAGTATCTCCTACCAATCTTCAAACAAAAACCCTTATAGATTTGGGCAGCACGGTAGCACGGTGGGTAGCACTGTTGCTTCACAGCGCCAGGGTCCCAGGTTCGATTCCTGGCTTGGGTCACTGTCTGTGCGGAGTCTGCACGTCTGCGTGGGTTTCCTCTGGGTGCTCCGGTTTCCTCCCACAGTCCAAAGATGTGCAGGTTAGGTGGATTGGCCATTCTAAATTGCCCTTAATGTCCAACAAGGTTAGATGGGGTTACGGGAATAAAGGGGATAGGGTGGAGGTATGGGGCTTAAGTAGGGTGCTCTTTCCAAAGGCCGGTGCAGACTTAATGGGCCGAATGGCCTCCTTCTGCACTGTAAATTCTATGAAAACCCTCCTTGTCTCCATGATCACACAAACATTGAGAAACAATCAGAGAGCGGTATTCCATTATTAATACTGCATTAAGACCAATCTGGCAATTAATTAACAGTTTGATTTTATGGACTACTTTTCTGTTATATAGCTAACATTGCTTAAACAAAGGGACCTTTTTTGTTGAGGATTTTCATCTTGTTCTCACCAGGACTTTCGCAAGGATACTATATAAGAGAAATCAACAAATTTATATTAGACATAGAGTCGCTACAGGTAGAAGGAGGCCACTCGACCCATTGAGTCTGCACTGAACCTCTGAAAATGCACCCGATCTAGCTCACTCCTCTACCCCATCCCCCTAACTCCACCTGCCCTGCACAACTTTGGACACTAAGGGGCAATTTAGCATCATCAATCCACCTAACCTGCACGTCTTTGGACTGTGGAAACCGGAGCACCTGGAGGAAACTCATACAGACATGAGGAAAACGTGCAAACTCCACACAGTCACCCAAGGCCAGAATTCAACCCTGGTCCCTGGTGATGTGAGGCAGCAGTGCTAACCACTGAGCCACCCTATATTTTATGAGAAGAGAATGCTGATTGCTTAGCAAGTGGACTCTAATTAGTAAGTGCATTGCCATGGATAATGTACCAGTTAATGGTTACTGACAGTTAACTGCCAAGTATTGTTTGAAATTTAAACCAGACAACTTGAATCTGATTGGTCAAGGAATTGCTCTGAAGAATGAAGCAGTGAATTACTGTCAATTATTTTGTTTAACTGATAAAGGCGCATTGTGCACATATGTTCTTTCTATCTGCATCCTGTGTATTAATATATGTAGCTTCCAGTCCACACAAGTGCACCACACTCTGAGCCTGACTGACAATCTTAAATTTGTTGTCAGCTAATTCTGAGCACACTGAGGATTATTTAGGAAATATTAACCAAACGTACAATTGTATCTAATGTTGGACACTGTGTTTTGGGTTTTGTAAGCATGGGCTGGTTGGGTATGGTCTGTACCTTGCCTATTGTGAACAGTGGCTGGGACATGCTGCTTTATACAATATGCCAGCCTTTGAGATGTATGGTCTAGATACCGCGTATCACATTGGCGCTGAAATTCATTCACCACATTACATCTTTTTGGGTTGAGGCAGCATCCTGTTAGTGCTGAATACTACTCGGGTTGCTACTGTGTAGCCGACGCCTGAAACAACATGCTTGACCTGCTGCTCAAGAGTTTGAGATACCTTGCCCTTCCAGGGTATTTTTCAGGGCCAAAAGTGACAGCCCTCGACTCTTACTTTGGGATGGACGTTCTCTGACATTGTGTTCTTCCAAATGTGCTGATGAGTACAGGATGAAAAGCCCCCCCCCCCCCCCCCCCCCCCCCCCCCCCCCTCCCAGCACACAGTAGCAGCAGCGTGTACCATCTGCGAGATCATCGAGTGTAGCAACTCACCAAGGCTCATTCAACAGTACCGTCCAAACTTGGACCTCAACACCTAGAAGGACAAGGCCCGCAGATGCATGGGCATGCCAGCACCTGCAAGTGACCCACCGCGTCATGCAGCATCCTGACATGGAACAATATCATTCCTTCACTTGTCACTGGGTCGAAATCCTGGAACTCCCTTCCGAATAGCCTTGTGTGTGTACCTAAACATACATGTATTGCAGAAGTTCAAGAAGGCAACTCACCACCACCTTCTCAATTGTGTCTCAAAGGCAATTAGTGGTGAGCAATAAAATCTGGCCTTTAAGCGATGCCCAAATCCTGTGAAATAATTTTAGGAGGACAAATGTGTTGAATGCTTAAGATTTATCTGCAAAAAAAGACGGATTTGTTTGGATCTATTTGAAAACTTACAAATTCTGAAGAGGTAATCGTCCACATAAGTTAATCAAGGGAAGGAGGGCCTGGAGGTATGACAACAGGGATATTTTGCACATATCTGAAGAGTTAGGGAGGAAATGGTTATATAAAACATTGACCACGACATTTTGATTCAAGTGCGATAAGTTTGAAGCCTTAAGCAATCTTCCTCACTTTCTTCTGTTCTTTGGAATTTCCATTGTTGTACAACACCCAATTCTGTAAAGTCGCTGAATGCATCTTAGAAAAAATGGGCTTAATATAGGCAGATATTCTTTTATTTTAAAAATCCCAAACTCTGGGGCACTGCCCTTATTGCAGAGAGCTCCTCAACAGGAGAATTAGGTGTGAAACAAGTGCACTTGAAATGAGGAGTTCCCTAATTTTTTGCTAATTAATATAAGCATCAATTTTCTCCACGGAATCTACAATGAGCAAATCTGAGACAATGCAATTTGACCCTATGACAACTGTCATTAGATGTATTGTGATTTGGGGCTGGTTTAGCTCAGTTGGCTGCACAGCTGGTGCGTGATGCAGAGTGAGTCCAACAGCATGGGTTTAATTCCCAAACCGCCTGAGGTTATTCATGAAGGCCATGTCATAATATACACACAAGTATATGATGGTGCACAGACAGACATTGATTGACACACAGAACACAGCAACCAATCACCAGACAGGACACAGCCACTATAACAGGCGCCGGAATGTGGCGACTAGGGGCTTTTCACAGTAACTTCATTTGATGGGCTAAATCGCTTTCTTTTAAAGCAGACCAAGCAAGCCAGCAGCACGGTTCGATTCCCGTACCAGCCTCCCTGGACAGGTGCCGGAATGTGGCCACTAGGGGCTTTTCACAGTAACTTCATTGAAGCCTACTCGTGACAATAAGCGATTTTCATTCATTTTCATTTCATTTCTACAACAGGCAGCTGAATATTGCACTTACTGCCCTCTTGCACCATTTGCAATGTCCAAATCACCCCCGTTGCATTAGTCTACCTGTGCACGACCCATTCAATCTTTTATGTTCCGCTGAAGTCCAACATCTGATGGTAAAAGTGATCAGCTAGACTTGGGCATTCTGACAATTGTCATTTCTGCCCTGACTCGCACAGCACCACAAGAGGGAACAGGAGCTGCGGAAACAGCAGGAGTGTGGGAAGAAAAGACCGGAACTGAAGGAGAAGCACAGGAAAGAACACCGGAGTAGAGGAGAAGAAGAAAGGAGATGTGCAGATGAGGAAAGGTGGAATATAGCGGAAGGGAACAGAAAAGCTGAGAAGAAACAGGTATGCATTTGTCTATTGAGATCCTGAGCGCCCTGAAGCTAGTCACTTTAAAGGGAGGATTATAACACTGAGCTTTGCAGTGACTACAGACAGGTTTTGACAGCAATTCCTTTGTAAAACAGTGTTATAGAACCAAGAGCAAAGAACATTACAGCACAGGAACAGGCCCTTTGGCCCTCCAAGCCTGTACCGATCATGATACCACCAAATTATAATGTTTAATTATAATTACAATGTTATGTCATGCCATTCCTCAATGGTTCTCACAAAACACTTTTTGAAAGAACGTGCATTTAAGTAGCACCTTTCACGCCGTCTCGAAAGTGTTTCCCAGCCAAGTATCTTTGAAATGGAGTCAGTGTTTGGGGGGAGTTGGTTAGCTCAGTTGGATGGACGGTTGATTCATGATGAGGAACAACACCAACAGCGTGGGTTCAGTTCCCGTACCAGCTGAGGTTATCCATGAAGGCCCTGCCTTCTCAACCTTACCCCTCAGCTGAGGTGCAGTGATCACCACCAGTTGGCTCTCTCTCAAAAGGGGAAAGCATCCTCGGGGTCTGTGGCAACCTTCATAGACAATGCAGCAACAATTTAACACACACATACTCCCACAAATAGCAATGTGATAACAACCGTATAACTTGTTTTAATCATGTTGCTCTTCATGGCAAGGAATCTTTGCATCCATCTGAAGGGGCAAAAAGGAGTTTAACAACTCGTCATTAAAGTTCGCTTAGCGCTGCATTGAAGGTTTTCGGAACAAGACTCTAAAGTGGGACTTAAACCTTCTGACTCAGAAGACAAGCAGGCTAGCACTGAGGATATAAAGCCGGTACTCATCCTTTATTGACCATCGGCAGAATGATCTTGAGTTTGAGTAGTCTCAAAATTGCTTTTTAGATAGGGTTGAAGTTCAATGTAAACTTTCTAAAACAGGTACCTATTTCTGAATGGAGAGTCCAAGGAGGATCCTTTTTGGCTTTGTGGGAACCATTGGTGATCATATAAAGAGAACACGTCAGACATATTTCTCCAACCACACACTTGTTCATCTCCCCATTAATGCTGACCTGGTATGATGTGATTTACCTCTCTATAGATGGAGGGCCGTCTGGAATCCCAGCTGAATGAAAGACCCAGAGTGATGGACTTCCCACAGCTGCAGGTACGGAAGCACAGTTTGCTAACTTCACCGTTATATTTTCACATGGTTCACTCACTGAACCTTTTTGGGCATCTGATGCATGGGAAAAAAGCTCTGTCAGTCCCAGATACAAGAAACATACATCCACGGCCTGTTATACACAAGTTGTGTCTTAAAGTGGACTATTTCCATGATACTTTGTGAACTACCAGCAGGACTTTAACTCTCAGAGAATGTAATATTGTGTATCAGTGATGAGTTGAACATAACCTCATAGCTGGCACCACGCATTGGAGTTTGGATTAGTTTGAAACCCTGATTGAGGGCATAGAATGGACAAACATTGTCCCATTTGATGTTATCTTTTTGTTATTTTAAGTGCACTATCTTTGGAATTGTGGTAGTCCTGGTACAGTTGAATTACATAGAATTGTGTAGCACATTAGCCTCATCCCTACATCATCTAGTTCCATCAACATACCCTACTGTTCCTTTCTCATATATTAATTCAGCTTCCCCTTGAAGGCATTGAGGCAATTTGTCTGAACTAGTTTATGTGGAAGCGTGTTCAATGGGCGGGATCCTCTGTCCCACTGCACCCGTTTTCTGTTGTGGCGGCCCCCGTGGCAGCGGGATCCTCCATTCCGGCAGCCGGCAAATGGGGGTTCTTATTGTGGGCACCTCTACGCTGTCGGGAAATCCTCGGGTGTGAGTGCTCTGCCGGCGAAGAGGAGGATCCTGCCGACCGAGAATCCAGCCCGACATTCTAATCATTGTCTCACTGAAGCAGTTTCTCCTTATTGAATTTATTAATAAATATCTTATATTTAGGTTCTCTAGTTTTTGGCTCGTCTGTGCGTGGAAATATCTTTTCCATGTTTATCCGATCAAACCGCTCAACACTTTAACGACATTTAAGAAATGAACAAGAAATAGTTAACATATGGGGCGGGATTCTCCTGTACCTGGCGGGGCGGGGGGGTCCTGGCAGAACGGAGTGCCGTGAACCACTCCGGCGTCAGCCAGCCCCAAAGGTGTGGAATCCTCCGCACCTTCAGGGGCTAGGCAGGCGCCGGAGTGGTTTGCACCCCGCCGGCTGGTGTGGTAGGCCTTTGGCGCTGCGCCAGCCAGGGCCGAAGGGACTCCGCCGGCCGGCGAGAGTCAGCACATGCGGGGGAGCATCAGCGGCTGCTGACGTCATCCCCACGCATGCGCAGGGCGGGGGTCACCTACGCATCGGCCATCGCGGAGGCTGACATGGCCGACGCGTAGGAAAAGAGTGCCCCCACGGCACAGGCCCGCCCGCGGATCGGTGGGCCCCGATCACGGGCCAGCCACGGTGGGGGCACGCCCTGGGGCCAGATCGCCCCGTGCCCCCCACCCCAGGACCCTGGAGCCCACCCACGCCGCCAGGTCCCGCCGGTAAGGACCTAGTCTGATCCACGCCAGCGGGACTGACAATGAACCAGCGGGACTTCGGCCCATCGCGGGCCGGAGAATCACCAGGGGGGGCCGCTGCAAGCGGCAGCCGACTGGCGCGGCGCAATTCCCGCCCCCGCCGAATCTCCAGTGCCGGGGAATTCGGCAGACGGCGGGGGCGGGATTCACGCCATGGATACAAAGAAGGCATGTAATTTGAAATGGGAAGTCAAAACTTAAGAGCAATGAACATTGATCCTGTAAAAATATGAAGAAAAGAGGTAAGGCATCAAAGAGGGAAAATAAAATGAGTAAGAGGGAATTAGAGGGGCAAACAGGATCAGGAGGAAGAGACTTGGACCCAACTCTTAAGTAGCTCAGTGCACTGTCCCCTCTTAGGGCAGCACGACAGCATTATGGATAGCACAATTACTTCACAGCTCCAGGGTCCCAGGTTCGATTCCGGCTTGGGTCACTGTCTGTGCGGAGTCTGCACATCCTCCCCGTGTGTGTGTGTGGGTTTCCTCCGGGTGCTCCGGTTTCCTCCCACAGTCCAAAGATGTGCAGGTTAGGTGGATTGGCCATGATAAATTGCTCTTAGTGTCCAAAATTGCCCTTAGTGTTGGGTGGGGTTACTGGGTTATGGGGATAGGGTGGAGGTGTTGACCTTGGGTAAAGTGCTCTTTCCAAGAGCCGGTGCAGACTCGATGGGCCGAATGGCCTCCTTCTGCACTGTAAATTCTATGAAAAAATGAAATCTATAGCAAGTTAATTCTTCACGAAAGGCAAGAACCTAAAGAGAAAAACAAAAATGCTGCTTTCAATGATACCATTGTGTTGGAATAAAACATTTTGTCTCATGTTTATTCCATGTTACTGGCCAGGTGCCAGAATACAAGAACTCAGGGGCACATATTGCTAGGCACCTATCAAAGCTCCAAATTGAATTGGCACCTGTCTAAGTGTACAGGCTGATTTCATGGCCGGGATTATCCGGCCTCCCAGCCCTGTGTTTCTTGGCAACAGGAGGCGGCGCGCCATTTGCTGGCGGCAGCAGGGAATGCGGCCGTCAGCGAACAGACGACCGAGAATTCCAGCCCATCTGTCACTTCTTCCATCGTTGACACCCAATCAGCACCAGGGGCTACGGGACGCCCCTGTGTATAATGGGCATCTGGCTTCACTCGGCCACGTAGAATCCAATATTGGACAGCAGCAGTGGTTGGGCGTTCTCCTGCACCCGTGATAGCTAGCCCAAAACTTGAAAGGAAACCATCCCCAAGCGAAGCTCTCCTGACCTGCAGATAGGTGCTGATGTGAAAATGTCAGCGTCTTTTTAGATCTGCCTGCTAGGATCGAAGCAATTACAGCGCAGAAGGAGGCCATTTGGCCCATTGCACCAGTGCTGGTTCTAACTCTTCAACTGGAGCACACCACTGCAACCCCAATCCCCTCTTCAATCCTTTAATATTCTTCCTTTGCCTCAAAAGCCATTTGTGCTTTATGACAATCTTTAAAACAAATTTGAGAGCTTCCAAAGCAGTCAAGGGAACCTCGGCTTGTTCACACTGGTCATATGTATTGGATGACTGGGAACTTTTTGTTAATCCGTTAAGCTTGAATATCCCTATTGAAATCGTTTGATACTGTTAAAGGACAGAAAATGGATGATTTATTTGGAGATACGTTAGTCGGTGAAAGGTTATTGCCCTTGAAACTGAGAAAAAACAGAACTGCGCAGAAACTGAAACCCCTAAAATGGAGGGCGGTAAGCAAATGCACAACCCTGTACCATACTGGGTAAAAATAAACCCGAGGCATTTTTATCCACTCCCAAACTAGTCATTTGTCAGCTTGGATACACAAATCACGGGCCCAGTGCATGCTTGAAGCAGCCAGCCCTCTTGTTGTTCTGCGCATTTGGAACCCAATTCTAGGGATAACCTGCAACAAAGAAGGGTTTTAAGAACATAAGAACTAGGAGCAGGAGTAGGCCATGTGGCCCCTCGAGCCTGCTCCGCCATTCAATGAGATCATGGCTGATATTTTGTGGACTCAGCCCCATTTTCCGGCCCGAACACCATAACACTTAATCCCTTTATTCTTCAAAAAACTATCTATCTTTATCTTAAAAACATTCAATGAAGGAGCCTCAACTGCTTCACTGGGCAAGGAATTCCATAGATTCACAACCCTTTGGGTGAAGAAGTTCCTCCTAAACGCAGTCCTAAATCTATTTCTCCTTATTATGAGGCTTATTTTGTGCTCCTCTGCATCACCACCCACGCTCCTGAGCTCCCAGGCCATTTCACTTTGCAAGGTTATAATAAAATAACCTTTCCTTCCCGATTATCTCTGACACTGTACAGCAAAAGCAGTTGAAGAGATTGAACTGCTATCGACCCAGCGCCATTTCAGTTACATGCGGAGATTTCCCCAACAATAATGAAAGAGAAATCAGATCGGGATAGGTTTTCCTGAAGGAAAATCATGCAGCGGAGGAAGACATTACAGAGCAATGGGTGGAAAGATAATGAGAAAAGGGTTGGGTGGGGCGGAAGAGGGTTAAGTGATCGTGGCGTGGAGAGAATCAAAAATGAAAGCAGAGTTAAGAAGGGAAATGGGACACACGCAAGACAGAATAATTAAGGCCTGTGCTTTGCGAAAACCACAAGAACAAATTAGAACCCGCCTCAGCACGTTGAGAGGATATAATCCTTAACAAGGAGCTGTGAGCTCAATTCCTCATATCATACAAGATAATTGGCGAAAGAGTCAGAAATAAATAAGAAGAAATTTATGCAGTCAGTTCTGATGACCTGGAATGCGCTGCCTGAAAGAGTAATGGAAGAAGATTCTACAGTAAGATTCAAAAGGAAATTGGTTACATACTTGAAAGTAAACATTGACAGGACAGTGGGGAAAGAGAGTGGGACTAATTGAACAACTCTTTCACAGAGCTGGCACAGCTAAGCATGGTGAGAAAAATAGCTTCCTTTCATGCTGTGTCATGTTTTTCTGCCTTCTTAATTGCCTTTGTATCCTGTTTATAACATGAAGATCAGAAATATTCACGCCCTTCCACGGGCTATATTTTGTAGGGCATTGTGTTTGCCCCCACCCATCGGGGAGAGTGGGTGGAAGAGTACCTCTGATGGGCCCAGGGAACCCATAAAGGAGGAAACCCCTCCCACCCCTTGCTTGACACCAGCTCACGCAGCTTAAGCCGTCGGGATTCCAGCGTGTGATTCCCCTTGTGAATAGAATTCCTGTAGGAGTGGGGTGAGAGCCTCAAATGGCCATTAATTGGCCACCTGGGCCTAACTCAATAGGCCTCCCCCAGTCCCTGTAAGATTTCAGGCAGGTCACGGAGAGACAGCAGGAGATCCACCCACTGGATCTTACGTACACGCCATCTACCGTCACACCCGCCAGTGAGCAGCATAAAATGCAGCCCCATCTGTGGTCTAATCAATGGTCTATACACAGTTAGCATAACCTCACTGCTTTTCAATTCCAATTGTATTCTTTGAGAAATGAACCCCTTGTGCTTGACTTGCTGTTTTTTATGACCTTATTTAGTGGTGCTTTCAAACTTTGAAACTGTACTTCCAATTCCTGAATCCAAATTGTCTATCTAATTGGTGAATAACATCGGTCGTAGCATTGATTGTTGGGTACCAGATCCCGTCATCTGCCATTCTGCATAAATACCTCTAATCTTTTTTTTACTGTAATCCCTTTTCAATTTTGTTGCCTGGGTTCCATTTATTCTCCTATTTGTTCCACAGATACATAAAAACATAGAAAAGAGGAGCAGGACGAGGCCATTCGGCCCTTCGAGCCTGCTCCACCATTCAGCCCTTCGAGCCTGCTCCGCCATTCAATGTAGCCATGGCTGGTCCTCTATCACAAAGCCATATTCTTGCAAACTCCCCATACTGCTTGATGCCTTTAGAATCTAGAAATACATTTGTTTCTTTCTTGAATACGTTCAGTGACTTGGCCTTCACAACCTGATGTGGTAGAAAATGCTCTCCTCATCACAGTTCTTAAATGGCCTACCTCATTTTCTAAGACCGTGATTCAAACAAGGGAAAACATCATCCCTACATCCAGTCTGCCCAGCCCTGTCAGAATTTTAGACATTTCAATTAGATCCCATCTCATTCTTTTGAACTTCAGTGAATACAAGTCGCGTTGATCCAATCATTGCTGAATCCCCCACTATCATCATCCTGGGGGATACCATTGACCAGAAACTGAACTTCACGAGCCATGTCAAAGCTGTGGCGACAAGAACAGGTCGGAGGCCATGAATCTTGTGGTGAATAACTCTTACTCTGTCACTCCAAGGCATGTCCATATCTACAAGTCATACACCAAGAGTGTGATAGAACATCTTCCACTTGCCTGGATGAGTGCAGCTCCAACAACATTCAAGGAGCTCGACACCATCCAGGACAAAGCAGGTCACTTGATTGGTACCCCTTCCACAAACATATACTCGCTCCACCATCGACAAATAGTGGTAGCCTTGTGAACCATCTACAAGATGGACTGCAGGAACTCACCAAGGTTCCTTACACAGCATCTTGCAAACCCATGACCACTGCCATCTAGAAGGACAAGGGCAGCAGATACCTGGGAACACCGCCACTTAGAAGTTCCCCCCCAAGCCATTCACCATCCAGCCTTGGGAATATATGGCTGTTCCTTCACTGTGGCTGGGTTAAACTCATGGAATTCTCTCCTTAACAGCACAATGGGTGTACCTACACCAAGAAGGTAACTAACCACCTCTTTCTCCAGGACAACTAGGGATGGGTAATAACCTTTGGCCTAGTCAGCAGTGTCCACACCCTGTAAAAAATAATTTTTGAATATTTGAAATGTCTTGATTTTAAAATTCTCATCCTTGTTTTCAAATCCCTCCATGTCCTTGCTTCGCCCTACCTCCAGTAAACTCTTCCAGCCCCACAATCGTCTGGGATATCTGAGCTCCTCTAATTCTGGCCTTTTGTGCATCCCTGACTTTATTGCTCCATCACTGCTGGCTGTGTCTTCAGCTGGCTCGATGCCAATCCCTGGAGTTCCTTTCCTACATCTTTCCGCCTCTCAACCTCACTTTACTCCTTGAAGATACTTCTTAAAACCTGTCCCTTTGACCAATGAGTGGCCGTTTGACCTCATGTCTCCTGATGTGGTGAGTGCCATACTTTGTTTTGTAACACCCTTGTGGAGCACCTTAGGCCATTCATATATCAAAGGTGTAATACGCATCTAGGTTGTTGTTGTTCGATCTCTCCAGAATGTCTCCAACATTTCCCAGCGCAGATGGCCCGGGTAAGCCAGCTCTTTCTTGCACTGCCATAGTCAAGGTCAGTCAGAGATACCCCAGGTCAGCAGGAACTAACTCGCCTGTCAACTGTTCCCCCTGCTTCTCCTCAAAGCTACTCCTGAAGGTATAGAAAAAAAGTGGCAGATAATGAATAAAGGCTGATGAAGGATGGTGGGGAAGTGAGATTAGTTGCGTTCTGCTGTCTTAAGGATGCAGGTTAGGTTAATTGACCCTGCTAAATTGTCCAAAGGTTAGGTGGGGGTAAGGTGGGAGATTGGGCTGGGTAGGGTGCTCTTTAGGAGCAGACTTGATGGGCCGAATGGTCTACTTCTGCACTGTAAGGATTCTATCCTTCATTAATTCTATACTGAGTACAAGTTTGAAGAGAAATTATCAAAGTCTAAATAAAATTATGTCTTATTCCACATGAATTTCTAATAGGGTGGCAGAATTCTCTTAACTTTCTTCATTGGGAACTTTGGCTCCAAAAAACGGTGGGCTATTTCCGGCAGACAGGACTGGGGAAGACACCTATCTGTTGAGGAAGAGCTATCTATGGGTAGATGCATGGGAATCTCGCCATTAACTATAAACTTCAATGGAAAGAACCCAGATGGGTGTCTGTTCTCCTGCTCACCCTGGGACCCCACCCCGCCCCAGACTCCCACCACCGACTTTAATGGTTCTCACAAACTGCCATCTAACCTCGTACTGCACTAAATGGAAGGAACCAGATACCTTTCCTTTTAGCCAAGGGTATCACAGATCTTCCGCCTCCAATGGACCTTGATTGGAGCAGCAGTGGAAAGTAAGACAAATGGAGAGCCTCCAGTACCAGCCTCCTGGGATCCTTTGTGACACTGTACAAGAGTTGAAAATAATAGAGATAAATAAGGAGCCTTGGTTCAATGGAGCCTAAATTGAACCAAGTTCATTGAAGTAAACCCACACCAATCCAATAAAATCAATCTTCTCACCATCAGCAATATGCAAAATCAATCACTTCTATCTTCCGCTTTGCAGTTACAAAATAAAACTCCGTTCATGAAAGCCTGTAATTAATTTTGCCCAGTTGTGGTGTGCGATCAACGTGACAGATCTTTGCAAAGATGGGGACCTTGATTTGCATTTGTCTCAATTTTTAGTTAATTAAGGGCAAAGTCCACAGAGGCTCCATGATGAGATAGGATACAATTGGGATTCTAAAGGGATGTGTAATTATGTTAACTTTGTTTCTCTGTTTTGCAAGCAAAAGGTTGTGCCCTCAGCCTAGAGAAGGCGCATTCTGCTTGGAAGGCAATCTTGCGACATTTCAAGTTAACAATCCTTTGAGAACTGAGTTGTCTTTTCAGATTACAGAGTAATGTATTATGTAGCAGTAATGGTGCCTCTCAGTAGCATTTCCATTTATTGGCGAGGTTGGCCCAGTGCTCTTAATTTAATTTTCTTTTGATTAGAAATTTGGAACTCTACTTCACAGGCAAAACTCTCACAATTGTTAATTCAATCTGAAATCGATAGGCTTTTACTAATCAAAGGGATTAAGCGATTATACGGCAAAGGCAAGCCTATGGAGTTAGATCACAGATTATCTACGATCCCATTGAATGGAGGAACAGAGTTGAGTGACTCAGTGGTCTCCTCCTGTCCCCAGGTTCCTATGATCTCTTCCCCACACTCCCACTATTACTCACTGTTCAAAGAGAAAACTGGTTAGCTCATGATTTGTATTCCGTCATCTCCTGTGATCTGCTGATTGTGAATTGCTCAACATTTTGTTCTCTCCTCATGGAATGCCTACATTGAGTTCCAACGCAGCAGAGCCACACCATTTTAAAAGTGGAGGTTAAAAAAAACCATACTAAGTGCAAAAAAAATCCCTATTATTGTCATAGGAGGCTTACATTAACACCGCACTGACGTTACTGTGAAAATCCCCTGGTCGCCACACTCCGGCGCCTGTTCGGGTTCACGGAGGGAGAATTCAGAATGTCCAATTCACCTAACAAGCACGTTTTTCGGGACTTGTGGGAGGAAAGTGGAGCACCCGGAGGAAACCCACGCAGACACAGGGGTACGTGCAGACTCCGCACAGACAGTGACCCAAGCTGGGAATCGAACCTGGGACCCTGGCGGTGTGAAGCAACAGTGCTAACTGCTGTGCTACCGTAGAGGTGTTTTTTTTCTGGAGAGTATCCAAGAATGGAGACCACAATTGGAGTGCTACGCATTCCAATGCATATTTTATTTTAATTTGTAACTGTAAAGAGGAAGATAGAAGTGATTGATTTTGCATATTGCTGATGGCGAGAAGATTGATTTTATTGGATTGATGTGGGCTTACTTCAATGAACTTGGTTCAATTTAGGCTCCATTGAACCAAGGCTCCTTGTTTATCTTTATTATTTTCAACTCTTGTACATTGTCACAAAGGATCCCAGGGCAGCATGGTAGCACAATGGTTAGCACAGTTGCTTCACAGCGCCAGGGTCTCTGGTTCGATTCCCGGCTTGGGTCGCTGTCTGTGCGGAGTCTGCACGTTCTCCCCGTCTCTGTGTGGGTTTCCTCCGGGTGCTCCGGTTTCCTCCCACAAGTCCCGAAATACCTGCTGTTAGGTAATGTGGACATTCTGAATCCTCCCTCTGTACCCGAACAGGTGCCGGAGCATGGTGACTAGGGGCTTTTCACAGTAACTTCATTGCAGTGTTAATGTAAGCCTGCTTGTGACACTAATAAAGATTATTATTAGGGACAGTGACAAATCAAAATTTCCTTGTCGATCCTAAGTTAACCCTTTGAATTCTGTGCATGCTCTTTGCACATTTCCAAGTGATGTTTAGTTCCTGATGTTTCGCTCCAACAAAGCTGGCTCCACGTCTGAAGATGCTAAAGTGGAACTAGAGAAGCGCACAGAGCCTTTTAACATTCTGCAAGTCTGAATGAAGTTGGTCAATTAAATAAAAGACTGCAAACTTAGTGCGCTGCTGATAGAGGGATGCAAAGACAAATTCAATGGGCCAAAGCACTTCCTACTTCCTTGTCTACTGTATCAGTTAAGAGGACAATCCTGATCCAAACATAATGCCCCTGAGACTTATTTAATTTGTATGCTGAACATGTTGAATATGATGTGGAGATGCCGGCATTGGACTGGGGTGAGCACAGTAAGAAGTCTTACAACACCAGGTTAAAGTCCAACAGGTTTGTTTCAAACACGAGCTTTCAGAGCACTGCTCCTTCCTCAGGTGAATGAAGAGGTAGGTTCCAGAAACATACCTCTTCATTCACCTGAGGAAGGAGCAGCGCTCCGAAAGCTAGTGATTTGAAACAAACCTGTTGGACTTTAACCTGGTGTTGTAAGACTTCTTACTATGTTAAATATGGACAGCCTGTTACCGCATTTGACCTGGACACAGCAGCAGGTTCAATCATTTTGGGGTTATTACCTATGGGTGCTTCCTCATCACTTCGATTGAATTGTCCCATGAATGTGCAGGCTGGTGCACACACATTCTTGAATTGCTTGTTGTATAGGTTATTTCAGGAATCTTGATCCAACTGCATGTCTGCCCCAAGCAGCTTTGTTCCGAACCTGGGGCAATTTCCTGAAAACAGGAATTAACTACATTTATCACAGTGGCGCAGAGCAGCTGCCACAACCCTCCAAACAAATGCTGATAACTCACTGTGAGACCTTCACGGCAAACTAAATAACATTTTTAAAAAATAATTTTGAAGAAGCCATTTTATTTTAAAGTGACGAGAATTCCAAGTCAGAGGAGTTAGAAATAACAAATCTGATTTGCTGCAGCCACTTTTACTTTGTAAGGCCACTGTTATTTTGGAGAAAGGATTAGGCTTAAGTGGCATCTGTTGTAAACGGAATATTTAAAATAATTAAAACATCAATACTTGGATTTATAAAACTCTTTTCATGACTTCCGGATGTTCCCAAAGTGTTTTGCAGTCGAAGTATTTAAAAGTATAGTCACCTTTTGTAATGTAGGAAACATTTATTTAATGGCGGGTAGCGTTATGCCAAGCATCTGTACAACTGAATACCCAAGTGCAGTCGCCGCCCAGCCATGAAGGGCTGTATGGCATTCTTCTGCGATTCGTAGAAACATAGCATATAGGAGCAGTAGGAGGCCATTCAGCCCTTCGAGCCTGCCCTGCCATTCATTATGATCCTGGCAGTTCATCCAACTCAATAGCCTGATCACGCCTTCCCCCCCACCCCACCCCATATCCTTTGATCCCCTTCATCAAGATCTTGTGTCATTGGCTTTGTCTGTGTATGCCTTTGTGTAACCTACCTCTTAGCTCACCTGATGAAGGAGCAGTGCTCCAAAAGCTAGTGATTCCAAACACACCTGTTGGACTTTAACCTGGTGTTATAAGACTTCTTACTATTATAGAACTGAATGCCCAAGTGGTTCCCCCCCTTAACCTTTGCTTCTCTCAGGCGAATAATCCCACTTTCTCTGGCGAGAAATTCAAAGTGGGCTGGTTTTATAATGGGCAAACAAAGCACTCTCCCGTCACTGCCCAAACATGAAAGTTATCTCTATTTATTGCCATTAGACTGATAGAGACACAGATGTATCCCCATGAGAGATTGGATTTGGCCCATGGGGTGAAATCAGATGTTGGTTTAATCTTGCTGGGCATCTCTAACACACCTCAGTGGGCAGCAAGGTCACGGAGTGGTTAGCACAGTTGCTTCATGGCTCCAGGGTGCCAGGTTCGAACCCGGCTTGGGTCACTGTCTGTGCGGAGTCTGCACGTTCTCCCTGTGTCTGCGTGGGTTTCCTCCCACGGTCCAGAGATGTGCAGGTTAGGTGGATTGGCCATGCTAAATTGCCCTTCGTGTCCAAAAGGTGTAGGTGGGGGTTACTGGGTTGCGGGGATAGGGTGGAGGTGTGGGCTTGGGTAGGGTGCTCTTTCCAAGGGCCAGTACAGACTCAATGGGCTGAATGGCCTCCTTCTGCACTGTAAATTCTATGATCTCACCTCGAGTCAACAGGGCCGATGGAGAAAAGAGTGCTTTGCTGGACTTTGATCTGGGCAAAGTTAGGTTGAGAGCACAGAAGGAACAACAGGAAAACAGTTTGGTGGTGTTTCTTCAGCCAGAGGCTGGTAAATCTGTGTAAATCTTTACTGCAGAAGGCTGTGGAGGCCAAACCACTGAGTGTGTTTAAGACAGAGATAGATAGGTTCTTGATTAATAAGTGGATCAGGGATTGTGGGGAGAAGGCAGGAGAATGGGGATGAGAAAATATCAGCCATGAGTGAATGGTGGAGCAGGCTCGATGGGCCGAGTGGCCTAGTTCCGCTCCTATGTCTTATGGTGTCTGTCCCAAGGAGGCAGAATTCAAAAGACTGAGATTGAGAGAAAAATAAACTTTTTTTTAATGATGTCTCATGAGAGACGACTGCAACAGTAAATGTTGGAATTCTCAAAGAAGGTGTTAAAGCTCCTGTTCGGTTTGGTAAACACATGCCCAAAAGGTGGTGGAACAGTGGCTGGGATTTTCCACTTCCGTCGAATGTCAGTGGTCTTTTTATTGATTTGCCGCATCCCTCATGGTCAGTCCCACCATGCCGGAACCGTGAAATCCCAGCCCTTGCATCTTCACCCTTTTCCCATTGCGCATTCCCAGTATGGCGGGAATCTGGCTGATCAGCGAAGGAGAATGAGGTTCCTGGACAGCAAGGGAAGGGGACAGGTATAGTTGTGTTTGGCTGTTGGTATTTTCCACAGTCTACCTTCAATGTTCAGAGAAACCTCCGAATGGGAAAAATTGCCACTCCACGGATTGAATATTATGTGCTGCTGGCGGGCATGTTTCCTGGGGAGGGGCGGCGTGGGTGGTGGTGGTGGGGGCGACGGCATGTAAAATGGGGTGGCCGCCCATCCCACCACCTTCCCTCCCATTTCCAAGCTCATCCCCATAATACAGAGAAGGCAGGTGGGTACAGAAATCTGACCACCACACACAAATAAACAATCAGCTAATAGAGCCGCTGATAATAAGTTGCCCAGCCACACCGCAATACGTTTTATTCAAATGTTATCCTGTATTATTCAACCCCATCTTATCTGGGATTTGAATGTTTCAAAAATAAATCACTGTTAACTTTGAGATTTTCAGACTTAATTTTGTTCTCATTGCTAATGAGGGAGTTCACCTTTATTTTTATTTGCTTGCTTTCTGTTTGCTGCTGCACTCGATGTTAACATGAAGATGCCTTTTCCACAGGATCTGAAGCTGAAAGTATATCGAGACCACAGTTCTGTTTCCCTCACCGATATGGTCCTGATTCCAACATCCCCTGGACAAGATGAAGTGTTTTGGGACAATGAAGAGTCACCTCCCAAGGTACGGTTATTGAAACACCTCCTACTTTGCTGCTCGAAGGTCCGTGTCATTCTCGGCCTAACGCTGAGAGTTTATTTGCTCTTTTGTCTGTGCTGTGGAGTTTGTCAGCTCCATTGTAAGCTTACTTGGAGCCAACTCTCTCTGGCTGTTCGATGATGCCGCAAACTACATGTGAATGTGCACGTGTGCAGTGCATGGCATTCTCCCCTGCAGTTTATTAGCATGCATGGGAGTCTGTTGTAAAACCGCTGAAGCGGAAAGTTTCTCTGCTGCACATCATGGAAACAAGATGCATTACCATGTTCTCCCTTGTATATTTTGCCGCAAACGTCAGTCACTTTTAAAGGGACTTTGCCACAAACCCATGCTGTTAGCTCGGGAACAGCGACAGGGAATTTAGTTTCTCAGAGATAAATCTAGTTTCCCTAAAAGGCACTGTTACAATTCATGAACTTGGTCTCAACATTAAAGGTATTCTGTCTATGCACAGGAGTCCCCATGTCTATGACAGTGTTTTCCATTTTGATGGAGTTATATTTGTATACAAAGCATTGCCACACACCATGAGCTGGATGATACACTGGAGGTTGGGCTTCCTGCTTCCTAATATTTAGGGATGGGCCCGCCTCCGCTTGGCTGGCTCGTCCCACTTTGCTTTACGGGCGACAGCCTTTTAATTAACATCAAGTAGTACTTTTGCCCTTCTCCAGGATTGGCCGGCAGCTTTGCGCCATGTCAGGATCAGTGGCCACTACTGGCATTGCAGGAGGCCCGGGAGGAAGAGGAGAACCATGGATGCCCCCAAACCCAGATAAACGTGGATCTCACCAAGCTAGCTTGGCAGGCCATAACAAGTGGGTTGGGGGGGGGGGGGGGGCGGTGTGGCATGTTGAACAGGGCTATGGGAGGAGGGTATGATAAAATGCATAAGCAGTCATGTATATAGTGATTTACAAGACCTCCAACCAGCAGGTGGCAGTAGAGAACACCATGTGCCACTGTGTTACCTCGGGGAGTTGGTAGTGAGTCTTCATTGTGGATAGTCACAATTTGTAGTGGCTCATAGTAAATTTATTACAGCTAACCGTTTTTGTTAATATTCTAATAGTTATCGGGCGGAATTCTCCGCTCCCAACGCCGGGTGGGAGAATCGCGGGACGGCTGGGTGACTCACGACACGCCACCCTGGCACCCGCCGCGTTTCTCCCACCCCCCCCCGCTCGCAGAATCGCCGCTCGCCGTATTTCACGGCGACCGCCGATTCTCCGGCCTGGATGGGCCGAGAGGCATGACGTTCCCAACCTGTTCACGCCAGCGGCAATCACACCTGGTCGTTGCCGTTGTGAGCATGGCGGCAAATGTTCATTTGTGGCTTGTGGGGGGCGGAGAGGGGAGTGAGCACCATGGCTGTGCTCGAGAGGAGACTGGCCTGCGATCGGTACCCACCGATCATCGGGCCGGCGTCTCCAAGCGATGCACTCTTTCCCCTACACTGCCCTGCAAGATCAAGCCGCCACGTCTTGCGGGGTAGCGGAGGGGAAGACGGCAACCGCGCATGCGCGGGTTGGAGCCGGCAGCCGTCGTGACGTCAGCCACGCATGCGTGGGTTGGAGCCGGCCAACCTGCGCATGCGCGGCTGACATCAGTTACGCGCCGCCGTCACGTCATTCTCAGCGCGCCGCCTTGACACAAGCGTCAAGGCCCGGCGACTAAGATTTACGGAGCGCCGCTCCTAGCCCCCTGGTGGGGGGGGGGGGGGAGAGGGGGGGGGTGTGAATAGGGTACGAGGAGCGGCCTCCGAGGCTGTCGTGAAACTTGGCCGAGTTCACGACGGCCTTCCCGATGCCACGTGGGAGCGGAGAATTCCGCCCATCTTACCCACAAAATTATGCAACAATAAAAGCTTCAACTAGTTGAAAACTAGATGTTCTTTAGTGCATTTATTCTAACCAGACAAGCACCAGAACGTAACAGAGGGTGGACAAGGTGAGTCTAAAACTGTAGGAGGGGGCACAGGAGACTCGGGAAGGAGGCACTACTGCCTCTTACACCCTTCTCCCTTCACTTTCCACAGGGTTAAACGTTCTGGGCTTCACACTGGGTGAAGGCATCTCCTGCCCCGACACCCACTAAATCAGAGCACCAATGGAATGGGACCCTTAAAAGTAAAGTCGCCATAGTCCCAGATGATCATAGGTTGCTTGAGGGGAAGAGCTGATTGGTGGCAATGTAACCTGAGGATCACCACACCTCCAATGAGGGACAAAGCTGAGAAAGCAGGACCTTCATAAATAACCTCAGCTGGTACGGGGATTGAACCCACGCTGTTGGCCTTAGCTCTGCATCACGAACCTGCTGTCCAGCCAGCTGAACTAAACCGACAGCCCACTTATAGGCCTCAATTCAGCCAGAGTCAGGCAGCCCACCTGATGCATCCCCCGCCGCCTGTAAAATTGTGGTAGGGCAGGACGCCACATCCTAATTTCCAGGCCCACCCACCTATTTTCCCACATATGGGTGGCCCATGAAATGCAGCACCGTTGTTGGCTGAACTTCATTTAGTTAAGGATTCAGTAAGGGCGAGACTTCTGCTCAAACCCTTTGGAATTGCTTTCCAAAATTTGGAATGATATCCTGAACTTAAATCCTTTCTTAAATCCGCCTGGATGAGATTTTAACTCCTGTTATTCTAATGAAGTATCTCAGTGTGGCTGGAGTTTCACTGGGCCAAGACTGCCTGGAGAAGTATCGGTTTGTTCTGTCTGCACACCGATATTACTGCTCAAACTGATCAGCAAGCTCAGGAGGTTAAGAGATGCAGCATAAGAACAAAGAACATAGAACAGTACAGCACAGAACAGGCCCTTCGGCCCTCGATGTTGTGCCGAGCAATGATCACCCTACTCAAACCCACGTATCCACCCTATACCCATAACCCTTAACCTTACTTTTAAGGACACTACGGGCAATTTAGCATGGCCAATTCACCTAACCCGCACATCTTTGGACTGTGGGAGGAAACCGGAGCACCCGGAGGAAACCCACGCACACACGGGGAGGACGTGCAGGATCCGCACAGACAGCGACCCAGCCGGGAACCGAACCTGGGACCCTGGAGCTGTGAAGCATTTATGCTAACCACCATGCTACCGTGCTGCCCCAAGTTGAATATCTGCAGAATTTGCTTGCTGATTTACAATGCTCCCCTGTTAGTATCACAGGCATGGTATTTCATTCTCTTGGATGTTCGTTATTTTTAACAATTACTTTGATTCTCCGTTCTTTTACACTGGCGGGATTCTCCAAACCCGCGGCAGTGAATGAGGATTTGGCCGAGCGCCAAATGCTGTGTCCTGGCTGGCAGCTGTTGCGAGCCAGACTCGCAAAGGAGAATCCCACCCAACTTGTTGGATTTTTACATTACATTTCCCATTAAACATGGTGCAGAAAGTTAGGGATTATATTTAACCAGTAACCTTTTAATAACATGACAATTGTTCATAGAAAACCAGTGAACCTAGCTGGTCAATTTCCGTTATTTCATCTCGTCTCTGTAAGTGCTAAATTCTTCTGAGAGAATACAGAGTGTAGGCTTTTCCATTTTTGTCTTACATTTTTGTTGTCTTGTTTTATCTCTCTTAATCCAGAAGCGCAGAATTATTGTGGCACAGAAGGAGGCCATTTGGCCCATCGTGTCTGCACCGGCTCTCCACACGAGCAACATGACTTGGTGCCATTCCTATGCCTTTTCTCCTAACCCCTGCACATTGTTTCTATTCAAATAATCACCTAATGCCCTCTCAAATGTCTCGATTGAACCTGCGTCCACCAAGCTTCCAGGCCGTGCACTTCAGACCCCAACAGCTCGCTGTGTGAAAAGGTTTTTTTTTCTCACATCACATTTGCTTCTTTTGAAAACCACTTTCAATCTGGGCCCTCTCGTTCATAATCCTTTTGCGAGCAGGAACAGTGTTTCCCGATCTACTCCGTTCAGCCTCCTCATGATTCTGTCAAATCTCCTCTTAGCCTTCTTCACTCCAGGGAGAGTAGTCCCAACCTCTCCAATCTATCCTCCTATCTGAAGTTTCTCATCGCTGGAACCATTCTTGTAAACCTCTTCTGCTCCCTCTCCAACGCGTTCACATCCTTCCTATAGTGTGACGCCCAGAACTGTACACAATATTCCAGCTGAGGTCGAACTAGTATCTTGTATAAATTTAGCATAACCCCTTTGCTGTTATACTCCATGCCCTGATTAATAAAGCCAAGGAGGAGGCAGCATGGTGGCACAGTGGTTAGCACTGCTGCCTCACGGCGCCGAGGCCCCAGGTTCGATCCCAGCTCTGGGTCACTGTCCGTGTGGAGTTTGCACATTCTCCCCATGTTTGCGTGGGTTTCGCCCCCACAACCCAAAGATGTGCAGGGTAGGTGGATTGACCACGCTAAATTGCCCCTTAATTGGAAAAAATGAATTTGGCACTCAAAAATAAAGCCAAGGAGATCATACGCTTTATTCAATCTATTTTCCTTTCTGCCTCCTTCTCCTTCTGTCTTCTGTTCCCTTCCGAAACTTAAATCTGATTCAGAAAATAGACTGCAGGTTGCAGTTGGTTCTCAGATTCTCTCTTTCCCTCATTACTGTCAGTATCAGCTCACACCTTTCACTAATTCCCATATGGAAAAACAAATCCGTGATGAAAAGCCTAGCCAATGGCAGGTACAGATTAGTCAAGGCCTAATTGAATCGTGGAGGGACTGAATGGTCTATTGCTATTCCTATGCTCCGAAATACCTGCTTGATTAATTTAATTGGTACTAGCTTTGTAAAATCATGAATGCATTTTGCCAGCAGTGGGGATTATTTACTGTGTTTAAATTGATTGTATTAAAATGTAATCCTGCAGCAGATGGTGTTCTCCTGCATGATAAGTTTAAAAATTTTCCTAATTTCAGGTAGTCCAGTGCTGGTAAATTCTTCCCATGATGTGGAGATGCCGGCGTTGGACTGGGGTGAGCACAGTAAGAAGTCTTACAACACCAGGTTAAAGTCCAACAGGTTTGTTTCAAACACGAGCTTTCGGAGCACGGCTCCTTCTTCAGGTGAATGGAAAGGCTTGTTCCAGAAATGTTTATATAGACACAGTCAGAGATGCCCCGGAATGCGAGCACCTGCAGGCAATCAAATCATCAAAGATGCAGAGAGAGAGGTACGAACGGGATATGGCGCTCGACTCATTGATCGACAGTTCCACCGCGCCACAGCAAAAAACCGCACCGACCTCCTCAGAAGACAAACACGGGACACCACTGACAGAGTACCCTTCGTCGTCCAGTACTTTCCTGGGGCGGAGAAACTACGACATCTTCTTCGCAGCCTCCAACACATCATCAGCGAGGATGGACATCTTGCCAAGGTCATCCCCACACCCCCACTACTGGCCTTCAAACAACCGCGCAACCTCAAACAAACCATTGTTTGCAGCAAATTACCCAGCCTTCAGAACAGCAACCACAACACCACAAAACCCTGCCAGGGTAATCTCTGCAAGACATGCCAGATCATCGACATGGACACCACCATTACACGTGGAAACACCACCCACCAGGTACGCGGCGCATACTCGTGCGACTCGACCAATGTAGTCTACCTCATACGCTGCAGGAAAGGATGTCCCGAAGCGTGGTACATTGGCGAGACCATGCAGACACTGCGACAACGAATAAACGGGCATCGTGCGACTATCAACAGGCAGGACTGTTCCCTTCCAGTTGGGGAACACTTCAGCAGTCAAGGACATTCAGCCTCTGATCTCCGGGTCAGCATTCTACAAGGAGGCCTTCAGGAGACGCGACAACGCAAAATTGCTGAGCAAAAACTTATAGCTAAGTTCCGCACGCATGAATGCGGACTCAACCGGGATCTGGGATTCATGTCGCATTACATTCGGCCCCCACCAACAAGCCTGGACTTGCAGAGGCCTACCGACTGAACTGGCTTGGGACAATTCACACCTCTTTAACCTGGAGTTACCTCTCTCTCTGCATCTTTGATGATTTGATTGTCTGCAGGTGCTCGCATTCCGGGGCATCTCTGACTGTGTCTATATAAACATTTCTGGAACAAGCCTTTCCATTCACCTGAAGAAGGAGCCGTGCTCCGAAAGCTCGTGTTTGAAACAAACCTGTTGGACTTTAACCTGGTGTTGTAAGACTTCTTACGGTAAATTCTTCGGGGGAGGAGGGCAGTTACTTAAAGAAAATTGACTTCACGTTCTTTTTATTCATAAGGTTCCTGAAAGGACCGTCTCGAAATCTTACAGCAGAGAGCAATTAAACTGCCACAGGCAGAAAAGTACCTCCAGGTTAGTGACGACTGTCTTTTGTATCTAGTCCCAAACAGCCTGGCTACTTCAGAAACTCCACTGTGAACAGTAATTAATGAGGATCAATGATGTACTTAATTACTAGGCTGAATAGATCGAACTGTGACAATTATCTTAAAAATCACAATGTGAAATAGAAAAGGATTTTCGGTTAGAGCTTCCGCAATCTCAGTTGCACTCAAAAGCTAGTCAATAATTACACTGGTTAGGTTACGATTCCAAGTTTCTTTTTTTTTTAAATTTCCAATTAAGGGGCAATTTTGGGGTGGCCAATCCACCTACCCTGCACGTCTTTGCGTTGTGGGGGTAAGACCCACGCAGACGCGGACAGTGACCCAGGGCTGGGATCGAACCTGGGACCTCGGCGCCGTGAGGCAGTAGTGCTAGCCTCTGTGCAACCATGTCGTCAACCAATTCCATATTTCTGATGCAAATCATTTGCATCATCGTATCTTCCATGAGCCTCCGCAATCGGGCAGTGTAATGAAACATAATTGTTTGATGTTCCACTTTCCATTGAGAGGTATTCCGTGATGTGTTGCAGGGTGATAACCTAGTGCAATTTTATCATAGATTATCATAGAATTTACAGTGCAGAAGGAGGCCATTCTGCCCATCGAGTCTGCACCGGCTCTTGGAAAGAGCACCCTAACCAAGGTCAACACCTCCACCCTATCCCCATAACCCAGTAACTCCACCCAACACTAAGGGCAATTTTGGACACTAAGGGCAATTTATCATGGCCAATCCACCTAACCTGCACATCTTTGGACGTATTATAGTATTAGTATTTAGTATTATAGTTGACAGGATTCAGTACTAAAGATAAACATTTTTAATTAGGAAGTCCAGTAACCTGATTAGAAATCACTGAAAATAACTTTAAAAGACTAATTTATCACTTTCATTGATGCACAGTAGTTTGTTTCTCAGTAATTATTTTCTAATGTGGTAAGTCTTTTAAAATGTGTCCATATAGTCTCTGTGCATCTCAGAAAATTTGAAGAATCTTTCCAGATCAATTAGCAGAATCATGCAGTTTTGATTGATTGGTCGTAAGGACAGGATCTGCTCCAATGAATTTAACCTTAGATGAATATGAAAGATTACAAGCGGTTTTGGGTGTGACTCACATTTAAAACTTCCAGGCTGTATTCACTGGTTCAGCCAATTCCACCTGTATTGCTCCGATTGTACAGAGGTGAGCAGAACCGGGCGGCACGGTAGCACAGTGGTTAGCACTTGTTGCTTCTCAGCGCCAGGGTCCCAGGTTCGATTCCTGGCTTGGGTCACTGTCTGTGCGGAGTCTGCACGTTCTCCCCGTGTCTGTGTGGTTTCCTCCGTACTCCAGTTTCCTCCCAAAGGTCCCCAAAGACGTGCTGTTAGGTGAAATGGACATTTCTCTGTGTACCCGAACAGGCGCCGGAATGTGGCGACGAGGGGCTTTTCACAGTAACCTCATTGCAGTGTTAATGTAAGCCTTCTTGTGACAATAAAGATTATTAAAATTAAAGAAGAACTACCCTAACATTCCCATCTGTAATTCTTTCAGTCCTACTACAACTACAACAACAGCTTACATCTAGATAGTTATTTTAATATCGTAGCACTACCCAAAATGCTTCACTGGAGCTTGGTTAGACAAAATCTGATACTGAGCAACTTGAGCAAAATATTGGGACGGGCGACAAAAGGCTTGGTCAACGAAAAAGGGAGAGTTGTTGGGAGTTTAAGGTTTGTACCAGCTAAAATGGTGGAGTAATGAACAGAGAAGAGGCCAGCATTGGAGGAGTGCAGGGAGATTGGAAGAATTTCTGGCTGTAAGATGGGAGGGAGAGAGGGAGGTCCGACAGTGGTCGGAATCTACAGCCCATGGCTGGTACGCTTTTATTGAATAGCGTCAGACATTGAGAAGCATCTCATCCCTGTTGGTAAGGTGAGCAGAAAGGACATTTGTTTGCCGATGGCTGATTGAGGGTGAGTGAGAGAGTGCATACTGCAATGGTCATTTTGGTGGCATGATACCGAGGCTGAAATGGTTACATTATGAAGACAGGTTGCATAGAGTTGACTAGAGTTTAGAAAGCTTGAGGGAGAATGTAATTCTTGAGTTTAACATGATAAAGTGATTCAAAAAGGTCATTACTTTTTCTGTTGAGTGAAGAACAAACAAGAAGATATAACCTTAATATTAGAAATAGGCCATTTTAGGAGGGAAATCAGAACAGGCTTTCTCACCATGGGGAATGGAAATCTGCAACCAATCACACAAAACTCTGAATGCTGGATCAATTGAAATTTCCAACACTGAGAAGGATAACTTGAAGGTATCAAGGCATAGGGCGGCATGGTGGCACAGTGGTTAGCACTGCTATCTCACAGTGCCAGAGACCCGGTTCGATTTCAAGCCTGGCTTTAGGTCACTGTCTGTGCGGAGCCTGCACGTTCTCCCCGTGTCTGCGTGGGTTTCCTCCGGGTGAACACAGAACACAGAACATACAGTGCAGAAGGAGGCCATTCGGCCCTTCGAGTCTGCACCGACCCACTTAAGCCCTCACTGCTACCCTCTCCCCCTAACCCAATAACCCCTCCAAACCATTTTGGACACCAAGGGCAATTTAGCATGGCCAATCTACCTAACCTGCACGTCCTTGGACTGTGGGAGGAAACCGGAGAACCCGGAGGAAACCCACGCAGACACCGGGAGAACGTGCAGAATCCGCACAGCCAGTGACCCAGCGGGGAATCGAACCTGGGACCCTGGCGCTGTGAAGCCACAGTGCTATCCACTTGTGCTACCCTGCTGCCCGGGTGCTCCGGTTTCCTCCCACAAGTCCAAAGATGTGTACGTTAGGTGGATTGGCCATGCTGAATGTGCAGGTTAGGTGGGTTTGTAGGGATAGATTGTGGGGGGAGTGGGCATGGGTAGGGTGCTCTTTCAGAGGGTTGGTGCAGACCTGATGGGCTGAATGGTCTTCTCTCCACTGTAGGGGTTCTATGTGGAGAAATCAGCTGCGATTTAATTGAATGATGGAACAGACATGCTGCAGTTGTTCATTCTTAATGCTCTAGGAATGACTACCCAATTGATGAAACACTAAAATCATAGAATTTACAGTGCAGAAGGAGGCCATTCAGCCCAACAATCTGCACCGGCCTTGGAAAGAGCACCCTTCCTAAGCCCACGTCTCCACCCTATCCCCGTATCCCAGTAACCCCACCTAACATTTTGGACACTAAGGGGCAATTTAGCATAGCCAATCCACCTAACCTGCACTTCTTTGGACTGTGGGAGGACCAGGAGGAGCCCACGCAGACATGGCGAGAAAGTACAAACTCCACACAGACAGTGACCCAAGCTGGGAATCGAACCTGGGACGCTGGATCTGTGAAGCAACTGTGCTAATCACTGGGCCACCGTGCCGCCAATGTGTAAGAATATTCACTGGACATATTTTGCCTGGTCCCAAAGGCACTTTAATAATGGTAGGTGACAGAGGATGGTAGGATTTGGTCAAGTATGTAGTCATTGTGGGCAGCTAGGCTGATGCTACGGGGTCCATCCAGTTTAAATCAAGATTGCCTTACTTTTTGCGCAGATCATGTGTACCTGATTATTAATTGATTTTATTATAAAGATAGAGGGCGGGATTCTCCAATCCTGCGGCAGAGTGTCCACGTCGTCGTAAAACGCGAATGGGCCGCTCCCATTACTAATTCTGGCCCCTACAGGAGGCCAGCATGGCACTCCAGCTGCTGATCCCAGCGTGAACTGTGCGCCACGGGATCCGCGCATGCACAGTTGCGCCGGCGCCAACGAGGACGCAATATGGCACAGGACTACAGGGGCCGGCACGTAGGAAAGGAGGCCCCCAGTGGTCTCCGATCGGGAGTCAGGTCACATGGGAGCCCCCCTCCCCGCCCCAGGCCGCCACCCGACCCTTCCACGCCGAGGTCCCGCCAGCTCAGAGCAGGTTAGAACGGCGCTGGCGGGACTCTGCTCTTTTCTTACGGCCGCTCGGCCCATACAGGCCAAAGAAACAGCAGGCCGGCCATGTAGAGTGGCCCGTGACCGGCGCTGCGCCAACCACGCTTTGCGGAGAATCGCGTGCCGGCGTCGGGGCGGCGTGGCCCATTCGCGGGGATTCTCCAGCCCGGCCCAGGGCTGGGAGAAACCCACCCCGGATTTATCCAGGTATGTGGTAAGGGCTGTGGATATCAGGTCCATGTAAATTCCCCACAAGGCCTTTGTCACCTCAATACCCGACTATCCCAGTATAAATCCAGATGCCGAAAATCTGAAAAATAAATCGGAAATTCAAGAAATACTCATCAGTTCAGGCTGCAGCTGTGGAGACGGAAACGGGGTTAGTTTTTCAAATCGACACGTTTCATCAATCTCGGGCTTGCCTCCCAACCACTAACCTACGGGGACCTCAAGCGGATCCAAAACTCTGCTGTCCAACCATTGTTCGTTAGGAGGAAGAGTCTCGGGAAACCCGGAATAACGGCATTGATGATCTTTATTATTGAGGGAGGTGGGGGGAGGGGTGTCCATGGCTCAGAAGTGGATATTCCCCCTCTCTACGAACACAAGTTGTCCTAATTGATTTTACTGTTGTAAGCCATCGAAAAGAAACAACTGCAGTTTTATAGACATGCCCTGGCATCTCTTTAACTAAACACACAGCCATTGCGTCAACCTTGCAGTAATAATATCCCCCCCCTCCACCGCCCCCGACTTCCCCCCTCCCATTTTACTGTTAAATCTGTAGAATCAGACCCTGGAGTTCAAAAGTCCACTTCCAGATGCCATGCAATTTAGAAATTGCTTCTGGCAGCGTCATTTGTGATTCTGAATGTGATTTTGTAAACATGTAGATAAACCGGCTTTTCAGTGAGACAGAACAGTCTCGGTATTCTTCTGTCATTCAGTTTTAAATACTTGTCCCTAGTTTCGAAGAGGTCACTTAGCCTGAAGGATCGTTTTCTGATGTCGCTCTGCGTGCAGGGAACCTTTCCCCAGGGACGTGTATATCAGAAATGTGATTGTGTGTCAGGATTCATTTAAACGGTTGGAAAATTCCCAGAGATCCTGTTTCTGTGGACTGAGTTTTCCACCAAGTTAGGAATTACAAGTCTGACAATTCAGGGGCAAAAGTGCCTCCAACAAGCTAACTCCTATTTCAATAATCTCAGTCATGCAATATCTATTTTTTGAGGGGAGATTGAGTCCTTAATTAATGCCCACCATCAGACAGGCCGGCGGGAGCTTGGGGAGCATTCAGCCCCATGTCTTCAAATTGATTGAAAATCAAATCAATTCAATCTGCTGATCTATGGGTTGATACCTTATATAACAATAATATATGCTACCAGATTGTTGTAAAAACACAACCGGTTCACTAGGGAGCTTTGGTGACACGTTATCTGGGGAAACCATGGTTGGGAACTAAATGTGGCCTTGCCACATGCATTGAGATCAACTACATGAATTATACATACGAACATATGCATTAGGAGCACCAGGAGGCCACTCGGCCCCTCAAGCCTGCTCCGCTATTCAGTACAATCGTGCCAGATCAGATTTTAACCCCACTCCCACATTCCTGCCTACCCACGATAACCTTTCACCCCCTTAGTAATCAAAAAATCTATCCCCCTCTGCCTTAAAAACATTCAAAGATTCTGCTTCCACTGCTTTTTGAGTTCCAGAGACTCACGACCCTCTGAGAGAGAAAATATTTCTCCTTGTTTCTATTTTAAATGGGTGACCCCCTTATTTTTAACAGTGACCCCCTAATTCTAGATTCTCCGACAAGAGAAAACCTTCTCTCCACATCCACCCTGTCAAGACCCTTCAGGATCATAAAAGTTTCAATCAAGGCACCTCTTACTCTTCTAAACTCCAGTGGTTACAAACACAATCTCTCCAACCTTTCCTCGGAAGATAACCCGCTCATTTCTGGTATTAGTCCAGTAAACCTTCTCTGAACTGCTTCTAACACATTTACACCATTCCTTAAATGAGGAGACCAATATTGTACTCAATACTCCAAATGTGGGCCGGAATTCTCTTTCCCCACTGGCAGCACGCCCGGCCTGTGGTTTTCTCAGTGGTGTGGGGTGGCTTAAATGGGAAATCCCATTGACAAGGACGGGAAAAGAGAATTCCATTGCCAGCCAATAACATGCCGCCGAGGTATCCAGCCCGTGATCTCACCAATGGCCCGTCAATTGAAACATAACCTCTTTATTTTTATGATCAATTCCGCTCACAATAAATTATAACATTCTATTAGCTTTGCTAATGATTTACTGTATCTGTACACTAGGGGTTGGTGATTCATGAACTAGGACGCCCAGATTCCTCTGCACTTTGAGAGCTCTGCAATTTCTCACAATTTAAATATTAATCTTTTTGTATTATGCCTGCCAAATGACATTTGCCCACATTATACTCCATTTGCCAGGTTATTGCCCACTCTCTTAATCTATGTCCCTTTGTAGCCACCTTGCACCCTCTTCACAATTTACTTTCCTACCTTTCCTTGTGTCGTCAGCAAATTTAGTCCCTTCATCAAAGTCCTTTAAGTAAATTGTAAAAAGTTGAGGCCTCAGCACCGATCCCTGTGGCACATCGCCTGTCACACCCTGCCAACCAGAAAAAGACCCATTGGTGCCAACTCTCTGTTTCCTGTTAGCCAGCAAAACTTCAATCGATGCCAATATGTACTCCCTGCAGGATGAGCTTTTATTTTATGCACTAACCTTTGAAGTGGCACCTTATCTAATGCCTTCTGGAAATCTAAGTGCAGCACATACACTAGTTCCCCTTTATCCTCATCACGTGAGACTCCTTCAATTGACTCCACTAAATTAGTTAAACAATATATCTCTTTTATAAAACCATGTTGGCCATGCCTGATTGTCTTGAATTTTTCCGTGCCCTACTTATAACCTATTTAATAATGGCTTCTGACATTTGCCCTGTGACAGATGTTTGATTAACTTGCCTGTAGTTTCCTGTTTTCTGTCTCCCTCCTTTATTGAATAAAGGAGTTACATTTGCTATTTTCCAATCTAATGGAACCTTCCCTGAACCTAGGGAATTTTGGAAAATTAAAACCAATGCATCAACAATCTCATGAAATGTTCAAAATATTCAAGGGAAGGTGATGGTCTACCACTGGACTAGTAAACCAGAGGCTCTGGTTAATGCTCCAAGGACATGGGTTCCAATCCCATCATAGCAGCTGATGGAAATTAGATTCAGTTAATAAATCTGGAACTTGAAAGCTGGTCTCTGTCATGCCGACCATGGCATGAGTTTTCTGGCTGTTCTAGCCGACGAGATCTTCCAGTCGTGCTGATGGTGCACGGGAAACACTATTGACAATGCCGGGACCAGACGATCCCGCCGCCGACCAATGACGGTCCATCTCCGCCGCAGCGGAACATACGACAGGTTGGGCAGAAAATACCACCCCATGAAAATATCATCAGTGCCATTAAAAAAAAACCCATCACTGATGTCCTTTAGGGCAGGAAATCTGCCAGCCTGACCCGGTCTGGCCCACACATGGGACGGAATTCTCCGACCCCCCCCCGCCGAGTCGGAGAATCGCCCGGGGCCAGCGTCAATCCCGCCCCTGCCATGTCCCGAATTCTCCGCCCCCCGAGATTCGGCGGGGGCACGAATAGCGCCGCGCCGGTCAGCGGCCAACGCAGCGATTCTCCGGCCCGCGATGGGCCGAAGTCCCGCCGCTGACGGGCCTTTCCCGCCGGCGAGGTTTAAACCACCTCTGGTACCGGCGGGATTGGCGGTGCGGGCAGGCTCCGGGGTCCTGGGGGGGGGGGATCTGACCCGGGGGGGTGCCCCCCACGGTGGCTTTGCCTGCGATCGGGGCCCACCGATCGGCGGGCGGGCCTGTGCCGTGGGGGCACTCTTTTTCTTCCGCCCCGCCATGGCCTTCACCATGGCGGGGGCGGAAGACACCCCCTTCCCTGTGCATGCGCCGGTATGACGTCAGCAGCCGCTGACGCACCGGCGCATGCGCGAACTTCCGCCGGCCCGCGAAGGCCTTTCGGCCCCGGCTGGCATGGCGCCAAAGGCCGTTCAAGCTGGCCGGTGAAGCGGGAGCCAGTCCGGCGCGGGCCTAGCCCCTCAATGTGAGGTCTTGGCCCCTAAAGGTGCGGAATTCGCCGCACCTTTGGGGAGGCCCGAAGCCGGAGTGGTTCACGCCACTCCGTCCCACCGGGACCTCCTGCCCCGCCGGGTAGGGGAGAATCCCGGCCATGACTCCAGATCCCACAGCAATGTGGTTGACTCTTAAACTGCCTTCTGAAGTGGCCCAGAAAGCCACCAGGTATGAGGGATGGCCCAGCCAGCGACATCCCACAAAAGAATCGAGGGATATTTTCTGTTTTTAATCATTTTGGGAATGTTTCCCTCATTTTTTGCAGGAGAGATTAGAAAATTAAGCAGCTCCATCTCTCTCTGTCCTATCACCACCTCAATCCTATTCCATCTTGGCCTATCTTATTGTCACAATGTTCACTTTTGCCATGTACTTTGGCTGCAACAGTGCTGTCACTCCCCTCAGCAGCCTACGTATCCTGCGTTCAAGGTTTAAGTCATACAGCCGAACATCTAATTTTACAGCAATGTTAACCTGTGATCTGAACTTGAGATTGTGTTCCCGCATGCACTAATTCGATTCCATTCAAAGACAGAAAAGCATTTGATGAGACAAAGCCAGAAACAAGATTGTTCACCTTGTATATTTGAAAGGCAAAAGGTGAACCTACAAAGTAGGTGCCCAAATTCCAGTATTTACATAACATTTCTCTCGCAGAATCATAAAACCCCAACAGTGCAGAAGGAGGCCATTCAGCCCATTGAGTCTGCACTGACGCTCCGAAATAGCACCCTGCCCAGGCTCACTGCTTGGCCCTATCCCCATAACCCCACCTAACCTGTGCATCTTTGGACATTAAGGGGCAATTTAGCTTGGCCAATCCACCTAACCTGTTCACCTTTGGACTGTGGGAGGAAATCAGAGAACCCAGAGGAAACCCATGCAGAAACGGGGAGAAAGTGCAAATTCCACACAGTCACCCACGGCTGGAATTGATCCCGGGTCTTTGTGCTGTGAGGCAGCGGTGCTAACCACCGTGCCACCCACTCCTTGCAAAAATTGGAAAAAATAATAAACCACATGTGATGACTGATTTATTTCTGGCAGTGTGTTTTGCTGCAAACTGTAAAGTCTAACTTCCTGAATTTTTTAGCTTCAGGCCAAATACAGCTCACTGCTGCAGTTCCTTTTAACTATGTGTTCCCGTGCAGAGAGAGGGTGGTGATAATAAACGGAGTATGTTGGTCTGACCCCTGGGACTGATCCACCATTCAATCAGACCATTGTTGATCTATCTCTTAACTCTATCTATTCAACTTGGGTTCAGTAACCCTTTTTAGTGGTCAAGGAGGAGTCGGGAAAGGAGAGTTCCAAAAGGCAAGTAGCGACATGCAACAGTCCCGAGTCCCAGGCTGGATCACTCTGCAGCACAGATCCTACCTGGGCCGGCTTTTATGGCAATGAATTAGTGAGCCCGTTGATGGGCCTCTGACCCTCAGCGGGGGAGCTCGTACTCTGATGCGCGATCAATAACTACTGAAACAAAGGAGTAGTCCGAATTGAAGGCTTTAATCAACACGATGTTTCCCCAGCAGCTCGAGTACAGAAAGAGGCCGGCTTCTGGGGAACACGGGTTCTTATACCCCGTCTCACTGGGCGGAGCTACCTTACATTCCGACCAATGAAATGCAAACACTTGGGCCAATGAGCAGCGAGCCTTCTCCATCAATGGTAGCTCACACTCCCAGGTACCGTAGTACCTCTAGTCATACTACCTGATACTCCACGGGGAGATTTATCAGGTAACCTTCGGAGGTCTCATGGGGGTTATAACTCCCTTAATAGCTTTGATTAACAAGCATCTATCAACCTTGGATTTGAGATTTTCAATTGACTGCCAGCCTCAGCAGCTTTTTGAGAGAGAACGTTCCAGATTTCCGCTGTCCTTTGTGTGAAGAAGTGTTTCCTGACATCACCCTTGAATGGCCTGGTTTTCATTTTCAGGTTACGCTCTCTGCCCTAACCCACCCAAGGATATAGTTATCTGTTTAACCATCCAATCCAATTAACTCGTTTAATCATCATAAATGCCTCAATTAGATCACCCTTTAATTTTCTATGCTACATGGGAATACACGCCAGAAATATGCAACCTGTGCTCAGATTTAACTCTTTTGGACCTGATGTCATTCTGGCTGATCTGCAGTGCATCCCCTCCAATGTATCCTTCCTGAAGTCCCGTGTCCAGGAATTAACACATACTTTATATAACTGTGACATAACTACCACCATTTTGTATTCCAGTGCCTTTGAACTGAAGGTTAATATTCCCAAGGTGATGGTCTACCACTGGACTAGTAAACCAGAGGCTCTGGCTATTCCCTAGCGCGGAACACACATTTGCTCCTCTTCAGCCAGGCACCTACATGGGAAAAACGCCAGAGGACTTCCTGTAGGTTATCCACTGGGGCTGTTTAGCACAGGGCTAAATCGCTGGCTTTGAAAGTAGACCAAGGCAGGCCAGCAGCACGGTTCAATTCCCGTAACAGCCTCCCCGAACAGGCACCGGAATGTGGTGACTAGGGGCTTTTCACAGTAACTTCATTTGAAGCCTACACGTGACAATAAGCGATTTTCATTTCATTTCATTTATACTTTCAGATTATAGGGCAGCACGGTGGCCTAGTGGTTAGCACAACCGCCTCACGGCGCTGAGGTCCCAGGTTCGATTCCGGCTCTGGGTCACTGTCCGTGTCGAGTTTGCACGTTCTCCCCGTGTCTGCGTGGGTTTCGCCCCCACAACCCAAAAATGTGCAGAGTAGGTGGATTGGCCACGCTAAATTGCTCCTTAATTGGAAAAAATAATTGGCTAATCTAAATTTATAAAAAAAAAAATACTTTCAGATTATTTTTGACCCTGTCTTGTAGTTTTCCCGTACAGTGAGCTCCCCAAATTACTGTGATCGAACTCAACGCCCAGCTTATCATTGAGAAAATATCCCGATCTTTCTTTCCCATGTTGAACTCCATCTGCCACTGCTTTGCCATATCAAGGCTTCAGCAGCAAGCCTGCCCATAAACTGGGGTGTAGCACGGGAGAATAGTGGTTCGCACAATTGCTTCAAAGCTCCAGGGTCCCAGGTTCGATTCCCGGCTTGGGTCACTGTCTGTGCGGAGTCTGCACATTCTCCCTGTGTGTGCGTGGGTTTCCTCCGGGTGCTCCGGTTTCCTCCCACAGCCCAAAGATGTGCAGGTTAGGTGGATTGGCCATGATAAATTGCCCTTAGTGTCCAAAATTGCCCTTAGTGTTGGGTAGGGTTACTGGGTTATGGGAATAGGGTGGAGGTGTTGACCTTGGGTAGGGTGCTCTTTCCAAGAGCCGGTGCAGACTCGATGGGCCGAATGGCCTCCTGCACTGTAAATTCTATGAAATGCAAGCCTTTCTGCTAATACGTTGTTCTCCTCATGAATATATTCAATGAATATCAGACAGTCCTGACATAAAAGGTCAGCTGAGGTTACTAGGCTACGGGAATAGAGTGGGGGAGTGTTCCTCAGTGGGGGGGCACTTTCAGAGGGTCGGTGCTGAGCCGATGGCCCGAATGGCCTCCTCGGCACTGTAGCGATTCTATGATTCTCAAGCCGTAACAGCGAATGATCAAAGTGATTACATGCATGGCGAATACTTCACTCCACTTACTAAAAAGACGCAGTTACCAATCGGCGATGAAAAACTGCTGCGACGTGGTTCACTGATTGTGAATTGTTTATGTTTCTATTCAGTAACTTTGAACTGCAGCCCCTGTGGGAGAGGGTGGAGAGCCCGCTAGCCAAGCAAGCAAAAGGCAATTCCCCTGGCAACAATTCACAGAGCGGCATTCAAAGTAGTTCTCGGACTGCATCAGGTGAGTCTGTGGCTGTGCCATGAGTTTGTTCCGACAAATGTCCTTTGAAAGAAACACGGGCGTTTCAATTTGTCTTTGCATCTTGTGGCATGGCATCTCAATGTTGTGCCCATCAGCCTTTTTTTTTTTTACTGGTCATGTTTCCCTTCACATTCTTGTGGTACCACGCCCTACAACTTCCCCAAAAAGTTACATGTTTTTTTTAGGGAAGTTATAGGTGTGGCACCAAGTTCTCAGGCGTTTGGCAATGTCGTTCCCTGCATGGAACTTATCTCGACATCAGAATACATACAGTGCAGAAACAGCAACTTCGGCCTAATGAGCCTGTGTTGATGTATACTGATTGTTTTCAACCCCTTTCATTGCCTCATCCCTTCATCCCCCTAATCTAATCTTGAGTTGTTGACATAGTTTCTGCCTCAACCACTAATAGTGGAAATGAATTCAGCAGCTGAAAAGCCCTCTGTCTAAAGAAGTCTCTCCTCGTCCTCTGTTCTAAACCTCACGCATTTAATTGTGTAGTTTGGGGTGGCATTCTCCCATTTTGTGACTGAGCGCGTTGGCAGATGGCTCCCACGGCGCCTGTTCCACCCGCCAGAACAGGGGGATCCCGCGCCAGATTCTACACTCAGAAGCTAATTAATTATACACAAACGAGTTTCCATCTAACTCTCCTGGCGGGGCCGGCAGCTGATTCAGCCACCCACCCTCAGCTTTTTTTTTTTTAATTTTAGAGTACCCAATTATTTTTTTTCCCAATTAAGGGGCAATTTAGCATTGCCAATCCACCTAACCTGCAAATCTTTGGGTTGTGGGGGTGAAACACATACAGACATGGGGAGAATGTGCAAACGCCACACAACCAGTGACCCAGGGCCGGGATTCAAACCTGGGTCCTCAGTGCCGTAGTCCCAGTGCTGACCACTGCGCCACATGCCGCCCTACCGCCCACCCTCAGCTGATGGGTTCGGAGGTCCTGGTGACATATTGAATGAACAGCCCAGCACACTCTTATCCGTCTCTTCACCAGGCCGTGCAGGATGTCAACAACACAGAGAGAGAAGGCTAGCAGCCTCCAGAAGAAGCCTGTTCCTTGGTTCAACCACCTCCTCCCACCCCCACCCCTGCCGAGCCCTGTGGTATCAGAGGGGGATGGTGTGCTCAACCATCTCAAAGGCTGTTGACAGGTCCAGATGACTATAGAGCAATAGTTTACCACAGTCACACAGGATGTAATTTATGACTTTGACTGGGGCCATTTCAGTTCTGTTGCAGAAGCACAAAGCTAACTGGAGAGGTCCAACCTCGGAATTGGGGGAGGAAATGGGCACAGATTTGGGAGACAGCAGCATGATCAGAGAACTTGGATAACAAAGGAAGGTCGGCAATGGGGCCGTAATTGGAAGTCGAGGATGTTTTTTTTTAACCTTAGTGTGGTAGGGGCAGGTTCAATTGAAGCATTTAAAAGGAAATTAGACTGTTAGTGGAAAGGACGAATGTGCAGGGTTAAGGGTAGAAGGCACGGAAATGATACATAAGGTGAATTGCTCATTCAAAGAACTGGTGAAGACATGATGGGCCAAACTGTAACAATCCTGTGATTCTGTGACAATAGAATTGAAGGGGTTAATACCCGTGGAAAAGGAACCTTAGTTAGTATTGCAGCCAGGAAGGGAAACTGGAGAGGTAGCAGTTCAGTAGCAATAGTCTTGCCAACACTTGAGATGGCATTTAATAATAATAATCGCTTATTGTCACAAGCAGTCTTCAATGAAGTTACTGTGAAAAGCCCCTAGTCGCCACATTCCGGCGCCTGTAAGGGGAGACTGGTACGGGAATTGAACCTGCGCTGCTGGCCTTGCTCTGCATTACAAGTCAGCTGTTTAGCCCACTGTGCTAAACCAGCCCCTAGATGGACAAGAGGCGAGGTAGGATTTTTAAAAAACTTAGAGAAAATTACAAGTTTAGGGCGAGAGAACATAGAACATACAGTGCAGAAGGAGGCCATTTGGCCCATCGAGTCTGCACCGATCCACTTAAGCTCTCACTTCCACCTTATTCCCTTAACCCAATAACCTCTCCCAACCTTTTTGGACACTAAGGGCAATTTAACATGGCCAATCCACCTAACCTGCACGTCTTTAGGCTGTGGGAGGAAACCCACGCAGACACGGGGAGAACGTGCAGATTCCGCACAGTGACCCAAGCCGGGAATCGAACCTGGGACCCTGGAGCTGTGAAGCCACAGTGCCAACCACTATGCTACCGCGCTGCCCTTATGCATGTCATCCCGCTAAATGCCCTGATTTGGAGACTAGTGTGAAGGGTGAGCGGGTCCAGGAACTGTTTGAGGGCCACTGCTGGCGTTTTCCCATACAAAACAGGTGTGGAGGGTCGACATTGGGTGGATCCAAGTTTCCAATGGTTCACAGACATTGTGGGGTCTGTGATTAGTGATGCACCCCAGTGGACCTGGTTCATCATGAATTGAGTCTACAGCAATGGGGAGCTGGGGGGGAAATGCAAGAGCCAAGATCAGTGATTCTTCGAATTGTTAACCACCTTGCACGTGGCAAACTGTTTCTTAAAGCACTGAAAAAAGCAAGTTACTGTGGATGCTGGGTATCTGAAATAAAAACAGAAAATGCTGGAGAAACCCAACAGGTCTGACAGCATCTGTGAAGAGAGAAACAGAGGGTTTTTTTTTTAATTTTCCCAATTATCGGGCAATTTAGCGTGGCCAATCCACCTACGCTGCACATCTTTGGGTTGTGGGGAGGAGACCCACGCAGACATGAGGAGAATCTGCAAACTCAGATGTTTAGCACAGGGCTAAATTGCTGGCTTTGAAAGCAGACCAAGGCAGGCCAGCAGCACGGTTCAATTCCCGTACCAGCTTCCCCGAACAGGCGCCGGAATGTGGCGACTAGGGGCTTTTCACACTAACTTCATTTGATGCGACTGGTTTAGCTATGGGGCTGGTTTAGCACACTGGGCTAAATTGCTGGCTTTTAAAGCAGACCAAGGCAGGCCAGCTGCACGGTTCAATTCTCATACCAGCCTCCCCGAACAGGCACCGGAATGTGGCGATGAGGGGCTTTTCACAGTAACTTCATTGAAGCCTACTCGTGACAAAAAGCGATTTTCATTTCATTTTCATTTCAACACGGACAGTGACCCGGGGCCAGGATCGAACCTGGGACCTCGGCGCCATGATGCAGCAGTGCTAACCACTGAGCCACCATGCCACCTCAAGAGAAACAGAGTTAACGTAGAAGAGTCATAATAGACTCGAAACGCTAACTGTTTCTCGCTCCACAATGCTGCCAGACCTACTGAGTTCATCCATAATTTTGTGTGTTTATTTCTGAACAGGCACTGAACAGTCTCCTGAAATTTAGCAAAGCAATAATAAGTAGGGCCCCCATAATAGTTCCTCTTCGCTGATCACCAGGCTTTACTGAGGGTGAATGAACAAATAACTAAACCCCTGTATCCCAGCAATATTTGCATCAATTGTTGCTTCCTTGTTGTGTGCTCCAACAAAGTAATTCTGTCTGAAAAAGGGCATGCCTGTCATCCACAACGTCCTGCACAATTCCTCTTTCAAATTTATACTGACCATCGCTGTCGTGGTCAACTCCTCTTGTGAACCCCTCCTGAAGGGAACGTCACCAGAAACCTTTTAATAACAAAACGTTTAATATTCAGCAGCCCCATTATACAGTCAGCAAAGCAGAACAGAAGCTGAACTAGATTTAACCCCAGTTGCTCAATAATCATGTAGCCTCGAATGTGTGAACTCCCTAATTACAGCCTTCGGGACCACCCCCAGCCTTCCCAGGAAGTTCTGTTTCTCTAGAATCCTCAAAGTATATACCGTTATTAAACATTCTGAAGGGCAGCACAGTGGCGCAAGTGGTTAGTGCGGTTGCCTCACGGTTCCGAGGTCCCAGGTTCGATCCCGGCTCTGGGTCACTGTCTGTGTGGAATTCTCCCTGTGTTTGCGTGGGTTTCGCCCCCACAACCCAAAAGATGTGCAGGGTAGGTGGATTGGCCACACTAAATTGCCCCTTAATTGGAAAAACTGAATTGGATACTCTAAATTTATTTTTTTTAGAAAAACAGAAAAATTGAAATAAGATTATCATTGTGTCACCTGGGATGTTTCCATCTGATCCTTTTTATGGCTTTCTCGGGTTTGGGGATCCCAATTTCTAAACACTTACCATGTTCAATGAGAGAGTTTGATCATCTCAATCTCTCTAAAATTGGCCAATTAGAATCAATTAGATCAGTTTATCAGATCGAATGTTGAGTTTTACAGCCCAGAAATTAACATTCGGCCTGACTGGTCTGTGCTGGTTTTTATGCTCCATCTGATCCTGTGATCCACCTTGCTTAATCCCACCCTGTCAGCAAACCCTTTCCACCCTGCTGTAGTGGTAATGTCATTGGACCAGTAATCCAGAGACCCAGCTTTATCCTTACCTCGTTTTTTAAATAAAAGTGTAATAGTTGTAATTCTGCCGTCTACTGCATCTGGGGAGTGCATCTGGAAGATTGTGGTCAGTGCCTCTGCAATTTCCTCCCTTGTTTCCTCAGATGCATCTAATCAGACACTGGTGACTTGTCAATGTTCAGTAGAGTCAGCCTATCCAAGATCTCCTTTGATTTTTTAAGCTCCCTCCTGACCGTATACCACTGTCTGCTATCACCTCTGGTGGGTCTGTCCTGCTGGTGGGACAGGATATACTCCGGGATGGGGATAGTCGTGTCTGAGACTTTGCCTGTAATGTATGATTCAGTGAGTGTGACCATATATGCTATCGCCTGATTTGTTTGTGGGGCAGCTCTCCAAATTGTGACCCATGCACAGTGAACCTAGTTTAGATACTACCCCCCCCCCCCCCCCCCCCCCCCCCCCCCCCCCCCCCCCCCCTTAGTCTCGGCCCACTTTACTATTTATTACTCTAATGTTATCTATCTCACCCAAACTATCATGCACCCCAATTCTCCTTCCTATTACTACATGCTGGCATCCATCCCTTTGCCAAGTTGGGTTAAAGGCTCCCCAAAAGTACGAGCAAGCCACCCAAGAGGGAGCTGCTCCCTGCTCTGTTGATGTACAACCCATCTATCTGAGAGCCCTCCCCTCCCAAACCGCTCCTAATGTCCCAGGAATCTAAAGGCCTGCTTTCTGCACCAGACTTCCACTCACGCATCCATCTGATCTATCCTCCTATTATTGTATTCTCAAGTGCATGGATAGGAAGAGGAATTTCAGATCAACAGTTATTAATTGTTTGCACCTCACTATCTCAAGCTACAATGTCAAGGGCCCAGTTCTGAGGATTGGTGCTTCAGCAAATGGTCAAGTCAGTTACCTTCCACTGACGAAGCCAAACCCTTTATGAGACAGGTCTGCAAATTATGTTGCAAAATTCACAGATGGAACTGAAGTCCAAGACAAAAATGGAGTGCAGGGTTTGTGTGTGTGTGTGTGTGGGGGCGGGGGGGGGGGGGGGGGGGGGGGAGGCAGGGATAGCTGGGGAGAATGAAAAGTTAATCCTACTTTCTTTGTAACTGGTTTTAAAAGGAATCCTGTTGATGAGACGCCCTTGTTTCCATGGTTACACGTTGTATTTCATGCGGTTACTTTGCTGCAAAACCTTTTATTTGTTGCCAGTCCATTTAATTTCTTTAGTCCCGACAAATTTGCACAGCGTGATGACTGTCATTTTCAGAACTTTGCTGATAGCTCGATGTCAAAGACTGAAATTAATTATGTTACTATTCTGTTTATTTGAATGGACGCTCCTAGAGTTCTATGAACCTATGGGAGTGGTGCCATTATTTAGGTTACTGAACCGTGCCTGCATATTCTGTGTTTCTTGACCCTAAATATTTTGAAACCAGATCGGAACGAAACGTCAGCCAGGCTGACCAAACTGTAGATGTTCAAGCCATCGGAGTTCCATTTCCACTGTTGACTGTACTGCAGTGGGCAGGTCTGGGAGCTCCACCAAGATAGACTTTCCTACACTCTGCACGGATTTCAGTCGGTGACTCTTATTCTTTTTGACTTGCAGCACCATTTTCCACTTCCTCCGCCCAAAGTGACAGGCAACTCAGCAGGCGATGTGAAGAGAAAAGGAGTTTCCCGATATCCAGCAATCACACGGTGAGACATTAGTTGGAGGCAACACAGAAATATACCTTCTGATCTTGTCAACGTTTGCGCCTTGTTCAAACCACAGCTCTCCTCCTACAAAATGCCATTCCCTAAGAGGCACGGCATCATCCAAGTCATACATTAACGTATCCCACCTGTTAACCCTAAGATTGTAGCCCTTTGAGCTTTACTGTAACTCAAGTGAAACTGGGAATTACCCCCTCTCAGCTGAACTTTTATGTCAGAGGCATTGGTGAGCCCACCTTGTTTATCAGCAGATGAAATTTTCATTCCTGAAGTAGGGTTGGGGGGGAAAAAGTTTAGAGATGGCAACAAGGGTTGCCAAAGGGCGGACAGGTTAAAAACATCGTTTGGTTCTTGGAATTTCCTCAGTTGCTTAATATTAGGTCCTGGCCCTGTAGCCCTCATGTCTTACATCCCTTCACCCACCGACCCACTCCCCATTCTCCTTCTGAGCCAACTCACTCTAACCCATGCCCCTGACCTCATCCAACGGCCCCTCATACCCTCCATGCCAACTCATGACCGTCCACCCATTCCAATGGCCCCTCGTACCTTCATTTCAACTCCATTTACCCCCCAAGTGGCCCCTCATGTCCTCCGTGCCAATTCATATCACTTCCATTCACCCAGTCTGCACTCTTTACAGAAATAATGAACCCAAAATAATGAACCCAAGAGTAATGATGTCATGTGTGGAAAAGCTTAAAAAAACAGCAAATCATAACTTTCTTCGAAAACCTGCTGTTATGTGCAACCCTCTAAAAGTGTCAGCCAACCAGAGCTTTTCGTTGGCATGGGATGAATGTGTAAAACCTTTTGAAGTTTCAAAAGCCACCCTCATCCGTACTGTGGTTAATGCCACCTCTGAGGCTCTGCGAGTCATGAGTCCTTCAAATGCTGGCAAATACCCGGGAGCTCGGTGATACCTATGCCTGCAGAGGAGCCGACCAGGTCACCCTTCCATAGGCTAGACAAAATCGAGGGTGCTGGGAGTGGGGCTGGAATTTCAAGATTGGGTCACACCCGCAATTGTTAAAGTGCCATGGGGTCTCCAAAAGCTCCTGAAAAATGTAGTCATTTATATCTTTCCGAAGGTTTGATGCTGTAAACTGAAAACGTTTGCTGTTTGCCTTGGTATTCTGTGCATATTTCTTTTTGATGAAAAGCCCTGTTGTCTGCATCTTAACTTGTGCCAAATCCCATTCATCAATTGGTCCTGTGCTCTCTTATCCACGGCCAGAATCTTCAAGCCCCTCCCACTCGTGGGATCTTCTGGTCCGGGCGAAGCCAATTGGCGTTTGAATGGCTCATCGTGTACGCCAGAGGGGAGCCCACCTCAATGGGGTTGGAACATTCCGGCCTACGTTTCCACTTTCCTTGTGCCTTTGTGCAAGCTTTTTCTGTTACTTCATTTTCTGATGTGGTAGCTTGGTCAGATAAATAGAGCCTTTAACATTCAGGGGGGTGTACTCTTTTTGTATTGGACCAAATACTTTTCTGAATTTTCGCGATGAACAGATTTTAGCCAGTGAAATGGAGGTGGGAGGGGTGGGCGCGAGGAATTAAGGGATTTGGTAATAGGCATAAGGAGTTGGTACAAGTAAGAAAAAAATAAAAGAGAGGCTCGAAGGTGCGTGAATAGAGATAGCAGAATGGCAGAACGAGGAGGGAAGCATGGAAAATCTGGGAATGAGGGCATCCGTGTTTCCAAGTGGATGGTGCTGAGAGTGATCGGCTCAACACTACTCACAGGATCGTCAAATGGAATTGATCTCAGGACTTCTCAATTGTGAGCTGATGTGATGTATTTCTGAATCAACAGGAGGGAGTTACTCCAGCCAGAGGAAAGAGTGGAAACAGTCCTTTTGTGAAAGTGACATATTACTCCTCATCAAGTGATGAAGTTGGTAGTACGGATGAAGATGATGACCTGAGCTGTAACCAAGCAATGCCTATACCAGCCAGATCAAGGTATGTAACCACCATGTATATTGGGCAGCTCAGATCTTTGCTCTGGGTTGAAAGGTTGTGGGTTACTTTTTTATAAATTTAGTGTATCCAATTCATTTTGTTTCCAATTAAGGGGCAATTTAGCATGGCCAATCCACCTATCCTGCACATCTTTGGGTTGTGGGGGTGAAACCCACGCAAACACGGGGAGAATGTGCAAACTCCACACGGACAGTGACCCAGAGCCAGGATGGAACCCGGGACCTCGGCGCCGTGAGGCAGCTGGGCTAACCCACAGTGCCACCGTGCTGCCCCAAAGGTTGTGGGTTTTAAGCCGAATTCCAGACCTTGAACTGGTTGTCTCTGCAGTTCAAAACCAAAGGAATGCCACGCTACTAAAACTGACCTTACCCAATAGCATAAAATACCAGGGATTTGGAGAAGGAGCCAGGGGAGGGTGTAGAACTTTCAAAGGAGATAGTAAATGAAGAAAAGGGGCAAAAGGCCTCTCCACTGTCTGGTTCTATGATCCACCTCACGTTCATTGGTCTGTGAGCCTGGCCCCACCTAGACGGGGAGAATCTGAGGCAAATTATCATCCCCTTGCAGCCCCACCCTGAAAATTGGCAAACTCAATGTAAACAGGGAATTGAAATGGGGCTTTATCAACGTAAGCCCCACAATGAAGATTGTTGATTAGAATTTTATGAAGACATACACTTTGAACCTAAGATTCTGCCTATCCGCCCACTCCCATCCCATGTCTGAATTAAATATAGACTTCTCAATGGCCGTATGGAAGGATGGAGAGACATGCTGAGCTTAGACAGCAAACCATACCACTACATTCTGACAAGTCCCAGCACTGATGCCCACCAGTGCATTAGTAGTCCAGAAAGTAAGTGCGAGTTGTAATTCAGGCTTTGGCAGACTCTGGATAATTAAGCTATAGTGCTCTCTTAGAGAGAAAATACATAAACGTTATCTGGGTTTTATTTCTCGTGTCCCGCAGTTTACAACCATTAGCATGAGCTAGAGTGACCTTTGGAGAAAAAAAAAATTACAGTCCCCATTCGACTTAATTTTACATCAGATTATATTTGTCCCCCACTAAGTAGGTTTAATGATGTGGATCTAAAAACATTTTTTTTTTAAATGTCGGTTTTTAAAACTTGTACTTCCATGTAAGTGCTTAACAAATCCCCTCTGTTTGGAGATTGATGAATCCCTGTGGAGATCTGTTGGCATTAACGGGTAATTTTATTAAACCAAAAAAAAAACCTTTAAATTTGAACTTTCTCCACAGTCAAGCATGTAATTGCACCGCTTGAGAAATCACATCACAGATTAACTCTTTCAGAACTGCAGAGACTAATTATAGAGATGTATTGGGGTATAAGGTAAAGTCACCATAGTTTCAGATAACCATAGGCTGCTTTCCCCTTTGATAGGGGAGAGGTGACTGGTGGTGGTTTAACCCGGGGGTCACCACACCTCAGGCGAGGGGCAAGGTTGAGAAGGCGAGGCCTTCATGAATCATCTCAGTCAGTAAGGGAATTGGACCCGCGCTGCTGGCTTCGCTCTGCATCACGAACCAGCTGTCCAGACAACTGAGCTAAACCCTCAGGGGAAGACACAAAAGGAGTATAAAAACTGGCAAGTCATGCTACAGTTGTATAGAACCTTGGTAAGGCCTTGGAATATTGCGTATATTTCTGGTCGCCACACTACCAGCAGGCTTTGGAGAGGGTGCAGAGGGGTTTTACCAGGATGTTGCCTGGTCTGGAGGGTGTTAGTTATGTGGAGAGGCTGAATAGACTCGGACTGTTTTCATTAGAAAGATGGAGGTTGAGGGGTGACCTGATAGAGGTCTACAAGATTATGGGGCATGGATAGAGTGGATGGGCAGGTACTCTTTCCCAGGGTGGAGGGGTCAGTCACCAGAGGGCATGGGTTTACGTTCTGTGGTGCAAAGTTTAGAGGAGATGTGCGAGGCAGGTCTTTTACCCAGAGGGTGGTGAGTGCCTGGAACGCGCTTCCAGGGGAGGTTGTGGAAGCAGATACATTAATGACATCCAAAAGGCATCTTGACAAACACATGGATTGGGTGGGTATAGAAGGATACGGCACAAGTAAGTGGTGAGAGTTTTGGCCAAGGCTGGTATCATGACCGGTATAGGCTTGGAGGGCCGAAGGGCCTGTTCCTGTGCTATATTGTTCTTTGAGAGATATTTTGTTCAATTGCTTCAATATACTTTTAATGACCATCTTAAAACAGTTATCGAAAATTTGAATGGAAACAATTGGCAAGGGCCCAGGGAAAAGGCAGGGAAACGGCACCAAGCGATAATGTTTGTTTGGAGAGCTGGTACAGACACGATGGGCCAAAATGGCCTCCTTCTGCACCGTAACAATTCTGTGTTCCTGTGAAATGATTTGATGCCAATGTTATCGGACCCAGAAGCTGCGAGGGGTGCACAGTCTGTCTGGAAAAATGTGAAATTAGCTTGAAGGCGCCAGCTTGGGGAAACTCTGCGTTGTTCACATCGGGAATGATCTGCCGGAAAGAATGGCGGATTGGAAATCAAGCTACGCCAGCAAAGTGGAGGTTTGCTCCAAATGAAAACATTTGCAAGACTAGAGAGTAAAGCAAGAGAGTGGGAATAATTAGCCACCTCTTCCAACTGGCTAAATGGCCCCCTTCTGTATTTAGGATTTGTAGAATAGAACATCAGAATAGGCAGTGCAGAACCACACCATTCGACCCATCGAGACTGCACCGACCCTTTGAATGAGCACTGTACCCAGGTCCAGTCCCTCGTCCAGCCCGCCCTATCCCCATGACCTGCACAGCCCTGCACACCAAGGGGAAATTTAGCATGGCCAGTCCACCTAACTAAGCCGCACATCTTTGGACAGTGTGAGGAAATGGAGCAGACACGGGGAGAAAGTGCAAACTCCACACCGACAGTCACCCGAGGTCGGAATTGAACCCGGGTCCCTGGTGCTGTGAGGCAGCAGTGCTAACCACTATGCTGCCCTTCTGTGGCTGTTAGACTTTTAGTAATGAAGGAGGCCATTTAACCCATCGTACCTGTGCTGGCCTCTCTGCCTCATGCTGAACCTGTTGTCCTGTTTTGTACTCTGCCTCAAATATTTACCGAGTCATCCTTCAATGAACACAGTGGTATGCGTAAAACAGCGGGAACGTTTGTGTCCTGACAGCTGTCACAGCCAGAAACCAGCCATCACCTCAGCTATCATTTCCTCCTCCCCGCCCCTGGTAAAGTTCAAACCGATCTGCCTGTCCTCCAAATGAATGCTCTGCACCTTGACCTTGCGCACTGGACAGATAACAGGCGAGAATACAGATTGGCTGACACGACTGCGGCCTCCCTATCCATGTCTAGCCATGAGAAAACTGCAACTCCCTGCAGCTTATTTTAAAACTATTTCACCTTTTTTCCTTCCACAGGCAACCAGCCAAGCTAAGTAATGGAGAGACGGAATGTACAAGCGTAAATATTCCAGATGGTATCGAGTTGCAGCCTCACAGCGCCTTGAATGAAGAAAAGGTATTATCTTGTCTCCGTCTAACACAAGGAAAGGAACTCACTGACATGACCTCCTTTAAATTACTCGTCTGATCGGATAAAAATTACGATGTCAATATGGTCACTGCCACAGGGTGGCAGTGTGACTGGGGAAAGCCCCATAGACTGACTAGATTTAACAACTCGAGTAGATTTACTTCTCTGCGTGCATAATTCTTTTCCCCACTAATACTACATATATTTCATTTCATATATTCGACCAATTGATACCCATGAGGGTTAAGAGTGTATTGGTGAATGCAATGCTTCGCCTTATGTGGCACCTTCAGGAATCTGAGCAGATCAGGTCAGAGCAACAAACGGCGCCCTCTGTATTCCCTCGCTGGTAGTTGTTGCCAACCCTCCATGATTGTCCTTGAGCCTCCAGGAACTGAAGATTTTAGCCAGTGAAATGGAGGTGGGAGGGCTGGACACGAGGTGTCTCCTGGACACCGCTGTGAGCAAACTGAGAAGAAAAGTCATTGTAATTTGTGTTCTTGTCTTTGATATTTTCATTTATTCATTCATTTCACTCTGTCAGTGTTGGTGACTGAGGGGGCGGGGGGGTGGGGGGGGGGGGAGAGGTGCTGTTTGACTGGGCAATTGATGGCCAAAGGTCATGTGATGACATTCCCCCCCCACCCCCGCCACTTTCCGCAGCGTGTTTTCCTCTGACGGGGGGGGGGGGTTCACCATTGGACACCCCGCGGGATCTACCAGTCCCACCGTAGTCTACAGCATTTTGTGTAGATCGCCCATCCCGCTGACAGGCATCTCGCCGCTGGTGGTCATCAGCCTGCCAGTGGGAGACGGCTGGAAAAGCCTGCCCATTGAGCTCCCGGTCTCAAAGAGGCTGACACCTGTGTCGGACACGCTCCCGTACTGTAGTATTTTCCAGCACGTGGGTGGTGTATTTCTGACCGAGAATGTGCAAGCTCGTGGCACACAGCATTTTTGGCACAAAGATATCCGTCTTACAGCCATAAAATTGGCGCAGCAAATTTGGGACCCAGGGTTTTTATGTAGCTGACAGATATCACAGCCGGGAAGTGGAGCTGAGTCCACAAAAGATCAGCCATGATCTCATTGAATGGCGGAGCAGGCTCGAGGGGCCAGATGGCCGACTCCTGCTCCTAGTTCTTATGTTCTCACCCCAAACAGGCCAGGAAAATGTTTTTGCATGCAAAAGTTAAATAAGTTTACCTCCGCCCAACTCTAGCCGAATCCAGGTTTTCGTTATCTGTGCTCAATGGTAACAGTCGCGTGCCTGAGTCAGAAGGTCACTGGTTAAACTATCACTCGAGAGACAGGCGGGCATAGCCCACTGTGCGGTCGGAGTGGACATCTTTCAGTTGAGGTGTTCCACCGAGGCCCGATCTGCTGGGCATCGGAGCTTCCATGGCACCATTTCGAAGCAAAGCAGAAGATTTCGACGATTCCTTGGCCAATATCTAGCGATCAAACAACATCATTTAAAACAAAGTGGATTATCTGGTCATTATCACGTCGTTGTTGTTGTGGGATCTCACTGTGCTCAATTTGGCAGTCAAGGCCAGGATTTTCTGGCCCCTTTGTGGTGAGCTCCAATGGGAGATTCGGCAGCCCAGCCATGTCCTGCTCAGTTTTTCAGAGTACAACCCAGGCAGCAGGTTGGCGGGTGAGGGGGTGAGGGTCTAACCCTGGTTCCACCCCATTTGGAGTACGGTGAACAGTTCTGGCCACCGCACCTGAGGAAGGATCTTTTGGCCTTGGAGGGAGTGCAGCGTAGGATAAAATGATACCTGCATTACAGGGCTGGAGTTACGAGGTGAGATTACTCAAATTAGTCATGTTTTTGTTAAAATATAGAAGGCTAAGGGATGATCTGATCAAAGTATTCAATATATTAACAGGGAAAGACAAGGTAGATAAAAATGAATTATTTCCACTGGTTGGAGGTTCTAAAACTAGGGGGCATAGTCTAAAAATTAGAGCTAGACCATTAAACAGAGATGTTTGGGCAGCATGGTGGTTAGCATAAATGCTTCACAGCTCCAGGGTCCCAAGTTCGGTTCCCGGCTGGGTCACTGTCTGTGCGGAGTCTGCACGTCCTCCCCGTGTGTGCGTGGGTTTCCTCCGGGTGCTCCGGTTTCCTCCCACAGTCCAAAGATGTGCGGGTTAGGTGGATTGGCCATGCTAAATTGCCCGTAGTGTCCTAAAAAAGTAAGGTTGGGGGGGGGGGGTTGTTGGGTTACGGGTATAGGGTGGATACGTGGGTTTGAGTAGGGTGATCATTGCTCGGCACAACATCGAGGGCTGAAGGGCCTGTTCTGTGCTGTACTGTTCTATGTTCTATCTTATTCACTCAAAGGTTGGTAGAGGTTTGGAACTCTCTCCTCAAACAACAATTGAACCGTAATCAGTTATTCATTTGAAATCTGAGATAGATTTTTGTTAAGCAAAAATATTAAGGGATGTCGGCCAAAGACAGGTATATGGAGTTAGGTCACAGGTTAGCCATGATCTCATTGAATGGCCGGACAGGCTCAAAGGGCTGAATGGACTCCTCCTGTCCATGTGTTCCTATAATCCTGGCAATCCAGGAGTTTTGGCATCCCTAATGGAGTCATTGTCACGCGAGTAGGTAATGACACTGAGGTAAACTAGATGTCAACCTCCCAAAACCTGGGACTAAAATAAAAGTTCTGGAGTTACATTAAGTACCGTTGACCTGTTCCAGGAAGTGGTCCAAAATATAAATCGGCCGTTAATCCTAGTTTTTGCAGGAAGTATGTTTGAGGTAATGACCAGAAGCTATGAAAGTTGAGATAAGGAAGTGTAGGCAATTTTTACAGCTTGTCTTTTGAAATTGAAATGCAAGCATTAAAAAGTTTAAGGGTTACAAAATCTGAAAGGCAAGAGAAATTACTTACTTTAAGAAAAATAGACGGCGGGCGCGGTTTAATGGAAATGAAACAGAGTCCCGTGTTGTGTGCTTTGCTTGCCAGTGCAGGCAGAGTTTGGGGAGTATTTAAACGGGCCCTGATCGCTAGACCATCCCCCCAGCATGGCCTCCAGACCCCCTCCCCCCCTCCCCCCAGTTCCCCAACTCGCCTATAAGTGGGTCATTGAGCCCCCTCCACCACAGATTATAATGGCAGGGCACCCCCAGGTACAAGCCCCAGCGTAGGTAAAATGTCAACTTGGCCCTGCCACGTGGGCACCATAGCGCCAGGATGGCAACCCAGGGGTTGCAAGATCGGGGAATCCAGACAAAATGGCTCCCTGACCTGCAAGGAGCCTTTTCTGCTGGGCTCGCAAATATCATGAGGACACATTGAAAATCCATCGATGAAGAGGCCGAGTCTGTGACCCAATTTCACCAGGACCCGGCCTCTCCGTTAATCCAAAACAAGGCAGGGAAGCAAACTGAAAAGGAAGTTATAGAGTATCGCCTATCAGGGGAAAACAGCAGCAGCCAGAGCAGTGGCACCACAGCTGGCTCTGATGTTCAGCAGGGAGGGTCAAAGCGCAGAAGAGCAATGGTCATAGGGGACTCTATAGTCAGGGGCACCGATAGGCGCTTCTGTGGACGTGAAAAAGACTCCAGGATGGTATGTTGCCTCCCTGGTGCCAGGGTCTAGGATGACTTGGAACGGGTAGTGGGCATCCTGAAAGGGGAAGGCAAACAGGCAGAGGTCGTTGTATATATTGGTACTAACGACAGAGGCAGGAAGGGGCATGAGGTCCTGCAACAGGCGTTCAGGGACCTAGGTAGAAAGCTAAAACACAGGACCTCCAGGGTTGTAATCTCGGGATTACTCCCTGTGCCACGTGCCAATGAGGCTAGAAATAGGAAGATAGAGCAGCTAAACACGTGGCTAAGCAGCTGGTGTAGGAGGGAAGGTTTCCATTATCTGGACCACTGGGAGCTCTTCCGGGGCAGGTGTGACCTGTATAAGAAGGATGGGTTGCATCTAAACTGGAGAGGCATAAATATCCTGGTTGCAAGGTTTGCTAGTGTCCCACAGGAGGGTTTAAACTAGTATGGCAGGGGGGTGGGTACCGGAGCAATAGGTCAGAAGGTGAAAACTTTGAGGGAGAACTAGGGAATAGGGACAGTATGGCCCTGAGGCAGAGCAGACAGGGAGATGTTGCTGAAAACAGCGGGTCTGGTGGCCTGAAGTGCATATGTTTTAATGCAAGAAGTATCACGGGTGAGGCAGATGAACTTAGAGCTTGGATTAGCACTTGGAAACTATGATGTTGTTGCCATTACAGAGACCTGGTTGAGGGAAGGACAGGATTGGTAGCTAAACGTTCCAGGATTTAGATGTTTCAGGCGGAATAGAGGGGGATGTAAAAGGGGTGGCGGAGTTGCGCTACTGGTTAGGGAGAATATCACAGCTGTACTACGGGAGGACACCTCAGAGGGCAGCGAGGCTATATGGTAGAGATCAGGAATAAGAAGGGTGCAGTCACAATGTTGGGGGTTTACTACAGGTCTCCCAACAGCCAGCGGGAGATAGAGGAGCAGATAGGTTGACAGATTTTGGAAAGGATTAAAACATCAGGGTTGGTGTGATGGGAGACTTCAACTTCCCCAATATTGACTGGGACTCACTTCGTGCTCGGGGCTTAGATGGGGCAGAGTTTGTAAGGAGCATCCAGGACGGCTTCTTAAAACAATATGTAGATAGTCCAACTAGGGAAGGGGCTGTACTGGACCTGGTATTGGGGAATGAGCCTGGCCAGGTGGTAGAAATTTCAGTAGGGGAGCATTTCGGGAACAGTGACCATAATTCAGTAAGTTTTAAAGTGCTGGTGGACAAGGATAAGAGTGGTCTTATGGTGAATGTGCTAAATTGGGGAAGGCTAATTATAACAATATTAGGCGGGAACTGATGAACCTAGATTGGGGGCGGATGTTTGAGGGTAAATCAACATCTGACATGTGGGGGGCTTTCACATGTCAGTTGAAAGGAATTCAGGACCGGCATGTTCCTGTGTGGAAGAAGGATAAATACGGCAAATTTCAGAACCTTGGACAATGAGAGATATTGTAGGCCTCGTCAAAAAGAAAAAGGAACCATTTGTCAGGGCTAGGACGCTGGGAACATACGAAGTCTGTGTGGAATATTAGGAAAGTAGGAAGGAACTTAAGTAAGGAGTCAGGAGGGCTAAAAGGGGTCACGAAAGTCATTGGCAAATAAGGTTAAGGAAAATCCCAAGGCTTTTTACACGTACTTAAAAAGCAAGAGGGTAGCCAGGGAAAGGGTTAGCCCACTGAAGGATAGGCAAGCGAATCTATGTGTGGAGCCAGAGGAAATAGGCGAGGTACGAGATCAATATTCACCAAAGAGAAGGAATTTGTCGATGTTGAGTCTGAAGAAGGGTGTGTCGATAGCCTGGGTCACATTGAGATCCAAAAAGACGAGGTGTTGAAAAATATTAAGGTGGATAAGTACCCAGGGCCGGATGGGATCTATCCCAGAATACTGAAGGAGGCTAGAGAGGAAATTGCTGAGGCCTTGACAGAAATCTTTGGATCCTCACTGTCTTCAGGTGATGTCCCGGAGGACTGGAGAATAGCCAATATTGTTCCTTTGTTTAAGAAGGGTAGCAAGGACAATCCAGGGAACTACAGGCCGGTGAGCCTTACATCAGTGGTCGGGAAATTACTGTAGAGAATTCTTCGAGACAGGATCTATTCCCATTTGGAAGCAAATGGACGTATTAGTGAGAGGCAGCATGGTTTTGTGAAGGGGAGGTCATGTCTCACTAACTTGATAGAGTTTTTCGAAGAGGTCACAAAGATGATTGATGCAGTAGTGCAGTGGATATCGTCTATATGGACTTCAGTAAGGCCTTTGACAAGGTCCCTCATGGCAGATTGGTACAAAAGGTGAAGTCACACGGAATCAGGGGTGAGCTGGCAAGATGGATACAGAACTGGCTAGGTCATAGAAGGCAGAGAGTAGCAATGGAAGGGTGCTTTTCTGATTGGAAGGCTGTGACTAGTGGTGTTCCGCAGTGATCAGTGCTGGTACCTTTGCTGTTCGTAGTATATATAAATGATTTGGAGGAAAATGTAACTGGTCTGATTAGTAAGTTTGCAGACGACACAAAGGTTGGTGGAATTGCGGATAGCGATGAGGACTGTCAAGAGGATACTGCAGGATTTAGATTGTTTGGGGACTTGGGTGGAGAGATGGCAGATGGAGTTTAATCCGGACAAATGTGAAGTAATGCATTTTGGACGATCTAATGCAGGTAGGAAATATACAGTGAATGGTCGAACCCTCAAGAGTATTGACAGTCAGAGAGATCTAGGTGTACAGGTCCACAGGTCACTGAAAGGGGCAGCACAGGTGGAGAAGGTAGTCAAGACGGCATACGGAATGCTTGCCTTCATTGGCCAGGGCATTGAGTATAAGAATTGGCAAGTCATGTTGCAGCTGTATAGAACCTTTGTTAGACCACACTTGGAGTATAGTGTTCAATTCTGGTTGCCGCACTACCAAAAGGATGTGGAGGCTTTAGAGAGGGTGCAGAAGAGATTTACCAGGATGTTGCCTGGTATGGAGGGCATTAGTTATGAGGAGTGGTTGAATAAACTTGGTTTGTTCTCACTGGAAAGTCGGAGGTTGAGGGGCGATCTGATAGATGTCTACAAAATTATGAGGGGCACAGACAGAATGGATAGTCAGAGGCTTTTTCCAGGGTAGAGGAGTCAATTACTAGGGGGCATAGGTTTAAGGTGCGAGGGGCAAGGTTTAGAGGAGATGTCGTAGGCAAGTTTTTTATACAGAGGATAGTGGGTACCTGGAACTCACTGCTGGAGGAGGCGGTGGAAGCAGGGACGATAGTGACATTTAAGGGGCATCTTGACAAATACATGAATAGGTTGGGAATAGAGGGATACGGAGCCAGGAAGTGTAGAAGATTTTAGTTTTGACGGGCAGCATGGTCGGCACAGGCTTGGAGGGCCGAAGGGCCTGTTCCTGTGCTGTACTTTTCTTTGTTCTTAAGAACAAACCAGTTTCTCCAGCTGCAGACAGGATTTGCATAGACATGCAGGTGGGTTTAATCCTTTTTGAGGAAGTAGAAAAGGTTCCCATTGCCTGGAGTGTTGTCAGCCACAACACTGCTTCGCACTGCTTGAAGGTCAAGTTGCATATGCCGGGCGTCAATCACCGCTAAAGTACTTTTCCTCTTTTTAATTTGTGTGTTGTTTCTGAACAGGACGTAGCAGGGCAGAAGTGTAGCAGACAACAAGAGTGTGCAGGTGGCCCCAGTGTGATTCAGGACCTCCCAGACCTCCTCCAGCAAAGCCACTCTCCAAACACCTCAGCTCATCAGCAGGGCTCGGAACAGACCCCTCAGCCACATCACAAGACTGCAACTAACCAGGCATGTTTTACAAAGAGCGATACAACTGCCCCGTGTGATCTCAGCTACTGGTGATAGACAGACGTTTAAGCGGGCTCTTCCCTAACTTGTAATGAAAACCGTAGCTTATGTAAAATGACATTTAGGTGCACAAGATGCACGCTTACTTGCTACTAGATAAATGGCCCACAAATTCTCAAAAATTATTTTTCTTTATTTAATCTGAAACTATTCACCTGTCTGGATTTATCTCAAATTTTTTTTCATGGGATCCGACTATCGCAAGCAAGGCCAAGATGTGTTGCCCATCCCTAATTGCCCTTCAGAAGGCAAGGTTATAAGTAGCTTTCATGTGTGTAAGTTGCTCCACTCTTTGTATGATTGCCATTTTGTTAAAACGCCCAAAGCATTGCCCTGCTGCCTAATTAGATTTTTAAAAAGCACAATCAAAAAGATTGGGCCTATATACTAGAATTTATAATAATGTATTCCATTCTCTCAGCCTTTTGGGAATGTAGCATTCCCTGTTGCAACAAGGGGAGCTACACAATAAATGTTTGGTTAGAGTAATAAATTGGGATTTGGGATCATTATGCAAAGATCTCTCCAATCATCCAATTTTTCCTTAAGGCGTATTTTGCCCTTTTCTAATGTAGCGCACCTGAATATCTGCTTTCACATCTTTCTGACTACATTTTGAGCCAGTAATCCTGTTTCCCTGCCTGCTGCTCGCTGATCTGGAATGGGGCTACTGCAGATAAGAAGTTTCCAAATTTGGTCCATTATCTGCAGTACACTGCCTGATCTCTACCCCAGTGCCTGGAGGACACAGTGGTTAGCACTGTTGCTCCACAGCGCCAGGGTCCCAGGTTCGATTCCCACTTGGGTCGCTGTCTGAGCGGAGTCTGCAGGTTCTTCCCGTGTCTGCGTGGGTTTCCTCCTGGTGTTCCTGTTTCCTCTCACAGTGGAGTGGGGTGGACCCCCCCCCCCCCCCTCTCTCTGTCCATCAGTCGAAACCTCCAAAAATACATTTGAGCAAGGATCACAACCTTAAGTCAATGAGTGAGCCCCATCTGGGTCTGCTTCCATCTCACCCCCCCTTTCTCAGATTGGGAACGAATCTCCAGGAACAATAGTGGAAGTGAAAGACCAAGAATTATGTCAGGAACAGTAGGGATGCTCCAGTGAGGTTGATTGCTTCAACTCTTTCTGAATAGATGGGGGAAAGTGGGTTGATCGGCCAGCTTCTCTCCCTTTTTTCTTCTCGTGTGTGAGTGCCAGATGAGAACGCTTTAATTCAGTCTCTCACTTAGTCTCTCAACATATCTCTTCATTCACCTGAGGAAGGAGCACTGCGCCTAAAGCTACTGTTTGAAACAAAGCTGTTGGACTTTAACCTGGTGTTGTTAGACTTCTTACTGTGCTCACTTAGTTGAATAGCTCACCGGCTTACGTGAACAATGGCTGCTTGAGAAGGAACCCGGAATCCTGCTACTCCCTGTGGAAACGCACCCCAGCATTAATCCAAATGTTCCCTGGGGCTGAAAGTAGGCGACTCTGTGGTTGTTCTGTGATCATTGGCAATTTCTTAACTCTCTGTAATGACTACAACCATTTAAAAAACACGAGGCTTGTGATTTTCACCACACTGAAAGTTGTGGAAATGTAACCTGCTCCAGCGTTACAACCAATGCTCCCTCTAAGGTGTGCTGGTGCATAGCAAGCTGGATGGTTCCACGTAGCCCACTCTCAGATATTACCAATATGTACCTGCCTAGCCACTCAAAGAAAAACGGCAAGGTACCGCTCGATGAAATGAACAGACTGTTGCACAGATTGGAGGGAATATTGCCTTCGACCCTCCGGGCTCTCTACACTCCTCCAATTCTGGCCTCCTCTGCATCACTGATTTTAGCTGTGCCTTAAGCTTTGGAGTGCTCTCCTGTTAATCTCTCTGCTTCCCTCTCGCCTTTTAAGATGGCCCTTAAAATCCATCTCTCTGTCGAAGCTTTTGGTCGCGTTTGTTAACATCTCCGTATGTGACCTGGTATGGAAAAACCCCTGTGAGGAGCCTTCGGATGTTTTTGCTCATCGAAGATGCTTTGAAAATGCAAGTTGTTGTTAGATGCTGAACGCACCCGGGAGAGGGGCCCGAGGGTCACAACAATCCAGTTCCTATGTGCGGGCGTGTTACAAGTTTTATTTGCTCTTATTTTCAGAGTCAGTCGGCCGAAAGTCCGCACCAAAAATGCAGCTCCTCGTCATCCTCTTCCTTCACACCGTTCATCGACCCCAGGCTCCTACAGATCTCCCCGTCCAGCCCGCCAGGGGCGCTCGGTATGTGGGGACAGTTCAGAAATAAGCACCTCTGCGCGTTGGATGTGAACCGATCTCAGTGAATAAAACACGTTGTGCCTCCTGTTTCCCCACTCAGCCTGCAGTAAAGCCCAGCCGCTTCGCCGGGACAATGCGAGAAAGGGATCCGTTGTAAATGTCAATCCCACTAACATCCGACCGCAGAGCGATACTCCGGAAATCCGCAAATACAAGAAAAAATTTAACGCTGAGATATTATGTGCTGCTCTATGGGGTAAGATATGGCGGAGATTTTCCTTAATTCGGGACAGATCATTCTGCGTGCAGCCAATACCATTATTTATTGCTGATAAAGATGTTTGGAACAGTTATGGCTTCTGTCAGGTGAAGAGGCAAAGAAGTTAAAGAGAGAAGTGGATAAAGAACTTGCATTTGCATATTTATAATTCATGATTTTCTTAAGGTTAATGTGCAGGTTCAGTCTGCAGTTAGGAAGGCAAATGCAGTGTTGGCAACCATGTCGGTAGGGCTAGAATAACAAGACCAGAGATGTGCTTTTGAGGCAGTATAAGGCTCTGGTCAGACCCCATTTGGAGTATTGTGAGCAATTTTGGGCCGTGTATCTGAGGAAGAATGTGCTGGTCTTGGAAAGGGTCCAGAGGAGGTTCATAAGAACAATCCTTGGAATGAAGAACTTGTTGTATGAGGAATGGTTGAGGACTCTGGGTCTGTACTCGTTGGAGTTTAGAAGGATGAGGGGGATCTTCTTGAAACATACAGGATACTGCGAGGCCTGGATAGAGTGGACATAGAGAGGATGTTTCCACTTGTAGGAAACACTAAACCAGAGGACACAACCTCAGACTAAAGGGACGATTCTTTAAAACATTGCTTAAAGGGACACTCCCAATGACAATACAAACTACACTCCTCTACAACTAGTCTCAGTACTATTGTAAACTATGATCTGCTCTTACTCACACTATCTTTACCTCAATCTGTCTCGAGCTAACTCTTTCACTACTCTCCCCACAAGGCTCAGCATCAATGTCTTATATACATGTCACTCTAGCTTCCTCTAGTGGCTGTTCTTAGACATTTCATTAACCCTTACAGTCCTTACATTTATGATAATACCACACCCCCCCCCCCCCCCACCCTCTGAAACATGACCATCATTGGATTAGAGAGGGCAGGGGGTGAAAGCTGAAGGTCTAACAAGTCAGATCTTCAGTGGGAATCAGTATTCCGGCAGAAAGGGGCACATTCCGGCAGGTGGGGGGGGAGCGGGGGGTTGGGGGGTGGGGGTGGAGCGGTGGGATGGCGGGCAATCCGGCCCATTGCTTCCCAATCCACCCCATTGCTTCCCAATCCACCCCATTGCTTCCCAATCCACCCCATTGCTTCCCGATCCACCTGTGATAACCCTCACAAGGACCACGAGGGATCACTCATTGATCTCCCCATAGCTCTCGTGGAGTACGGGTTCCCATGGTAACTGGTGGAGGCTCATCCAGCTGGGACTCGTTATCGAACCTTTCAAGTGGCGTCCCAGACCTGGACTGGGAGTTTCCGTTAGTCCCGGGCTGGGACACCAGTGCTGTATACTGTGGGTGTAGCTTTACATTTGAGTGAAAATAAATTTGGTTTAGCCTTTATCTTTGTGTCTCCCGGATTACTATGCCACCAAAGTCTCATTTTAAAATGCTCATTCTTTCTCCCAAATCTTTCCATGGCATTGGCCCTCCCAATCCTTGTAATCTCCTCCAGTCCCACAATCTTCAGAGATCTCTGCAGCCTTCCAACTCTGGCCTTTTGTGCATTACTGTGCTACGACCAAGAAAGCACAACTTCCTCAGGGAACTAAGGAAATTCGGCATGTCCACATGAACTCTTACCAATTTTTACAGATGCACCATAGAAAGCATCCTATCCGGCTAAATCACAGCCTGGTATGGCAACTGCTCGGTCCAAGGCCGTAAGAAACTAGAGTCGTGAACACAGTCCAGTCCTTCACGCGAACTTGCCTCCCGTCCATTGACTCTATCTACACCTCCAGCTGCCTTGGGAAAGCAGGCAGTCGAATCAAAGACCCCTCCCACCCGGGTTATCCTCTCTCCCAACCTCTTCCATCGGGCGGGTGTTACAAAAGTCTGAGAACACGCACAAACAGATTGAAAAACAGCTTCCTCCCCACTTATGGACTGACCTGATCTCATCACACACCTTCTCTACTGACTAATACTACATTCCATATGCTTCGCCTGATGCCTGTGCCTATGTTTTTACATTGTGTATTTATGCATGACCTCTGTGTTTTCATGGATTGAACGATCTGTCTGGACTCTACGCAGAACAATACTTTTCACTGTACCTCGGTACACGGGACAATAAAACAAATTCAATTCAATCCATTCCCCACTTCCTTTCCCCAATTATTAGTGGCTGTGCGATGAGCTGTTTAGCCCCAATTAAAACTCTGGAGTTCCCTCCCTAAATCTCTTCACCGCTCCTCCCCTCGCCTCTTTTTAAAACCCACCTCTTTGACTAAATGTTTGGTCAGCTGTTATGTCTGCTTATTTTACTCAGTGTCAATTTTTATCTGACTGTATATCTGTGGAGCACATTGGGACACTTTACCACTTTGGAGGCTTTACATAAACTTACATTGCTATTATTGTAAAGGCTGCTCACCCCTATCGACCGAGAGTTTAATTCATGTTGCACAGCAGAATAGAGTTGAATCAACTCCAGAAGGAACATCCCAACATTTTGGTATTGCCTAGAGGTCATGCATTTGGAATCTGTTTTGTAAGTGCATAATTATGTAAATGTGATTATCTACAGGCCCAATTGCTTTTACAGCTGATATGGTGCTTTCTAAGGTCTCTGAGCTCCACACAGTGACAGAAGCTCTTGAAACTAGAATTGCTTGGGGAACAAGTCCAGGCCAGGCCTTGGACTGCTCCAGTCTTTCAGAGACACTTCATTTCTACATATTCATAAAATCGTAGGATTTTACAGCTCAATCAGGGGATTATTTCACTCCCCGGGCTAATTCTCTGAAAGAGAGATAGATTTAATCACGTTTCCCTCGGCTTCCCAGGTGCTCTTTTTAAATTCTTTTCATAAACATTTTTCAATTCCCCTCAAAAGCTGCTTTGAATTTTACTTCTTTCCACGTCCCCCCACTCCGATCTTCCATTTTCACTGCACCTTCCCACACTATCAGCATGTTCCTTAATTCCCTTGCATCCAAAAATCTATTAATCATCTTGAATAGACTCATTGCGGGCGATCAAACAGCCACGCTGCACCCGAAAAACTGCACGCCACAGCGCAACGTGGCCGACAGAAGCCAGGGGACCCTGCTGCTGCCACCTGGGTACACTGACACTGTCAGCCTGTCACTTCTGGGGTAGCAGGTTGGCACTGCCAATGTGGCAAGCTGGCATTTTTCACTCAGCGAGGATCGGGACAGGGGTGCCGTTTGCGGGTGCTGGGAGAGTGCGGGGTCCCCCTCATAGCAGTGGTTAGCAATGTTGCTTCACAGCGCCAGGATCCCAGGTTCAATTCCCGGCTTGGGTCACTGTCTGTGTGGACTCTGCACGTTCTCCCCGTGTCTGCGTGGGTTTCCTCCGGATGCTCCGGTTTCCTCCCACACGTTCGGAAAGTTGTACTGTTAGGCGAATTAGACATTCTGAATTCTCCCTCTGTGTACCTGAACAAGCGCCGGAATGTGGCAACTAGAGGCTTTTCACAGTAACTTAATTGAAGTGTTAACGTAAGCCTATGTGTGACAATAAAGATTATTATTATGGTGAGTTGGGGCTAGTGAGGGGGGTCAGGGGTTGCATTGGGAGCTTCTGAGATTGGGACGCCATTTCTAAATGATCTCTCGCCACACTGAGGAGTTCCAGCAAGCGGAGATCCTCAGCACAGAAAATGGGGCTATGTGCAGCCACGGCCACACGTTCCCCACTGAGGGCCCCTATCTAACCTAAGTGTCGTTCGGTAGCGTTGCATTTCTCGGCGCAGCGAGCACCGGAAAGCAAGCGGCCAAACACGCTCGCTATGGGACAGATTCCCATTTAATTCAATCTTGGCCAGTGACTGAGAATTCCAAAGAATCAACCACCTCTTGAGTAAAGAAATTTCTCCTTGTCCAGTCCTAAATAACTGATGCCTCATCAGGAGACTGTGAGCCCATATTCTCCACTCTGCTGTGTCCACCCTGTTGGGGCAGCACGGTAACATTGTGGATAGCACAATTGCTTCACAGCTCCAGGGTCCCAGGTTCGATTCCGGGCTTGGGTCACTGTCTGTGCGGAGTCTGCACATCCTCCCCGTGTGTGCATGGGTTTCCTCCGGGTGCTCCCACAGTCCAAAGATGTGCAGGTTAGGTGGATTGTCCATGATAAATTGCCCTTAGTGTCCAAAATTGCCCTTAGTGTTGGGTGGGGTTACTGGGATATGGGGATAGGGTGGAGGTGTGGACCATGGGTAGGGTGTTCTTTCCAAGAGCCGGTGCAGATTCGATGGGCCGAATGGCCTCCTTCTGCACTGTAAATTCTATGATCTGTGAAACCCTTCAAGAATTGTTGGTTTCGTTGAAACCACCTCAAATTCTTCTTAACTCTTGGGGGTATAGTCTAGTTTAATCAATCTGCGCTCTGAGGAATCAACCTAGTCAATCATTGTTGCATCTCCCGTGGCACAAGTATATCCTTCCATAGCAAGGAGACCAAAACTGTGCACAATAGTCCAGAAATGGTCTCGCAAAAAGCCTTTGTAATTGTAAGATTTCCTTATTCTTTCATTCCAATCCCTGTGAAATGAAGGCGAGGATAAAATTTTCTTTCCTAATCCATGGAATATAGATCAACGCTCCTGTTAATTTTGATGTGACTTTTTCCTGCTGATGCTGATGGATCCGGATCTTGGTGTCCTGATTTCAGATGAGTCCATTAGCCCCTCCAAACATCAAGCCAAATCAACCTCACTATAGGCAAATAGACCAATAAACTGCAGTGCAAATCCCAGTCTCCGTACTTCTGGGGGCTTCATGATCCCTCAGAGTGACCAGCTAGTCATCTTTGCCTTCACTCCATGTTAAAATTGTGGGCCTTTGTCAAAAGGCAATGGAAACGATTCCAGGAAGAATTTTGAATGGGCATTGGACACGTACTTAGGAATAAGCAAACCGTGGGTGGCAGTGGTGAAGATGACGGGAGGGGAGGGGGGAGTGGTGGCTGAATGCACCTATCCTTCCAAAGACCCAACATGGGCCTAACTGGCTGAATGGCGAAGCTCTAACAAGTTCCAAGGGTTCAGACATCATCCTAAACGTGAGAGTAAAACTCGAGCAGTTCTTAAATCCATCAGAGACCCATAGAGACACCAACACACTCTTGGATTTGTTCACAGAGCCAGCCCATCCCACAGCTCCTACTGATTTACACCAAGTTATTTCACTAACATTTTGAACGGGGAAAGGAATATTTATTTTTGTGTATAAAAGAATTGCATTCAAATACAAGAGAAGACAGAAAAGGATGTTTCCTAGCCTGAAGGGGGATTGAATGTGCCCATTACTTGTGCATCGAGCACGGAATATAAAGATTAAAGGGTGTATTTTATACGTTCTTGTTTCTGATGCAGATGCTTACATGCTGGAAACAAATACCAGGCATGCAGGTTGAACATCAATACTTCTTCCAGGATTTGAGGCAATTCAGAGAAGATTCACCAGGTTGATTCAAGAGACGAAGGGCTGGTGCAGCCTGGAGCGATACTCATTGGGGTTTAGAGTATCTGAACATACAAAATAGGAGCAAGAGTAGGCCACTCTGCCCCTTGAGCCCACTTCGTCTTGCAATAAGATCAAGGCTGTTCTTAGTGTGACCTCAACTCTCTCCAGTAACCTTTCAACCCCTTGTTCATCAAGAATCTATTGGCCTTCAACTTACAAAGAGGTGGGCCGGGATTCTCCCCCCGTTCGCTGATGGCGGGATTCGCTGATCCCGCCGGCAGCTCACCCATGCCTGTGGGTTTCCCGGGAGTGTGGAGTGGCTTCAGTAAAAATTCCCATTGACAGCAGCGGGAACGGAGTGTTCTCCGGCTTAATTGTATTGCCGATCATTTTCTGCCCAAGCAGTTTAATGAGTTCTGGATCGTATTGTATGAAACCGATAAGTTTAGCTGCTGCAGTTAATCCTTGTTCCCCGAAACTCTCTTTTAATCTTTCCAGGTGTCAATCTGCTGGTGGGCACAGATAATGGGCTGTGGTTCCTGGACAGGAGTGGACAAGGCAAAGTTTATTCCCTGATTACTCGAAGGCGCTTCCAACAGATGGATGTCTTGGAAGGACTGAATGTACTTATCACTATATCAGGTTGGATATGTTTTCAAGCTTGATGCCTGTTTTACTAATCCTATTCGGATCAGTCGATGCTGTTGATTAAAGTTCTGGATTGGTCCTCCTCACTATGTTTGATTTTGGATATTTTAAACATGGCAAAATGCTGACATCGGAATCGAGGTTCACCCCTGTGCACCTACTTAGCACCATATTCTTTATTTCAGGGGTCTCTAGGGGGGGAAGGGGGGGATGGGGTGGGGGTGGGAAGGTTTTGCATTGGGGGGGTGGGGGGTGATGGAGTAGGGGTGGGAATGTTTTGCATTGTGGGGGTGGGGGGGGGGGCGTTGGTGCCCCTTGGATGGACTTTGGGGGCAATTCCGTTACGGGCTTTCCCCTTGGCCCATATTCGCAAGGCCTGCAGGATTATCCGGTCCATTGGGCCAAGAATCACGTGGGTGAGAATCACTACAACGTGACCCTGACCCTGACTTTGCCAAGGGCCAAGGGGAAAGTCCGTAACGGAATTGCCCCCAAAGTCCATCCATGGGACACCCCCGCCCCCACAATGCAAAATCTTCCCACCCCCACCCCAGAGACCCCCTGAAATAAAGAGATTTCCCTCACAGACCCTGCAGAAAAGAGATCCCTGTCAGGAAGTTAGAGATCAGTCCAGGCAGAGGCTGTGAGAAAAATTTCACTCACCTGGGCAATACACCTGCTGGCTCAGACACGGGAAGCAACACCTGTCAATTCGTGGAAAGAGAAAACCAGTCAGCTGTGTTTAAACCCCCTCAGATTCTTGAGCTGTAAACCATGCATCTGTTTTCCTTACTGGGCTGTGATTGACAGCTTCCGCTCCTACGCAGCTGTCAGCTTTGCTTCATTCATCTTCCTTCACAGTTGATTAACTCTGAAGTGCTCTCACTGCAACGTTTATAAGCATCAACCACTTCACAAGAGTTAAGTGCTGTCAGTTTCCAGCTGGCCACTTCAGAATCACTCCAGCGTGAAGGGAGGTGAATGGAAAGCACTTAACTCTGTTTGAAGTGGACACTAACGACCTCCGAGAGAAGACATTTCTGCATTAAATTTTCTTAATTGGGAGACCCTCTATTTTGAAACTACGCCCCCAAGTTCTAGATTCCTGATGAGTTAAAGGGCTTAACTCATCCGTGTCTGGCCTGGCCCGGCCTATATGTGCCTGCAGAGTGGTTGATTGTTATCTGCCCTCTGAAAAGGCCTAGCAAGCTACTCAGTTAGGCATGGGCAAATAATGTTGGCCTGAACATTAGAGTCTACTCCAAGCCCCTTTAATTAAGTCTCCATTTTCCTTCCATTACAGGTTACCTTCCATTGGTTTGTTGAACTTCATTTGCAATCCTCTATTTCTAAGTATTTCTAACTTAACTTTAATTGCAGCTCCCTTCCTTCCTCTTGTGTTTCTCATGAATGGGAATGCATATTACACTTTCCCAGTGATATCCTATGCTTTAAGCCCTTTAACTCCTTACGGAAAGTCAGTGTTGATGATATTAAAACTTGGAAATCCACATGACTTACCTTCAAGATAAGAGTATATTGCCGCAGTCATCTCCAGTGAATGTTTTATGAAGATCATCGTAGACTAAGTGTATTTGCTATCTGCTCGATTTCAAAGAGATTCCCCCATTGGAAATGATTTGCTTTTTCCTTCACATCTTGCTGCTGGAAGAAGTTACTACTGCTGTGGTAGCGTGTTAATTTTCTTTGTCCACCTGATCGTTCTTTTCATATGTCCTCTATTGTTTTAAAGGAAACTCCTCACCTATCTTTCTGTTTGATGAATGTCCCATCCCTGTAATCCCCACTTTTAAGCATCATCCGCAAATCAGGTCACTTTCTACTGGGGTTCTGAATCAAAGATGTGGATTAGGAACCAAGGGGATATTTAGCTCACTGGGCTAAATCGCTGGCTTTTAAAGCAGGCCAGCAGCACGGTTCGATTCCCGTATCAGCCTCCCCGGACAGGCGCCGGAATGTGGCGACTAGGGGCTTTTCACAATAACTTCATTGAAGCCTACTCGTGACACTAAGCAATTTTCATTTTCATATCACTGCTCTGAATACTCCAATAATTTCAGCCCACGCTACACCCCCACCCTGCAACCCCTCACACAGACATCAACTCCCCCCTCAACAAGTGGAGATGATTGTGTCGTGGTAATATCACTGGACTAACAATCCAGAGCCTAATGCTTGAGGCGTGGGTTCAGATCTCACTTTAGCACTGGGTGGAGTTTAAATTCAGCAAAACAAAATCCAGATTCTGTGCTCAGTAATGGTGACCACCCTGTGGTGCAGTGCCTGCCTCTGAAACAGAAGCTCCGGGTTTCATTCTCAGCCCAGGACTTGATGGCCAAGGAAGGTGCGTTCGTCGTGCGGTCAAACAGGTAGTGTGACGAACTGCTAAATCCAAACACGCCAATGTCTGGCAGAAAGAGGGGGGAGGGACTCCTGGTCAGACATGCTTGATGTGGCGCCACTCAAACTATAAGCCCCTGACGACAGACTAACGACCTGCTCTGGGAATTACTAGCTATGGAAGCAGTCAGAGACTTTGTGTACCACTAGATATGAGAAGAGAATTGGAAAGGTGATGGTGGCAGCTTTTATTAATTATTGTAAAAACCCATCTAGTTCACAAATCCTCTTTAGGGAAGGAAATCCGCCATCCGTGCTAGGCCCGGTCCGGCCTATATGTGACTCCAGAGTGGTTGACTCTCATCTGCCTACTGAAAAGGCCTAGCAAGCCACTCAGTTAGGCATGGGCAACAAATGCTGGCCTTAACAGTGATGTCCACATCCCATAAAGGAATAAAAATACAAGCAGCAGCTGCTTCCTTCTTCCCTTAGGTTAATTACTTACCCACAACCCTTACTTCCAGTTTCAATAGCAACCTTTTTTAACGGACTTCTTCAAAAAGCTATATGAAAGTTTAAGTCGGCCACATTGTTTGGTTTCCTGCTGTACACTGAATGTTACTTCTTCTTAAAATCAAGGAAGTCGATCCAATGGGGCCTCTCTGTTCTGTAGCCATGTTAGCTGTTCTTTAATTTATCACACCCTCACAGATAGTCCTCATATCATTTGCTGAAAACTTAGCCATTAATTTCCCAGTTATTGGCAAAAGGCTGTTGTTTCCTGTATTATATTTACCATGTTCCTGGGAATAATTATGTTGTTTTGTTACATTGTTCTGATGTTCCAATTTTCAGTGACTACTTCTTATTGACCAAAATCAATGTCCTCCTCAGTACTTGCGTCTGGGCATTCATATCACTCTTTCCCAGTGGTATACTTCGGGCGCGATTTAATGGGCGCAAATAGCGAGGTTTTTCCCCTCAGCACAGCTCGTCGGTACTGGGAAAGATGGGGGTCCCATTTTTAAATGTCGCCCCAATCTCTCGACCCCCTGCCCCAACCACAATCTCCAGACCCTCCCACCGCCCCAGCTTACTTGTTTAAGTTCCTGAAGCCCCCTTCACCCCACTTCGTAAGGGCAGGGCATCCCCCTGGGTCTGAACACCAGCACAGGCAATCTGGCACCCAGGCGCCTTGACACTGCCAGTCTGGCACCCTGGACGTGCTCCTGACAGCCTTGTACTGCCAAGTACAAGGCACTATCAGGATGGCACTGCCAGGTTTCCTGGAGGCAGTACCAGGCTGACTGGTGGCGCTGCCAGCATGGCAGTGCTAGGGTGCCAAGGTGGCACTGCCAGGTTGCCTGGTGGCATTGCCAGTCTGCCCAATGGCACTGCCAGGGTGGCGTGCCAGGCTGCTTATTGGCACTGCCAGGCTACCCAGTAGCATTGGACAAGGACTTAATGCAAGGCCACCCACTGGCACTGCCAGGGACCCAGGTGGCACTGCCAAGGTGCCCAGGTGACAGTAGGAATGCCAAAGTACCACCCTGCCCAGAGCATGACCAGCCGGGGGGCCTGTGAGATCCTTCCAGGTGTCGTTATGCCTGGTCCATGTTTGTGTGGCCCAGTGCTATACAGCACCATGGAAAGGTCTCCTAGGCGAGAGCGTTCGATCGGGTGTAAGGGAAGCTAATTGCTCACTTTAATAAATCTCATGAGGTGTCTCAAGCATCGCATACGGGTGCAACAAGGCCGTTCAATCGTGCCCTTTGTTTTAAGCCCTTTAACCCCCTCTGGAAACTAAGTCTTGTTGATATAAAAGTTTGTAAATCCACATGAATTACTTCCATCAAGATAGACAGGGCGTATTGCCACAGTCTTCTCTTGTGAATTCTTTGTGGAAGTAATCAGTTAAGTCACAGAATTGCAGAATTGTTACGATGCAGAAAGAGGCCATTTGGCCCATCGTGTCTGCAACAGCTCGCCAAAGAGTGTGATGACTTTGTGCCATTCCCCTGCCTTTTTCCCATTCCCCTGCATAATGTATCTGTTCAAATAATCACAGCATGCTCCCTTGAATGCCTCAATTGAATCTGCCTCCATCCACCACATCTCCAGACCGTGCATTGCAGACCCCAAACACTCGCGGTGCAAAAATGTTCTTTCTCACATCACATTTGCTTCTTTTGCAAATCACTTTTCATCTGTGCCTCTCGTTTTTCATCCTTTTGAGAGCAGGAACAGTGTTTCCCAATCTACTCTGTCCAGCCTCTTAATTTGAACATCTCCATCAAATCTCCTCTCAGCCTTCTTCTCTCCAAGGAGAACAGTCCCAACCTCTCCAATCTATCCGCATAACTGAAGTTTCTCATCCCTGGGACTATTCCTGTAAACGTCTTCAGCACTCTCTCCAAGGTGTACACATCCTTCCTATTGTGTGCCACATAACCTCCTTGCTCCTGTAATCTATGCCCCTATTAATAAAGCCCAGAGGACTATTTGCTTTATTAACTGCTCTCTCCACCTGCCCTGGTGCCTTCAATAATCTAAGGATATTCACCCAGGTCCCTCCGCTCCCGCTCTCCCTTCAGAAAGTTACCCCTTATTTTATATTGTCTCTGCATATCCTTCCTGCCAAAACGCATCACCTCACACACCTCCACATTGAGCTGCATCTGTCACCTATCTGTCCACTCCACCAACTTGTCTATTTCTTTTCAAGTTCTACACTGTCCTCCCAGTAGCATATCATCCACAAACTTTGAAACTGTCCCTTGCACACCAATATCTAGATCATTACTATATATCAGGAAAAGTAAAGATCCCAATACCGAGCCCAGCAAACCCCACTACAAATCTTCCGCCAGCCCGAAAAATATCTATTAACCATTACTCTCTGCTTCCTATTATTTAGCCAATTTAGTATCTGTTCTAACCCGCACAAGACCTATGGGGATGGGCCGATTAGCCTCCCTGTGAGCCTTGTGGAATATGAGCCCCTCCCCCCACCCCGATGAGAGGCGGGGTCCTATCAGTAGAATAATGGACTCTAGCATAGACGCCGGTCCATGTGGGAGTCAAGCTAGCATAGTCCTGGCTGGGGCCTGAATATTGCTTATATATAGTTTGCTTAAACAATAAATAGTTTATCTTCACAAACCAGACCGACCTGTCATCAGTAAATTGGTGACGAGGGTAAAAGTGGAGCTAAAGTCGGCACTGCTACCTATCAAAACCACGGTCATCACCTCTCGTTCTACTGCGTTCAAGTTTGCACTATTTTCAATGCTGCTCTTTGGCAGTCTTGATGTGTTTGACGTCACCGAGGAAGGTTAGACAGAACGTATGCACAATTTCTTCTAAAGCTATAGTTGGAGATGAGCAACAGGTAGTGATACTTTTGACCTCCTGTGGGGGCCCCACCTTTAGCATATAAAAAGCCTAGCATACCCCGCAGCCCTGGACTCCAAGGCATTCGAAGAGTTGATCACATTGGTGGCAGATCACTATGACCCCAAGCCGCTGGTCTTAGTGCAAGAGTACCATTTCAATATGGCTGCGAGGAACCCTGGGGAGTCTATAACTGAGTTCTTGACACACAGAACGTTGCTGAATTTTCTGGCCCATCCCTTACTGAGATGCTGTGGGACCGCCTGGTTTGTGGGGTCAATAACATGGTGACACAGAGTAAGTCACTGGATGCTGTGGAAATCTCACTTTCCAGAGAGAGTGCGGAACAGGGAGTCCAGGAGCTCCAGGGTGTCACCAGGGCAGAGGTGAACAGTGTGGGATGTACACCACTCCGGTGGTGGCACCCCAAATGACCAGAATCCCCGGTACCCCACCCTGGACTGAACACTTCCGAAGCCAGATCCATTGGCCTGGGACCGGGATGGCCAGGCGGGATACCTCCCCCAAACCAGTAGAAGGCGACCCTGGTCAATACGAGGCGCGCGGATGGAGAAACCGCAGAAAATGCCAGCGGGCTCGCCACCCTGCCCGAGGCAGATGCCAGCTGGAGCCTGGACCTTTCATTTGGACCAACCCAATGATGAAGAATGCATGAAACTGAACTGCGTTGCAGCACCCAGAGTTTCCGTCATTCGGATCACCGTTCACGGTGAACGGTCATCCCCTGGAAAAGGTAGTTAGCCACAGGAACCACAGTCTCAGTCATCAGGAAACAAACATACAAGAGAGTTTGGTCACGGGTCCAACGGTTCAGCTTGCGTGATACTGAAGTGACCTACACCGAGGAAGCCCTCGCCATAGTGGGGACGATGAATACCCTGGTACCTACGGTCAGAAGTCTGTTCGGCTGCCATTGATTGTCGTAAAATGCTGGACCGAGCTTGTGAGGCCCCGACTGGCTGCAACGCCTCTGCCTTGATTGGCAGCAGATATTTCAAATGGGCTCCGGAGGTCTCTGTGGAAAACACCTCCAGGTTTTACAATCCAGTTTGGGAATGATCATGGTTGCCACGGCCAAACATCAAGTGGACCCTGAGGGGCAACCCTAGTATGTTTGGGCCCGACCAGTTCCCTATGCACTACTGGCAAAGGTCGAGGCAGAGCCCGGCCGACCGGAGGGCCTCTGGCTCATCAGGCCGGTTAGGTTTACCGATTGGTAGTTGCGCGCTAAAAGCGGGGAAACTGTAAGTTCGCTGTGAATAGGGCATCCCAACTGGACAGATATCTGATGCCAATGATTGAAGTTTTGTATGCAAAATTGGCTAGGGGTCATTCAATTATAAAACCCGACATGAGCCACACATATCTCCAACTGGTATTGGACAGCGAGTCCAGACAATATGTGACTATAACTTACCATTGGGGTACCATGTAGACCGGGGAAAGTCTGCACCTGGTAGAAGAGAAGGTGCGAGCAACTCGCCAAGCCCTCACTCCGGGAAACATGACGGAACTGCGCACCTTTCTACGGCTTGGGAATTATTATGGGAAGTTCACCCCAGGCCCCGTGACCATGCTTGCCCCCCTACATAGGGTGACAAAGCACCAGGAGTGGGCGTGGAGAGAATCCCTGGAGGAAGTTTTGCCTGAGTAAAAAGAGAACTGACGTCGCCCGGCCTGTTGATGCATTCCGATCCCCCTAAACCGCTGTGGTCACGTGTGTTGCCTGGCCATAAGGCATTGGTGCAAAGTTCTCACACTGCATGGATGACCCTTGGTCATTTCGAAGATGAAAATGCTCACCCAAAGTTATTTCTGGTGACCAGGCCTAGATGGCGAAATAGAACAACTGGCTCAACAGTGCAGTGTCTGCCCAGAGCAGCAGAAGCTCCCACAAGCTGCACCTCGTCACCAGCGGGAGTGGAAGTTGATGGGCAGGCGACTCCGGACCTGCCTCAGCCTTGTCCTCCCAGATATTGGTGGGAAAGTGCAGTGCTGTCTGGAGAACAGGGTGTAGCCCAGTTGGCATGTGTGGGACAGGTAGTTTGGTCCAGGTTACACCGTTTACATTCGGAACTTTGACGATGGCGGCAGATGGGATCCTGGGAAGGTATTACAGCAGACCGGGCCTGTCTCGTACCAAGTTCAAGCACGAGCCCGAACAATGAGGAAACGTGTGGACCACCTCGGGCAGCAGACCAATATTACTCCAAACTCCTCTGGAGGAGCCAGCTGCTAAACAGGTTTCACCGACACCAGCGGGTTATGGCGCCTCTGATTCAGCCCCGCAGGAGCTGGATCCTCAGCTGTGGGCAAAGGAGAGATGGCACCATCCTGCTCCACCTCCCTGGGAAGGGTCTTCGGATTTTGTGGGGGGAGGAATGTTACAATCCGCACAAGACCTACGGGGTAGGGCCGATTAGCTTCCCCTTGGGCCTCGTGGAATACAAGCTTCCCCGATGAGAGAAGAGGCCCCATCAATGGAGTAATGGACTCGTAACATAAAAGTCAGGTCAGAGAGAAGCTGAGTTAGAATAGTCCCAACTGGACCTGAATGTTGTCTGTATGTTTGCTTTAACAATAAATGGTTGACAAAGCAGACTCCCCTGTGACTACTAAATTATCCATGTTGGTACTGTTACTTCTATTCCATGAGCTACGCATTTTCTCACTGGTCTGATGTGTGACGCTGTATTGAATGCCTTTTGAAATGCATTAACTACCTGCTAACTTCAATTAGTTTCCCTATTGGAAGCCTCTTTGGCTATCTCCTTCACATTCT